>NC_136498.1:80100695-80700695 GCF_053919585.1 Euprymna scolopes | reverse complement strand
TCATATTCAATTTGTAATACAGTTGGTGATGGACTTTACTTCTGGCCTACTGTACTTCCACCTTCTCACCATTTAATGACTTTTGGGGACCTTTGTGTTTGAGACCCCCCACCCACCCACCTTTTAAAAGAAGCATATCATTTTTATTTTTTTCATTATTGAAAATATTTGCATTGAGCAAAGCACAGCTTTTTTTTCTTGCTTTTTTTTTTTTTTTTTATAAATACTTTTTATTCGTGCATTAAAATGTACAAAACCAGTATATGTAGTAAGTTTGTAAAAACTTACCAGTGTCATAGCCAACGTTTTTTATTTTTTATTTTTTTAATGGATCTGTTAATTCACTGTAGAAATTGTTTTCTTTTGAAATTAATATTTCGATGTTTGATCTGTAATTTGTTGAAACTGATTTATCTGTCCATTTTTATCACTCAGTGAAATGTATTGTTTGTTAAATCATAAACTATTGCTTTTTGTTCAGTTGTTTCACAAGAGATGATCTTTAAAAAAGAGATTGAAATCATGGACATTCTTATTTTTCATGAATTGCTCTGTTGTTATTTTTTTTTTTTTATTATAAGCACTTATCTTAATGTGAAAATCCTAAATGATTTAAGTAATAAAAAAACTGTTAATAATAATTCTTATAAAAGAAAGAAATTAGTCCAAATTTTGTTTCAACAATGTAACTCTTTCTAATTTTTGTATTTTGTAACTACAAATGTTTTGATTAATTCCTTTCTTGAACCTTCTCAAAAGTTATAAGAAAAAATTAACTTCTTTCACAATACAGGGAATTCCATTTAAAATCTACTTCACTTGCTGTTAATATTTTTGGTTTATATAATATCTTGATTTGATTGCTCAAAATCTTATACACTAAGAAAACTTGGCATTGCCCAGGATTGAATGTATTTCTGCCTACAATACATAGAAGCATATTACTTTTTTATTCATATTTTTTTTATATTTTTATATTTTATAATCGGTAGGGTCCAAGGATGTACCTATTCATTCAGTGAAATTTAAATAAAGTAACATTGAAATAATTTTCAGTTTTTAACACTTTTGAAACACTGGTGTTTTTTGGAGTAAAATTAGGATCATTGTACATTCCTCTTTATCATTTATATTGTTACTTATGTAATGCACATGATCTGTGGAAATTCTGCAGTCTTATCTTTCATCTGTTATGTTTAAAAGAATAACAATGCATAAAACATACTGGTATATCTTTATGTACTTTCAGAATGTATTTGCTTATGGTAGTCTATCTCTCGTAGGAGTTTATAAAATACATCTATCCTATGACTGATTAGCATGAACTTGGACCCTACAATATTCTTGTGCTTCACGTTTCACACAATGTCTACATTAGATAGAGTTAAAAAAATTACTTTTTTCTTTTTTTACATTTTATCGTCAAAGGGGCAGAAGGTGATAACGTATATACAAATATAAAATTACTTTAGCATATTTTCAAGTTGTAAATAAAGTGAAACATGGTTCGGCACATTTTTTTTTGTTATTGTTGTTCAGCATGAGTGCAAATCCATTATACTATTGTGTTATCTTTAATCAAAATCATATATACGTTATCCAAGTACCTTAGGTAGAGTAGTTTCAGGAATATATGACTATCTGTCATTTGGCCCAATGATTAGTGTTTATTAATGGGCCAGGAGACAAATGTTCAATCCACAAGTTGTAAATGGTCCTTTATGCCTTCTTACTAAGCACTCAGCCTTGTATGGTAAGGATCAAACGTAATCAGAACAATCAAGGGAAAGGAGTGGTTCCCTCCCTTACATCTGTGTAGTAGCCAACAAAAATAAACTCTTGATTTCAGTCCATCCATCATTTTATCTTTAAAACACTGAGTTTGTGAACAGACATAAAAAAGCTAGCTTTATACATATATAGAGATTCAGGAAGAGGTGAGTTGTCTCCAGAAAATTTTAAATGTTAATGACATTTTCTTTTTTTCTTCTTAATTGTTGAAACACTAGAAAATCACAATATTTTGAAGAAGAAAAAATTATTTTGGTGTGTGTATATTTGTTTACAAGGCTAATGCATGTGTTTATCTTATGTTTGCTATTTTATCTCATTTTTAATTATTCCTTGAACATTTTTCAGTTTGTTTTTCAAATGTTTTTTTTTTTCAAATGTTTTTTTTTATTTGAACAAAAATGTTACACAAATTTTTTTTCAATTTCAATCTATAAGATTTAAAAAAAAAATGTTTACATACTCTTATAGACTTGTATCTGTAATCTGTAAATATTTTCTTTATTCAAGAGTTCATTATTTTTCTCCGATGTACATATCTTCATGTAATCCTTTTTCTTTTCAATCAGTTACTTTTATATGAATATTTTGTCTGTCTCTGAAAATAATGTCTGTGTTGGTAAATAAGGATCAACTGATTGTGGACTTGCAACTTCATATTTCTGTGTATTTAAGACTTTCTTTTGTTAATCTTTTTATAAAAAAAACATTGAGATGTATATAAACACGTTTTTGTTATTTTTCATTTTGTGTGTAAACTTACATTTATCTACAGAGGTTTTTGATAAATTTGTGAAGTTCTTGCATATCTTTATGTCAAAAATATATCATAGTAGCCCTTATAGTAGGACTACTGTGATAATATATTTTATAATATACAAGCAAGGCTACCAGGCATTGCCTGAGGTAAAAGTGTTACATAACTTCTATCCCTTTCTCTTTTTTTCTCCCAATCCCCTCGTTTTTCTTCGCCCAGCCCACTCTTCTCACTGGACACAGACACATGCACAACTCAAGTCACCATAAGTGAAATAACTCTGTAAAAAGATCAGTTACTTCCCTTTATATGATAACATTAAAAAATGTGTATACATTTTGATAACATTAAATTATATAAGTTACCATTTGACCCAGATATACTGGATCTTTTTTATTATTTTAAATATTATAAATCTGAATAAAATAAATAAAAAGTACTAACTTTGGAGTTGTGCATTTTTCAAGTTTTAGCTGAATATACAAACAGATGTTGGCTCTTTATATAATAGATCATCAATAGCCCCACCATACAACACAATTATAAGTTCACTCCTAACAAGGCACATACAAATTTTCTTGGAATAAAAAAAAAAAAAAGAAGATAACTAGATACAATTAATCAATGACATTTTTATGTTTTTTCACACCAGATACAGATGGATACAAATCGACTGTTTCTAGAGTTATTTCTGATTTGCATTTAAGTGATGTTTTCCCCTTTGGTGAAATATAGTTCTCAAACATACTCTCACTGCATTTCTAAGAACTCCTTGCTTAGCATCGGTGGCAAAACTATATGTTACAGTTGTATCATACATAAGTTACAGCCCAGTTTTAGGACTCAAACAAATTTAGTTAAAGGTGAAAAATAAATGACATAGGATTAGTAGTTCCTAATGTCACAGTAGCCCTGTTTGATAATATACATCTCCTTTTTTCCTTTTTTTTTTTGTTTCTCGCTGAAACGTTTTATTTGTCTGCCAGTCTTGTTTTGTTTAAGTACTAGACTGGATGGCAATTGTGCTGTCATCACATCATATCTAAACAAGTTTTGTGATCTGTGGTCCTTCATACAAGTAGTTCCACCTTTTTCATATCCTCATATAAAATTTGTAACATCTGTCACATTTCATATTCATATGCATTACATATATATTATTCATATATTACTTGGAAGTGTAAATAAATCCACTTATATTGTTGCAAGCACAGTTTTTAGATCTTTTTTTTTTTTTAATTTATTTTCCTCTTTTGTTTAGGTGTTAGAATGATAAGGAAACTAATAAATCTATATATATATATATAAAAGGCAAAATGTGTATGTGTTTGTATGTCTCCCAAAAACTTTTCTCAGCTGCATTGGATTGGGTCGAGACCGGTATCACCTGAAAGAGTGATGTCTCGCTCAAATAATATGTGAGAATTAGAAAAACACGATCAATTATTTTGTATAGAAATAAACGTTTATAATAAGGGAGGCTCTGAAAAAATCATTCATTTTTTAAACAACTTCAGGCATTCTTTCTTGAATTGGTTTAAATAAAAAAAAAATTTTTAAATACATTTGGCTGACAGCATTATTGGGTGGTGGGTAATGAGGTCGGTTGGAAAGCTTTTAGTTTTCACGTTTGAGAACACGTAACAGTGGTCTATTTTATTTTTTAAACAGGTTTTTTTAAGTTTTAACATTTAAACGGATAAAAGCTTTTTATTTGCCATAACATTATTCCAAGGCTTACATGATGTGCTTTTTTTCATTTTAAAACAAATACTGAATTATTTACGAGTTCGCTTAAACTGGTTTTCACGTACTTCTTTCGATATTTTTTTTTTTTTTTTTTTTTTAACACACCTCTTTCCACCTGGGCTGCGTCTACATGACCTCTTGACATCCGGGCAACGCCGGGTACGCCCCGCTAGTAGTTTATATATCTAACATTCGAGTCGGCCAAGTCTGGCATGAAGTCATTCAATATTTTACTTAAGGTGTGCAGGGCTCTTCAACCTTATAAAACTAAAGTTTTTTGTTTTTTTTTAAATTTACCAAGCAATATTTCCATATTCTTCTATTCATTTAACATCACTTTTCCCTTGTTCAAAAGTCAAACATTTTCTGATATTACACAAACTCTTCACTTTACATGGTTCAATGGATCAGCAATGTCCAAATTCCATTCTGTGTGGTCTTATTCAATCACTTGCTTCCAAGTTTTCCTTGGCCTATCAACCTTCCTGCGATTTAGGACATTTATGCAAGGAGGATGAACATTTCACATGATCATACCAGTGAGTGTAGTGCTTTTTCAGTAAATTATCTGATGTGATCGGTTTGGTTAGATTTCCCTAAAGATAAATGAGCAAAACTTAACAGTTTATCCACGATGATGAATGTTCCAAATGACCATACCAGCACAATCGATTCATTGTTAGGATAACCTCCATGCTGAACAAGTGTAATGCTTTCAGCTAATTCTCTGACCTGATGTGTTGGGTTTGATCAGATTTCACATAGATACATGATTAGATAGATCTGCTATCATTGCACTGTAAACAGGTTAGAGAGGACTGAGTAAGGACCCAGCATTCTCAGCCATATCTCATGATGCTTTATACATAGTTGCTATACAACTTATCCCAGATATAGAGGGACAATTCGTGAAGTTTTTAGAGTAAACGATTTGTATGAAATTTTGTCCAAGCTGCCTTCACTCTTGTGGCCATACTGAGTTCACATTCACCACCTACACCCAGATTATCTCCTAAACAGCAGAAAGAGTCTACAACCTCCAAGATATTGCCATCAAGTTCTGTATGTTTGTGGTGGCTGTTTCATACATCTACAATTGAAGATGGAGTTTGGGGATAACTAACCTTCAGGTCATTGCACTTCCTTTGTAAGGATGATTGTCAATAGAATGTATCTTTTCATGCATCTCTTACATTTTTTTTATCAAAAATCCTATAAAGATATGTCAGATATCCAGTATGTATTTGACAAAGTGACACCAAAATATCAAATAAAAACACAAATTTACAAGAAATCTTCTAATTTTTTTCCTTTTTTTCTTCATTTATTCAAAAGTTTTTTTGTTTAATAAATATTTTTTCTATGTAAAAATGGAATATATTCTTGAATTATTGAGCTGATATTAACAAATGTTAGTTCTAATCCAGAATTTCCTCAATATTAAAACAAAAATAAAGAAAAATCTGTATGATGTACGTACCTGTGACAAAGCAAAGGTATATTTAAAAAAAAAATCAAGTAAATTGATCAAATAGTTTTATTTTAAATAAGAAAATCATATTTTAAGAGTAACTGAGGAGTGACTGTCTCACATGGTCATTTTGAAAACAATCTTAAAAAACAAAGGGAGATAATTCAAATATACAATATTTTCGTTTTAATGTCTACAAATTTCTATTAATCGCTTAAAAATGATTTTCTTTATAAAAATTCTGGACAAGAACTGAAATGTTTTCTTAAGAATTATTTAAATTTTTCTTTTTTTCCTTTTGTGTTTATCCCATTGACTTTTCCATTCAGAATTGTTTGATTGTAACAGTTATGTTCTGTTATGAATCCTGCCATCTGTCACCATAGCTCCAAAGAATTTGTTATATACAGTATATGGTATTCACAGATTGTCACACATTAAATACTGGCCAGACTAAATGTTATTTAAATTTTCTAACAAGAAAATCTGCTTATCACTTTATAAAACTTTATTAAGTAGATTGATTTATAAATAAAAAAAATCAAATGAAAGTGCAGTTAAAAAAAATATCTTATGAATATGAAACTTCTTAAATAAGTTTTTTATAGTTAATACCTTTTTATAATGGTTTGCATAAAATATTTTTTCCAGAAATTATCGAATCAAAGTTTCATTTCAATTTGTGGGCAATCTGAGTCAAATCCTAGGTTCTAAAGTACCAATTTTGGCTCAATCATGGCACTAAATGTAACTATGTGCCACTAATTATTTGAATGTTTTGGATGATTTATAAACCTTATTTTCAAAGCCGCCTACAACTAAACGTCTAATAGATTGAGCATTTTGTTTTGCCATCATTTTTATACACAAAAAACAATCATTATGCTATTTGTAGAAAGTATAATTTTAAAGTAAATTCAAAACGATTTATTAATGTACTAAAATTTTAAGAACGTTTTTACTATTGGAATGACCATGCCAGAAAGTGGACTATTTTAAAACACGAGGCATTTTTTTTTGTATGGTCAGGTGTATTATAAATAATCATGCAAGTATTTTGTCAGTGTCATATTCTGAATGACTCAAACACTAAATGTGATACGAGTGCGTATGGAAATTACTCTGAATTAAGCATAATCTGATGCCACAGGCACTATGCGTGTTCTGACTGATTGTTTTGTTTTATGCTAATGTTGTGTTTAAAAGATCTGTAGAACTTTAGTGTTTACGCAGCTTAGTCAGAAACTTGGGTGAATAGTTGATTGGCAGTTTTTGTGTTTTGGTCCCAGAAAGTGTTGTCTTTGATTCATAAGTACGTTTTTTTTATTGTACTGTGTCCAACCAGTTGTGAGCAATCTAGCTGAAATAAATGTTGCATGCAAAAAGGACAAAGGCAGTTTTCTCTTTAAAAAATATATTTTATTATAACTTAACTAACATTGTGGATCCATTCTTTAACTAGTCTTAGAAATTCCAAACTTTTCACTGCAGAAATATCTCTTATTCAAAAACAAACCCCTCCCTACATCACCTTATCAATTCAATAAACTATAGATGTTGACTAATTAACTTATGTAAGTTTACATATTAAAAACAGATTTTCAACACTAAGTTATTTTTTTCTTGACACAACTCAACCCATTATTCAAAATGTGCAAGTGTAATCTTTTCCCTGCATGCACAAGATGATATCCCAAAGTATTCAAACAAAACTGGCATTGTCAATCAATGTAATTTAATTAGTACACAGCCCATCTATCCATATGACTATCTCTCTTAATAAACCATTTAAAAACGTAAAAAAAAAATGTAAAAAATGGTTTCTTGTGACTGTTTTCTATAGAAGATGATTTGCTGACTTTATTATGATATTTGAAACTGTTCAGACGAACCTGGGTTCACGATGAAGAGACATTGTAACAAATCTTGATTATTGTAGAATATCACATACTTTATATTAACAGAATATTTGATTTTCAACTGTAAAATGTATTTTTATGGAGATAGAATTTTTATAAATTTATTCCAGTTAAAATTTAATAAAAACTTTTGTCAAACGTGAAAATAAACCTTATAGGCTCATATCAACATTGAATTCAAATATAAAATATCTTTCTTGAGTTCATGAAGTGAGGTGTGAAGAAAAACAAATGACAAATGAACGCCCCAAAAATTGAGCTAATAATTAGTTTAAACTTAAAATTGAGTAACAAAAAAAACAAATTTGAATTCATTACCAACAAAACATTTCTTTTATATTTTGACTGAATTGCCCTCCCTTTTTCACCCACAAAAGAAAACAGTTGAAACTTTTATTCTTTCTTTATTACAATAGTTGCTTCATGAACATGAAAAATGATAATTATCCTTAAAAGTTTTCTATTTTCTCACTAAACAACATATTAACTACAAGCTGACACCTTTTTTGTTGTCTGAGATTGAAGTAGGCTCTTGCTTCCAGCCCTGAACCCTCTTATTACTATGTTTGTTTGCTTTTTTTTAATATTTTAATTTATAAAATAGACCAAAACTTTATCTTTGCTGTACATGGTTATACAACACAAATACTGAACTCACCATATTATAAAACCCCTCATAAAAAATATCACCATTGGATTCTTTAAATTTTACCTGAGAAAAATGTATTTGATCTTGATACAGTGTTGTTTTTAATTGCATCCCTGAACAAGTAGATATAATTTATATTATAGATGACTATAATTATTATTATACAGGATAAAATTTTTACTCATATAACATCTGCGCTATGATTTCCATGATTAACAATTTAAATATTAAATTGTTTCGCAAAACTTTCAATAACTTGAAGCAATAAATCAATATTGTCTTCAATTTTGGCACATTTACTCCTTATTCATTGAATTTGTGAGTTTTTGTTCTCCTTTAGAATATTCCAGAAAAAAGAAATCAATATGATTAAAGTCTGGTAAACAGGGAGACCATCTCAAATGTTTGGAGGCAAAAAGATCAATTAAAAATAATGTATTTTAGATTTCATTTGATTAAACGAAAAATATCCAATGTAATCAGACTTTACAGATACCCTGTAGTAGTAGCAGCAGCAGCTGTGAAAATTCCACAGCTAAAGTAATATATGTAGGTATAACAATAGAATTGAAACAGATGTTTTTGCTTATGCAAAATGTTCAAAGTAAAACTTTTGAATTTAATAAGGGGCTATTTTCTGACCAATATGATCAAGTATTTTGGAAGAATTCTTTAGAGTCATAACCAAACAATTTGCAATCCGTTTCTAAGTATCTGTGTACAAGCATCATATCTTGATTAGGTATTTGCAAAAATGCTTTATGGATGGCATCATTGTAGGTTTGGCTGGATTTGTTTGCCTGTGGAATTCTGTAAACTGATTTAAATATGTTGAAGAGCTGTGATCTGTTGAGACTTTTCACACCTTTGGCTTTGAAAGGAAATAAATGACTTTTATCAATAAAACCTCTAATGCTGTCCCGCTTCCAAAGCCGTTTCAGAATGTTTATAGCGGGCAGGCATTTTTGCAGGTCATTCTTGTTTTTGTAATAAAGAAAAATGGCATGTCTGATTTCGTCTTTTAGTCTGGCACTCATCAAATCATCTTTTTGAAACAAATACTGAAACAAAGCTGGATCTACCCCAAGAGATGTTAGTAACCGTGGCACTTCGTTTGTTAAATTTTCCATCTTTATTATATCATAATGCAAGAAGCATGGTCGGCAGAGTCGATGTATAGGTATGAAGTGTGAGTTTGCAAGGTGACCCGTTGTTACCGAATGCAAAAAGTACTTGATAAACTCTGGAAAGGTGACGTCATGGCCACATTCTAGGCTGTATGTAGATGCATTCGGGCGAAACATTCTGATGATTTGCCTGCCTAACGTAGCATGATAAAGACGGTTTGGCCCAAGGAACTTGTCCACATAACCAGAGAACAATCTTTTGTAAGGATGACGCACTACCAAAATTTTCTTGTAATCTTTGAGTTTGTTGTAAAAGAAGGAATGGTCAAAGTCTTCCACTTGCAGTTGCTCTGGTTTGGTTGAATGGGCCGTTCGAGTGGAAATATTGAATACAGAATTGCTTTTGAGTTTACCACTGAGAAGAAGAAAAAGTCGTTTAAGATATGTTGATCCAATTTTGGGTACTGAACAATAAAGCGCTTTGTGTTTTCGGTCAACAAATATTCTTTGAATTAATTCCTGCTTTTCTTCCAAAGTCAACAGATCCAATTCGATTCCATAACAACGAAATGTGGTTTCCCCTGTTAAAAAAAAAAGCAGAAACCATAATACTTTTCATGTCTGAAATAAACATGAGACAACAATCATGAGATTGCATACAACATCTGACAATGTAAGGATGGGCTAAAGTTTTGTCTAGGTTTTACTTCTACATATTATATGAAGTATTCCATAAGGTTATGGCATGGAAACGTTTATAACTGAATAACTATTAAATTATTTGATCAAGCTGAAATTGGTGGTTACTGTTACTAAACAGCATCAGGTCCATACATCAAATTTGGAAAAATCAAAAGTTTAAGTTGATAAAATTTTGTCCTTGACTAAACTTTTCAACTGCAAGGTCAAATAAGATGTGGAACATCATATGGGTCAAATAGCTATGAAGTTAAAAAGTGATCTTAAACTTTGCCTTAGATATCTTAAAATTGAATCAGTTCTAAATTAAATTTTGACCAACTATGGAAACGATTGGTCAAGAAATGTGGGTGCTTGACTGTAAACAATCATGACAGATTTGATCGAAAACCTTAATCTTAGCAAAGGTAATAATGCCAGTAAGAAAATAAATGCACTTTTTTTTTTTTTTCAAATGATCTAATAAGTTACTATAAGCCAAAGTAGGGTTGGGGTCTTTTTCTTTAAGTAAATCTGAAAGAAATCTTTTATATTTCAAATGCCTCCACCCTTAATAGTCAAGTTTCATTTCCATACATCATCACACATAACTGATAGACTCCTCCTTTATTGACGGCCGGGATGTAATAGATTGAAAAGCATACCAAGAAGTGTGACAAAATTAATAAGAACAAAGGATTTCAGTTATAGAGAAATATTGAAGAAATTAGGATTAACTACTTTACTACAAAGAATGAATGGTGATCTAATTGAAAGGTTTCAAATTAAGATCGCCATATTTTTAATATATCTACAAGTGAAGGAATGATTCCAAAATTTTTCTGCATTTCGATACAATTACAAATTCTGTTCTAAATTCCTAATTCTGGTATAAGTACAAATTTTGACTCTAAAATCGTTTGTATGGCCTTATAACCAAAAAAAAACAAGAATTTCATTTGAAGTGGGGTGGGGGGGGGCGTAATGAATAGTCCTCATCTATTTTTGAATGTATTTTCATAATTTTCTTTTTAAGTTAACAAACTTATTAACGTTTTCCCTTTATCCATTTTACCAAAGATTTTGAAAAAGTCATTGTGAGATTTTTCATCTATATTTTTAGTTGCGTGCAAGCGACTCTATAAGTCACTCCGTCAGTCAGTCGGTCGGTCCGTCGGTCTGTCCGTAACACTTTTGTGGTTGGCCTTTTTGGGTAAGATCAAAGGTCTGTTGTTAATAGATGCTGTTCTTAGCTTTTCTTGGCCTTTTGGTGTAGTATCTGTTGTGATATAAAGTGGGGGATCACTTTTCTATATTAATTTAATGTAAAATTATCACCCACTTTACAATCAGTCAGTCTCAAAGCCATTCAAGTCATTCTTCAGATCATCCAAGTTGTTTTTGAAGGATTCCAGTTATTTTTTAAGCATTCAAGTCATTCTTAAGGTCATTCAATTCATCCTTAAGTTCATTAAAGTCATTCTAAGTCATTTACTTTTTATTTATTAAAGTCATTTCAGCCCATTTTTCGATCATTTTAGTTTATCTTTAAGAATTTCATATCAATCCTACATTCATGCATTACGCAAATAATGGCTATCAGCCTTGTTTTCACTAGTGTCATTTTTAATTGCATACATTTTTTTTCTTTTTTTTTTTACTTGAATTCGTTATGATCTTTAAATTTTAGTTGTACTGGTAGTTTAAAATCAATAAATATGTAACAGAGCTTCTGACGTGTGTGCAGCAACAGCATCGACATCTCACATATGCAAATTACCAAGCTATGGCAGGAAGTGATGTCACAGCAGAGGAAGAGAAGAAAAAGAAAAACGGAGAGAAAAAAGCACCACGTGGTGAGTGACCTGGAAATTTGTGTCAGTGCGTGATGGATATGTGGGCAACCAGAGAACTTAGAAGTACGAGTCAATGCAAGAGGAACTTTTAAGACAAGATGCAATCTGAACTTTGAACAAAAATTGGTCAGACAATCATGTATTGCAGAGCGAGCTGCAGACATAGCAGCGGAAAGAAAAATAGATTTAAAAAACCCATGTGGGTGGCGACAGTGAGGCGAAACACATGTCGACGAGAGAGATTTGAAAAATCTGCATGGCAATGAAATGAAGATACTTGTAAAATGAAGATGCAGGTGTAGTTTGGAAAGTACCATGAATAAATGCCTTTTATTTCAACTAGAACAAAGCAGTCAAATTTCCTCTTTGTTCCTTTGCAACTGTCTCTTCATACAACGTGTGGGTCCATGTTAAAATATAACTACAATGTTACAAATGTTTTTCATTTTATTATTAATATCAACAATGAAACTTAAGGTTTAAACAAAAAATAATTGAAAAAATCATTTTGGGAATTCGAATGTAAGCTCAAATTACCAATTCTGATACTCAAAAATGTACTGATTTTTACGATTCTGATTAATCATTCCAACATCAATGTCTACTGGAAAGCAAATGTCACAATTTTTTACATCATTAACCGATTGAATTAATATATTTTTCAATTTTTCACATCATTAACCGATTGAATTAATATATTTTTCAATTTTTCACATCATTAACCGATTGAATTAATATATTTTTGGAAGAAGTTACCAATTTTATTATTTGAAAAGTTTGGAACAAAGAGTTTATTGATTGTTAAATTGTAAATTTGTCATATACAGGGTGACCAAAAAAAAAAGAAAAGCTAAATGGAGGCCATCTAGAACATATGCTGTGGAACAGAGAAAAAAAGGCCAAAGACCCTTGTGTTTTGATGTGATGTTTTTAATATAATAAACTAGTTACAACCAAAGTTTCATTTAATTCGGACAAAACACGAAGAAACGGGGCCTAATTAGAGTTGGGGCCCGTTTTTTTTTTGGGGGGGGGGTCACCGTGTATTTCAGATTAAGTTATAAAAAAAAATACTGCAAAAGCACTGATTTTATTATTTGTTAAATGATTACTACTAGTAGGACCCATGAAAATTTTCAACAAATATGTTTTGATAAAGTTGATATTTTTTGTGGATAGCACAAAAAATTAGTTTTTAGACAGAAAAAACAATATGCAGCAAATATGAGTTTATTAAGATTTCTATGAAAATGGTCTATTTTGTATTTTGAATATAGAACTGAGCCAAATGAGATTAATTAATAAGTACTAATAAATACTCAGTAATATTGTGCTACATAGTTCAATACAAATAATAAAATCACATTGTAATAGACAATCTTTAATTTACTCCTTTAGTCTAGCACCTAACGGCAGACAATTTTCTTTTTTTTCTTTATCCTATTTCTTTCAAATGTTCCCTTTTTTATGTAACATTTTGCTGACTTTTTTCTTTGGTGATGAATCTCTTCACATTGAAATTACAAGTTCCTTTTTCACACCATCACAATAATGATTATATATTATCATAATGATATTTTAAAACGAGTCTTCATCAAAGGAAGGTCATTTCATATTCTTGTCCAAAGTTGCCAAATTGGCCTTTTGAAAGCCAAATTTCACAAATTTGTTTTTGTTTTTAGTAAGTTTGACCTTCAGAAATTGTATTTGGCCTTTTTAAAAGCATAACATATGGACTAATTAATGAAAAAACAAGTAGAATGTTATACACAATTAAAATTTTTTAAAAATCTGAAAAAAATATACTGTTTGTTATATTCAAATATATATTAAAAAATTTGATTTTATTTTCACAAGAAAAATGAAAAAAAAAAAAATGGAATATATTTTTTTATTGCAAAATTCAGAATAAACATTACCATTCGGCAGATACTTTGCCAGGTTATCACCAGCATCAAGATGCTAATATCACATTTAACCATTATGATAAATGGCAAAACAAAGCTCAACATTACCATACATTTTTTTTATTTATAACTAGGTGAATACACATCACACCAAAACTTCAGGAAAAAAAATTTGATGTAAAGTAAAATATATTTGTACCAATATGTCTAGAAGAAAAAACAAAAATTAAACTAGTCTGAATCAAGTATATATATATATATATATATATCAGATGAATTGCTATTTGAGTCAGACATTAAAAATCAGGTAAGAAAATTTTAGATGTTAGATTGAAAATATATTTTAGAGATCTTAAAATAATTTTAGAACCAGTTTCTTCTCGGATATTGTTTTGTGAAATATAATTTGGTTATGATTGACAAGAAAATGAATTTGTATTACCTAGTACAGGGGCTGAACTTGCATCTTTCAGATTGTGAATTTTGTGTTCAATACATTCCTTTTTTCTTATTCTCACTTCTTCCATCACTTCTGGTCTAATTTCATTGAAAACTGTTGCATCCTATTTGATAGTAATTGGACAGATGGAAAAACGTTAATTATTAAAAGATTTTATTGCAATTATTTCCAAACAAGTAGTCAAGCAATACTCTAAAAAGAATTTATTTTACAATGAATTAAAGAAACCCATCTACCCTCTAAAATTTAAGAAAGCTATAAAAATATTTTTTATAACTTTTTTTTTTTTTTGATAATCGAGAACTTTATCTTCTTTTTTACTTTTATTCAGTCCAAACAAGGCATGTTGCCACTGTTGAGGTTGGGCAGCAAGATATTACATTTTGCTGTTTAACTCCCCATCCAGGCTGCCCTCCTATAAATCTGGTCCTTATCACAGTAATCTCTAATGCTCTGGTTGCAGTATGTCTTGTTTGGGGTAAATTAAAGTAATAATAATAATAAAGTTCCCAATTACTTTTATAATACTTATATACTTAAAATACTTATATAATTAAAATTACTTTTAATAGCTTTACTGAATTTTTGAGGGCACAAAAAACACATACGATTTATCTCCCATAAAAAAAATGGTTAACTGCTCTAAAACACTAGAATCGCATGGGAAAGGGGGAAGTTTTTAGGTTAAAATTATGTAAAAAAAAAAAAATAAATAAAAAAAAAATAATCCTCAACTCTAAATTCTAAAATAGTTGTTTCCTGTTTTGTTTTTTGTTTTGTTTTTGTTTATCAACATTAATTTACTGTAAAATTGCATAATTGTTTGTAAACATAATTCTTTTTGTAATTGTTATCAAATGTTTTAGAATTCAAGAAGCGGTAGGGAACTGATGCGGATTTCTGTCGAGAAACAAAAGAATCGATACTTACGTGAATAGAAAAGGAATGCAAGTGAAGACATGATGAGTAAGCAGAGGCAAACTCGGTAACAAGTGATCGAAAACATCTTTTGTCAAAGACTTGTTAAAGACCTTGTCTCTCATTTGGATGAGCAGTTTGCTTGATGACAATTGTGCAGAACCTAAGAAGCAGAGAAAGAGAGATGATTTAGATAATAATAATATTAATAATAATTTAACAACACCAATAAAATGTTTCAACAACCAAATCCGACATAAAATGCAATAAAACTCTACTTGACTTTTTTTCAGCCCGTCAACAATAAGAGAAGCAGACATGAATTTATAAAATTAAAAACTTCAGCAAATATTTTATGCTTTTCTTTTATTTGGGTTACTATTCTTATCTCAGTTGTTATTGTCACAACATTTCGGTCAATGTAGTCACCGACTTTTTACATCAGACAGGATGGTAATGATAGTGTGAATAATACAAACCATTGAGTTTTTTATTTGTACTTTTTAAGAATAAATGTAATTAAAAATTTTTAACCTGAATAGAATTTTCATTTGATGATAGATTATTACATTATCCACATATTTATAATGCTGTTTTCTCCTTGATTGTTTTGATGTTTAGAACACTTTCATCATTGTGTAATACTAGCAAAAAACTCCTTTAACACAACATTTGACTAAGACATTGTAAAATTTAAAATAATGCAAAATTCAAATAATCTGTATGAAGAATAATGTCTTTTAAATGTTTCCCATTTTCAGCTTTGCATATTTGTGCTTTTTCCAAAACATTTTTCATGACAGATTGCAGAATCTCTGGATTGTGATTTAACTCCCTTATTTTGTTCTGTCAGCTAGCAGATCTCAAAACGTCAAACCCGAAACCATGCAAGAATTGAAGGAAAGCACCAGGAACGAAATAAGGGAGTTAAATCGCAATCCAGAGATTCTGCAATCTTTCATGAATAATGTTTTGGAAAGAGCACAAATATGCAAAGCTGAAAAGGGAAACATTTAAAAGACTATTTTTCATATATAAAGATTGTTTAAATTTTGCGTTTTCAAAAAAAAAAAATTCTGAATGTCTTAGTCAGATTGTGTTAAAATTACAGAAAGATATCATTAAAAGTAACGAATCTATTTACATTCAAAAGCCTTTAGTTACTTATTGGACACTCTATATTTCCTAGTGGATGTACTCTCAAATATGTAATCCTACACAGTAGCAAAGGCTTCTACTCTAATGCAATTTACTCCTCTTCTATAACCCAAAATGGCTGACTTTACATACAAATAATATGAAAACATACTGTGTTTTTACATATTGTCCTACTATACTGGCTTCTTTTACTTCAATTTTGAAATATAATTATAAAAACTTACAATCATTAGCCATACATATATAATGAAATGAATAAATGTAAAATTTCAATGTCAGATAAAACAATTTAATATTACTGAGTAATTTGAAATGGTTATTTTGTGCTTTCGTCTTTATTATTAACTAGCGGGGGGAGGGCATTGCCTAGTTGCAAAAAAGATTGTGACAATGGGGACGGTGGAGAGGGGGGTGTTGCCTGGTCAAAAAAAAGAGTGCCAAGCGAAAATGAATAAAAAATTTTGTAAGCAAAAGAAAAATAAATGACGTCTGCTGAGCACAAACATGCATAACTTAAATTAGTAACTGAACACTTTTACCAATGTGGCCACGATTACAGATGATGCTATGATATCGCAAATTCAGTCATTTCAAAAGAAAGAAGGTAATGAACGATTCGCACATGCACGGTTTGCAAATTGCATCTAAAGGCTGTTTTTTTATCTGACCCTCCCTTCAAAGAAAACGGTATTTCTACACAAAATAATTGACTATTTTTTCTAATTTCTGGATATTAAAGATCGCTCTTTCTAATAATGCCGAGTTGGTGCACACGAGAAAAGTTTTTAGTGGACATACAAACACACACACAGACATCTCTCCTTTATATAATAGAAGAGAGAAAAAAGACTTAATGAAAAATTTAAAAAAAATCAATTTTTTTTGTAATTTAGAAAGATGAGAGGAGGGAGGTGCTTTTTCTTTTATCTTTTTCATGACAAATGAAATATTATCATTACTACCAACATTAACAACAACAAAAATTAGTTTTAAAATAATAAACAAACGTATTTAATTATTAACAGAAAAATCCTGTTAGTCATTCTGTTTTATACAGATTTTATTTTTTAAAAGAAATTATTCCAAAGTAATTTAAGTTTGTGCTATGGGTACATGTGACCAATAATAATAATAATAATCAAATGAATGTTATCATTTTGAAGTTTTAACTTTTTTCATTAAATTGTTTAAATATTACTATTGATAATGATAATAATATCAAAACTATTGCATATCTAATATATAAAATTCACTATATATGTGTGTCTGTCTGTTTCCATTTTTTCAAAGTGCATCTTCTCTGCAAGATTGCAGAGTGACACAAGGCGGGTCAAATGATTGCATTTTTTGTAAACCATTGTTTTATATATATATATATATATATATAAGTGACCTTTTCTGTCTGTGTACCAAACTACTCTATCATTTTTTAGTCTACAGACTTGAAACTTGATATATAGGGGATTTGGACCTATGGAACAAATTCAATTTCGTTTTTAGCCAGAAAAAATTGCTAGAGTGAAAATTGAAAAAAATTTAAACTTCTCAGGCATAAGTCAAATTAAAGTGTTCTTGTACACATGCACAAATGTCCATTTATACATTCAAGTCAGTTTATTTTTAATTATTTCTCATCCGTCTGATGATAGCTCAAACAATAATGACTAAGGCTGGAGTTTTGGTTTTGATTCTAGCTGGTGGCAAGCAAGTCATATTTCTTTTTTTCTTTTTACATTTTAAATCACTACTATTGCGTATAATATAATAATCAATAGAAAATTGACTCTATATACATACCAAATCTGCATAAATTCAAATATCATATGACCAGGCAGTCTGCTTATCTCTACATACAATAAAATGGGAACAATTATTCCCCCTACAGAAAAAAAACAAACATTATAGCTTAACCAGACTACTGGCCACTATCTTATGTAGCTTTTGCGGATATTTGCAGTCACATTCATCCATTATAATATGTCTGTGTTTGCTTTTTTGATAGATATATTTTGCATTAATTGTTTCGTTTTTATTTCATAAAATAATGAAAGCTCCCTAGGCATGTCTGGCGAATCTCATTGTATACTTGCATTTCTCCAAATGAGAGAATATCGGTTTAGTGTATTTCAAATGTTTAAACATTAAACAAGATGGCATCGATCGAACAACAACAATATGCCACCGCCACTGGTCATCAGAATATTCTTCTACTTCTTTGCCGTCTTATTTGTCTTCAATGTTATACTCTTCCACTTCCCAGATTCAGTCATTCTTCACCTCCTGTTTTTTTAAATGACTGGCAAACCTGTGGCTTTCTATTCTTGTTTTCTTTCTCTCTTTCTTCTTCTGCTTCTTCTTACATAACACTTATAAACAATTTCTTACAGGATGTTTAAGGAACATGCTATTTATTGCTTAAAGGGCTTTTCACAAGTATAATTTTCAATTGCTTTTTCCGTTATATTCTTCCACTACACAGATTCGGTCATTCATCATCGCCCATATGTAAACAAAGACCCTGGTTTTTAATCACCAGTAGACCTGTAACTTTGTATTGTTTTTTTCTGCCATTTCTTTCTTTCTGCTTCTTCTCTTACGTAAAACTTATAAGCAATTTCATACAAGATGTTTAAGGGATACGCTATTGATTGGATAAAGGGGTTTTTGCAAGTATAACTTTTGATTTGACAGTTTAAATGCTTCAATATTCATTTCAAATTTTCTGAAACATACATGCATAACAAACTATAGGAAAGGTTTTCAGATTGTCACCATAACTTGCGCAGGTTTTCACCTTCATTAATGGAATGTAATTGGGAGTATGAAGAAATAATTCCAAAAACCAGATATAAATAATTTTTTTAGGGAACATATACTTTTATAATTTGTGCATAAACATGCTGGATCACATTTAGGTTCTTATCATTTTACACATGGGTACTTATGCAGAATACAGACCATGCTGAAATATTAAAGTTATTATTTATTGACCTAGTCTTAACATGGGAAACGCCTAACAATTAATTCAACCATATCTGCCGTATACAATATAATCTTACTTGAACATAATATGTAAAATTGGTACAGTACATATTCTGCATACTTACAAAACACCAACGAAGTGAGCACTACCTCAGTCATGGCCACCATTTACCAACACTTGACGACTATGACAAACAGTTGTTAAAGCAGCTTGTGCCCAAAAATAACTGTCTCAATACAGCAATAACTAAATGTGCCTGCCAGCGCCATCAACTGACAGTAACCACCTAAAAAGATCACCATTCCCTCATTACCATAGATAATGGTCATAACCACTATTGGATGACAGTGCCTGCAATTGGATTATAGTGATCAATACTGACATGCACTAACAGTGACAGTTGTAAAGGCAAGTAACCGCCTTAGAACAATACTAATCGCCAGTAACCATCATCGCCAACAATGACAGCCAATGGATTCAACTGCCACTGCCAGACAATGCAAGACAGTGGAAGCCAGATGCTTTCATTTTGGCCACGACAGTTCACAATTTTCTTGAGCCGAGAATGACTATCACTAGCAACCGCTGACACTATCTGTGTTCTGTATTAATATTTTAGCTGTTTATCAATAGTCAGTAATTTACATGACTCACATATGATAATGCATTAGATAATAAAAGATTATTTCATTTTTTAAGAGGTTGGGGGGGGGGTCACCGTATCTGTTCTGGCTTTGTTATATTCCTACCGGGCAATGCTGGTACATGGGTCCTGCTAGTATATAATACACTATGAGAACCAAATAAATGAATCATACAAAATATGAATTTGTTTAAAAATAAACATGCAAATGAAGTATAACTTTGACCGTGTTGTGTAAGTTTTTCTGTCAGTATTTATAATGTATTTACAGTGCTTATGAGTGTGTAGCAGTACTGATCGGAAATTATCTTCCTTGGTCACCAGAAAGCTCATCAGAGAGAAGGAATTTGATTTTAAATGCAAATCAACTGATTGTGAGGAGTGATATTTAATGTACTGCTGCTACTACTACTACTACTACTACTACTACTACTACTACAGATCATTTTTCCAGCATTGTGAATGACTGGTTTACTTGCTATGGATACATCCTTGGGATCATTCTAGCAAATAGGGACTGCCTTGTTGGTGAGCAAACTCTTATTTTGTCAAAATGAGGTATGGTGTATCTTTCCAGGCATTATGTTCTCTTCTAAAAAGTGTGTGTGTTAGGGAAGGATTGCCAATCGTCTGAGTTGCCCCTACTGGGAAATACTGACAGGTCAGTTCCATTTATTTTTTTCACCCAACCAGATTACTTCCTTGGAGTTGCTGAATTTCTCTTTCTATCACATTTTTCTGCAGTGGGAAGCAATAAAATTAGCCAACATTATAAAATCAGTCTTCATTAATGAATATCTTTTTTCTAGAAACTTACGTTTCCAGCTGTATCAATTAATGAAATTATATGTAATTTCTACACATAACTTACTACTTTTATTACTATTACTACTACTACTACTACTACTACTACTGCCATTGTGCAAATTTTCTAAGGTTAGACTTAATTTCATGAGGCTATCATCCGGAGGGGGCGGGGCAATTTCATTTTGACACCAATGATATTTAGAGGTGTCATATTTTCTTTATGAGAACATTTATGATCCACTCAAACCATGTCATGGCTGCTACTTGATGACATTCCAACAATCAGATAAAAAGTCCTTGTAAAGAAAGTAAATCATGTATCTATTGACCTTCACCTTTAATAGCAATTTTTAGCAGGATTTCTTGATCTACATACACAGATAAGCCACTGGCAATTTGGAAAGAATATTTAATTCAGGAAATACTAGTGAATTTATTTTTAGGGATGAACTGATCTAATTGACCATCATGATAGGTTTGGAAGCATTTGTTCCTGATGTCTTACTCTCATAGTTCGAAGAATGCAAAGAAATATAGGAATATACAAGTTTTCATATTTAATATTATTGTAATTTTCACAAAAGAATAAAAGTTTACCAGAGTATAAGTTTGCATCAGATTGTTAATGCACATGTGCATTAACATCTTTAAAATATGTTGTTATGCTTTAAAGCTGCTCTATATAATTGTTTTCAAACAAAATTTTAAGTAAAGAGGCAAAAAAATCAAATGTGAAAAAGTTACTGGAACATTCTCGAGAAGCCCCTACTAACGCCCCCCCCCTTCTCCTTCTTCATCCATTTCCAGTTGAAAGTAGTTAAATTCTATATATAAGCTGCACATATTTTAGAAAATTTAGTTAACATTTTTTCCAAATCATAAGGAGTAAAATCTTAAATTGATAAACTCCAACAGTGTTCATTCTTCTCCAGCCAATACTATGTGAATGGCTTCTGAACAGTCTCATCATACTTATTTTCACTAAAGTTGACATATGGTTTTCAGGTAAAAGTGCCATGAATCAGGTCAGAGATGTAACCAACTTGTTAGAATGCAAACATTCTAACAATTCGTCCACGAAGATAAGGTAGAATATCAACTTATAGAATTGCTAAATTTGGAAGAAGGAAAATATGGCATGATCAACATGAATACATTTCTATCAATGGAGTCCAGCTGCAGGAAGTCTATCCCACCTGTTTTTTAGAGTGAGGTTTCGGGGTGGGGGGGATTTAAAAAAAAAAGATTAACAAAAAAGAGACTTCTTTTCAACAATTGACTAGGCCTAACCTGGTAAATCTTTGCCAATCAGAAAATTTGACTCTTCTACAATGTAGTGTTACCTCAGAATTATCTAAGCAATTTCTTTCAGACTGATATCCAAATTATCTCCCTTGAATTATTCTGGTAATGTTAGAGAAATATAAACCCCTGCTCAGAAGTAAGAACAAAATCTATCTTGTTTTCTGAGGAAGAAAGCAGTCAATCCGAGCACATCTGATGGCTTCCAAAGCCATCAGATGTGCTCTGATTAACTGACCATCTGTATGGTTTGCACAACTCCTGATCCCATGCTTATCAGGTGCTTTCTGGTTGCAATCGACTAGACTCTCAGAACAGCCCAGGCAAATTTATGTTATATTTACTTATACTATTCTTCACGCATATTCTCTATTCTCCAAGCCCGGCAACACATTTCTTTATCTACTGATATATTAATGTACTTTTTTGCAATAATTATATCTGTAGCTTTACCCTCTTCATAAACCATATTAAGTACGACCTTCCATGATTAGTATTCCCCTTTTTATATCTGTCTTTGACAAACTGTTTTTAAAAAAAATCATTAGTATCAAAATATGAACACATTAATGTATAATAAAAGAAAGATACGTGTTGCCAGGATTATAGATAAAGAAGATACATAAACCATGTACAAGTAAATATGACTTACATTTGTTGGAGGTGGCAACTGCCACTGGAAAATAGCTGATCAGATTCATTAAAGAAAACCCCATAAAACAAGATAGATTACATTCTAACTTCTGCACATCTGATGAGTTTTCTTACTTCTGAACACGGGTTTGTATTTCTTTAACATTCAAGAGAGATAATTTCGATATCAGTCCAAGGGAAATTGCTTAGATAATTCCGAAGCAACACCACATTGTAGAAAAGTCAAAATTAGAGAATGAATAAATGTCTATGTAAATCCAACTGTTTATTCACTATTTTCCTTTCCTTCTTTTCACCCAACACCTATGTGTTATTCACGATAACATAAAATTGCAACTGGCTGTATGGAAAAAGATACATGTTAATATAACAATGTAAACGTTAAGATATAAAATATTCGTTAGCTTAGCAATGAATATAAAAAATAAATTTCAATATGAAATAGTGAGAAGGAAAATTCAACAGGGAATGCAGTAAAAAATGATAGCAGTTTTCAGTGAATGAAACAATTTGGTTAAGGATAACGAAAGAAGATGTCTGTTACATGGTGTGGATACGTGTGTTGTCTGATGTCATCTTCATTCTTCTGAGTAGTCATTCAATGTCATCGTCTGGTGTTGTCTTTGATTGCTGTCATCTTCATTCATTCATGACTTGTCATAAAAGTTAACCACATCTAGCAATTTGAGTATTGAAAAAGCCATTGTATAACTGTCTTTCTTCTGAGTACTACCATCTTGAGTCATCTTTATGGTGACCTACAAACAAATCTTATCAAGAAAACAAGATCACTTGTTTTACAATTCACAGATTTACTTTTTATTTATTTTGGATCAGAGATTTCGTGTACGCTAACTTTCTAAAGAATGGAACGATCATACGAGAAAAAAGCATACTGTCAGACCAAATGAACCACTAACATTTCTGAAGGAAACCCTTCAAAACATATTCCTTGCAAATTTGAAATGAATAACTAAACAAATAAAAAATGTGTGTGAACGAGTGTTAATGTCTGTGATAAAACTCTGAGAAGCAGACATTTTTATGGAAATCACTCCAAACAAGGCATGAAGCCACTTAATGTAAGGAGCTAACAAGAACGAAATATGATTATTACAAAAATAGGAGATGCCTATTGACCCTTTTCTTGAAAAGACCAAGGCTATAGGTAGGAAGAAAGAAGTTAGTATGAAGATAGTTCTACACTCTTACAGTTCTTGAAAAGAAACTACTGGAATAGGAAGCCTTATTACAATGGGTAATCAAAACAGCAAATTAATGGAAACCACTAGATCAACGCGTCAAATGAGCTGAAACAACGGAAACAGGGAATAGATTAGACAGTTTTGAATAACACATGCTATAATAATATCATAATAATATCTATACAAAAGACTGAAACTAGCAACATCAAATCTGTGAGAGAGTGGGTGCAGAGTAGAAGAAATGGCGGGCCAATCAAATTACAGATATGTTTTTGCACCTTATCAAGAACTCTCAAATGGGATAAAAACTTCATGAGGTTTACACAGAAAAAAGTCAAGAATAAACCCTTACAGCTAAATAATGTGGATGCTTGGATGTAAGTAAGATTTCATGATGAATGAGGAATTCGGATTGACCATGGTGATGATGCTGGAACTTTGTTTGGCATCGTTTCAAATAAAATATATTGACTGCCTGGTAAAAACGAAAATAATCACTGTAATTTGTTGTGGACAAGACGAAAATACACATAGGTTTGAATATTCCGTGTCTAACATTTCATCAGTCATATAATCCTATATTTCCTTTTCTTACACATGAACATTTGAAACAAATGGATATGTGTTGAATGCCTTCTTTGGAAACGTACAGCATCTATTCAACAAACATTTCTTAGCAATGTGCCCCAAACCAAAATATATGTTGTTCTTTTGTTTTATGACATATCAACGGTTTTCATGTCATTTAGTGCAGAATCCACTCATTTTAGGAAAAGGGATTTATGTGTCAAGTTTTTTTTTATATATATTCAAATATTTATTCATGGTGTTTGGTTTGGTCGTTTTGTAGATGAAAATTGTTGTCTTTGCCTTTGCAGAATATGATTAAGTTTTGTAAAGAAGAAGAAAAAAACAACATTAATCTTTGGTGCATTTTAGATCAGGAAGCCAGTATCTTGAGATAGCCTGATCCGGTAGCATCCCAAATATATGTAACACTCTTTCAATTTTTGTACACATGTGTACATCTTTTCTTCCACATCAAATTAATGCTTTTTGTTAACTTTGTCTTATTTCATCATTTTTAAGTAATGGGCCAGGAAAAATGGCAATCCTTGTTACAACAGCCCATGTGAAATTGTACACTAAAATTTTTTCAAAGTTTGTAATCAAAACTACGTTTGATAATAAAAGAATTTTTTTAAGATGAACAAAGGATGGAAATGGAGATGACCTTGTTTATTTGTTTATTTTTGTTGCTTTTTTTTTTCAAGAAAAGCAAATTCAGTACTGAAATGGCCAGCAATCTAATCAGATTTATGATGAAAATTATTTATTTTTCAGAGAAACATCTACAAATTTTAGATAAACTATTAGATAAATATTGTTATATAAGTAACATGCTCTCTTTTAATTTTTTTACACATATGTGTACATCTCCTTTCTCTCATCATAAATAAGTGTTCACCATACGTCATTGTTTGATCACTTCAATTTTCAGAGGATTTTCCTTTCCAGTTGCTCCATCCACTAATATATCATTTGTATTTACTAAAAATTGTATTTATATTGATTGTTTAAAATGTTTCAGAGAAACATCTACAAGTTTTCAATTGAAATTAAATTAAAAAAAAAAAAAAAAAAAAAAAAAAAGGAAAATCTTATGTTCAGTTTTTAGAAGGCTGTGTACTTTATTATATAAGTTCTGCATAAACTAATCCTCTCCTCCTGGAAATTATATAACATATTTACATTTTTTTTTTTGCAAAACTATTGCTTAAACACCAATTTTTTTAATTATAAAAAAAAAAAAAACGAGTCAAATTATTTGTACTAGTTATTGGCAAATGAGTTTGAACTCATTTTTATAGGTATTGTTTTTTTATAATTAGAAAATTAAGAGCGTAATTAATAGTTGATGATGCAGGCATGTTTGTACATATATATGTGAAAGATATAAATAAAAATGAGCATATTTGACACCCAACCGATGCTGAAAATGCCAACTAATGAGTGATATGGAGAAATATGCTTTTTAAATCAAAGTGGAAATTTTTGTTAGTGAAGGTGATGATTTCAGGTTTACTTCAAAATCATTTTCTCAGCAGAATTTGATCTAAATGCACATTGATATTCAAAACGAAACAAAATCAATAAATATTGACTGCCATTCCATGACTTCTTTCTCAGTTGTTTCAGTAACAAATAATGGGATAAATTCATTCTGACATTGTCTTGTTGAATTAGTGAGAATCTCTTTGAAATTCCATTCATTGTGTTCTTTCATGTCTGATAGAAATCATACAAAATTTAGTCTCTTCTGTAAATGGACGAGTAATTATTATCGTCTGTTCACTGGAGGACATGAACCACACAAACAATGCATTCTACTTCAATCCAATAATTCCACACCGATTTTCTTACTTTCATATTAGAATTAGTCAAAATTATCAAAAATTTTTAAAAATTTCTGAATAACTTTGTAACTTATTAAATATTGTTAATTATGCCCTCACTTATTGGATCAATCATCCACTGACTTAAATATTTATTAATAAATTTATTTTAAAATGTTTCTTCAGGTCACTAACAATGTAGACATTAAAATCTCTGATTATCCAGAATTTTTTTTTAACAAACTACTATGCAGACAGAAAGCTTTGTTTCTAGCATTAATTAATTGTAAGTTGACTTCTTGTTTACACAATCAATTATTCATTCTTTGTTGCTTCATTATATGCTGAGATTAAATCAAATTGTAAATATGTATTATGTTTTTTGTTTATATTTGGGAGAGCGTTTCAGTTGAATGATGTTAGAGATATTGTCATGTTGAACTAGCAGCATAATACATTGTTGAATAAATACTAAACCAATTGATTTTTAACCTAAACCAAAATAAATTGCCCTCAACTTAACATTCACAGACATGAATTGGAACAAATATATTAAGGACATTGCCAAGGCTGTTGCAAAGAAGGTGAGCTCCCTCTACTGTGCTAGAAAATTACTCACACCTGAGACAATTCTATATTTTTATAAAGCCACTATTCACAAAAGCATGGATATTGTTGCCACATCTGGGCTGGTGCATCTACCACTAGTCTCTCACGCTTAGACAGGTTTCAAAGAAGAGTCTCAAATCTAATAAATACCGCACTATCAGCTAACCTCTGTTCTATTGCTGTAATGTTGCATCCCTGTGCCTGTTTTACAAATACTTTAATGGAATGTGGTCTGATGAACTCGTATCACTTGTGTCCCCTTGACGTACATGCTCCTGACTAACCCAACAAGCAACAAAACCCCATTCCTTCACTGTTGAGGGATCTAGATGCCAGAAAGTCTGCTACTTTAGTAGTTTTTTCCTTCGAATTGCTAGACTTTGGAATTCCCTCCCTGTTTCCTGCTTCTCTGACTGTACTAACCTGCAGATGTTTAAATGTAATGTGAATACACATCTTGCTGATCAACTTCCCACAGTCCCTTGTTAAATAGAATCCTAAATAATAGTCCCTTAAGTTCCTAGTGACAATGTGTCTTGTTTGAGGTGAAAACAGAGAAAAAACAAAAATGATAACAATTGCAATGATTAATTGTAGTCGTATATGGAATTACTAGCTGACTTTGGCAAAGTTTGGTACATGAAATATTTAAAACCAAAAATGTTAAATATCAAATATTTCATTCATGCATTCGGTGTAAACACAAGACTAAAACTGTTGCATTTGTTCATATAAATTGATATATTAACATTTTAGTAATTTGGAGACAAATTTATTTTCTGCTAAGAAAAAAAAAGAAGAAACCAATTCGCCTGTGCAATTGTGTGTACGTGTGCTCTTTATTTATTACTTACACTTTTTCATTGAATTTTAAAACAATTTTAAAAATGTGGCATCACTAACAGGAGAAACAGGGGGAGAGAAAAAGAGAAATCAGTCAAATCTGAACTCTTGAATTTTGAACTCTCATATATATATTTTTTTTGTAATTTGTTTAATGTAAATTACTTCCCTCGAAAATTAATCTGAAAATATTTTAAGAAAGGTTTAATATATTTATCCTTCTTTATCACATTAATTAAATTATAAACGAATAACACCAAATATTAATTTACTATGAACTGTTTTAAAAATAGTTATGCAAAATAAGTATTAAAAGATCTGCCTTTGAATCTTTTGTTTTTACAGTATTTCTTAATATATAGTATATACAATATTTCCTAATAACCTGTTGTATTATTGATTTAAATAACAGTAATTTGTTTTCATGGTAATATAAAAATGATAAATGAAAAAAATTTTTTGCATTTATTCATTTAGGTAAGGTCACATGTGATCTACTATTATGAATGCACTTGTAAAGCTAACAACTATTTTACCTTGTTTTTTTTTTTAATGGAAGCAAATTTGCACTGAAACGACTTTCATTCTTTATGTAATCTGTTAGTAAGGATGAAGTAAAACCTTGAAAGTTAAATGGCAAAGAGGATTGCATTGTATATAGTGACATGCAGAGGAGATGGGATGTCAATGAATCAATAGTCTTGGATATCCAATCAAAGTATTTTCCTGTCTTATAATACCAGGAGACTGCCTGGCATTGCCCGATCATAAAAAAGAACTTAAATATATTTTAATTTATGCAGTTTTCATATTTATCAATATAGAGTCAATTCTATATTGATTATTATATTGTACCTAATATATAGTAGTGGCCGTCCAGAATGGCCCAGTAATAAAATACATTTAAAAATGATATTTTAATTCATGCAGATTTCATATCTATTTATTATAGAGCCAATTCTCTATTGATTATTATATTGTACCAATATATAGCACTGATTAAAAAACAAATATGACTTGGGTGCCATCAGCTAGAATCGAAATCAAAACGTGTAGCTCTCCAGCCTAATTTGTTCCTGTTTGATCTAAGTCCATATACCTATAAAAACTTTAAAAAGTAATGTTGTTAAAGAAATATAAGATATAATAAATATATATTTTCACATGCATAGAAATAACATATTTAGTAAACTTATGCCTGCCAACTTCCATTTTTTTTCAATTTTGTTCCTTTAGCAGTTAATTTTACTAACCAAAAACCAAATTGAATTTGTTCTATAGGTCTAAATCTTCTCTCTATATATAGACTTCCGTCTGGGCAACGTGAGTACATACATTCTGTATAGAAGATTGCTGTATTTGTTTTTAAAGTAAACCGATCTGATAAGAGCAATGCATCATCACACATCTACATCCACACCTACATCTTTGGTGAAACTCTTGGGGATCTTGTAGAATTGGCAGATGTTTATTCTGAAGAGCAGGACAAAGTTTATCTTGGATCAAAACAAGAAAAGTGCTGTGGCGCATGGGGGAATGGAAGATGTTTAATGGAAGCAAATCTGCACTGAAACAACTTTCCATTATTTATGGAATCAGTTGTTAACAACGAGGCAAAACTTTGGAAGCTGTGTTAGCCTGTGTAGTTAAATGGGAAAACAGGATTAAATAAAGGGTTCAGTACGAATTTCCACATAGGTTCCTGATTTTGACACCTGAGAAAGGTCGGAGGTAACATCATCTGAAACGTTGTGAAAATAACAACCAAGATGAGAATAGTAATCTGAATAATCCACATCTCAAAAATTCAGAAAAATTAACATTTTTATTCTTATTTTTTAAGTTCTAGAATTTTTAAACACCTAAATAAAATAAAACAAAGTAAAATGTTATCTTTTCTCTTTGTGGATTATATAATAAAAGCAACCTTGGTAAAAAATAAATAAATAAATAAATAAAAAACTAATATAAAATATAAATAAAGAGAGTTATCCTCCTGTTAACAATATTTCCAGGAAGAGATCAAAATCAGCCACGAGTTAAAAAAAAAAATCAAAATCAGCTACGAGTTACCAATAATTGCTAGAAATCGTAAAAAAACGATTTTATATATATATATATATATATATTTCTTTTTTTACACAGTGATCACCACTTATCAAGGCCCGGAAGCCACTCAGGGATAAGGGTTATTGCAAGTACATTACGTTAGTGAGGAGATTTGCTGAAGTGTTTACTTAAGGGGGCGGTTCATTAGGAATTTGTTAACATTGGACTTGAAGGCATCCAAGTTGTAGTCCGGAGGGAAGCAGGCAGACGGAACAGAGTTCCACAGGCGTGCAGTTCTAAGAAAGAAGCTTTGTTCACGGAATTCGCGTTTTGATTTAGGCACAGATATAGAGTGGGGGAAATTTTTCACAGTGGATTCGGCTAGACGGGTGTTTCTCGTGAAAGATTCGCGAGGGGGCACCAGAGATTGGAGTTCAGACGAGCATCTGCCATGGAAATAACGATAAAACAAAATAACGATAAATATATATATATATATATATATATATATATATATATATATATAAAATTTATTTATACAAACATTAATAGTTACATATGTGCATACATATTTCTGTAATCATCCGTGCTAAAGGAGATTACGTTTTCAATAACTCAATAGACTTTGGTAGACACATGTTGTTTCATTGGATATACCTCTAGGAAACTAAACTCTACTGCCATAATATATATAACTATAATATAACTATTTGAGCCATTTACATGAGTTTTGGAATATGACATTTTTGTTTTGTAACGAGTACCTACATCATAAAAATTGTTCTGTATTTTTGTTTTTTAATAAGGTTAAATTCTGAACAACAACTGACTGTCTTCCATTGCATTTCCAGACAGGCAAAAACATGGTAACTATAATGTAGCTTTGAAACATTAAGAATTCCTATTCTTAAATGAGTATTGCGTTAATCTGATAAACCAAGTCATGCAGTGAAGCTGACAATTAGTGTTGTATCGATCATTTAATCCTTGTTTAATCTTTCACATTTGTTTGTTCTGGCTAAGTCAACCTAATTTTATGTAAACTTGTTAAGGTGTAGACAGTTTTAGTGAAAACAAACATTTTGTAAAGTTAAGATTTTCAAACTTTCTTTTTTTAAAAAAAAAAAAAGAAGGGTTTTGTAACTGGCTACCATTTTGGATGCTAGTAACAAGTCACCACTTACCAAGACCCAGAGGCCACTTGGCGGCAAGAGTCAATGAGTTTGTCAAGTGGACGGTGAGACAACACTGTGAGGATTGGTAGCAATGGTTGAAACTGATCAGAATTTGATTCTTTAAAAGGACGGCTCAACATGAATTTGTTTACATTGGACTTGAAAATGATCATGCTATATTCAGCTGGGAAGCAGAACTGTGGCATTGTTTTCTACAGACGGATAGTTCTTGGAAAGAAACTCTGCCTATGGACATTTTGTTTAGTGTCAGATATACAGAGCGAGAAAGGAAAATTATTTATACAATTTTTAGAATTCCCATGAAGTTAATTGAATTTTGAGGATTCATTAATAAACTTTGTCTTTTAGCAGAAACTGTGGCATTAATTAGACAAGGTGTTTAGTGCATAGCATATTATTGAGATCTACTTTTATTTGTATTTACATGCAATCTCTTGCATAGTGATTAATATGTGGTTTGGTCACCTAAAACAGGCATGTTCAAACTTGTGTAGAAATACATCAGGTGATTAAAAGACTTATGTCTTTGAAGTCTTAATTTAGTGCTTTTTATAATAACTTGCTGGAGAAACATCACTGCAACAAGATGCCATATTGCGTTCCTTGCCTCTCACCTAACTTGGCGGGAGACAGTTCAATACTAAATTAAAATATTCTATTTACTGTCTATTGTCTGGGAACTATTTTCAGTACAAATGATGCAAACAGTAGAAAAAAGGGCCATGTTGAGTTGGTTAGCTGTCTGGAAGTTTCACATTAACTACCTAAAAGCAAGATTTGACATGACATCGTATTACATGTATTTTTTGTCAAAAGGTATTAAATATGACGATTTTATAAAATAGAAGAATACTCATCTCAGAGAGGTCGTGTACATATTATGCACTCTAACGATCCTTTTTATTGTAGCCTCGCTGTAGTCACAGTGAGTTCTACTCAAACAGAATAATGGCGCGCAGCCCCAACTGTAAAACCCAGTCGCGCGTGCGACTGTTTAAAGTTAATTTCAGCTGCGTGCATATTGCCTTTCTACACCCACACAAATTCAGTTTGCATATAAACTAAACTCTGTCTTTTCATGCGGACGTCTTTGGGGCATCTTATGTCATAAAGATGTTGTTTTTTTCATCAAATCGAATTACAAAGAAAACAAATTTCAAAAATATTTTTCAGACAGCGTCCGTGGAGCCAGTTGGAAATATATAAAAAGGGCATTTTGCACCCAAACCAATCAGCCGACCCCCAACCAGCATGCGGGAGACATCATTATCGACTCCGTCCACAGGAAGTTAATCGCACGCGCAACCGATAATTAATTTTCCACGGAAATGGACTTTTTACCCCTTTCTATCTCTCTGCTAAAGTAAGTGATGGACTTTTATGTTGGTTAATTATTCCTAACAAAAATGACTGGTTATTTCTAACCGAGAACTTTTACTTTTCTTCATTTCATTTCATTACCTCAGTCACAGAAAGAGACTCAATTAAGAAAAAGAAAACTTTCTGGTTTTCTCTGTTCACTTAATATCGATTTTGAGAAAATAAATTTTGTATTAAATTTATTCATCCACCTCAGTCATCTTTGTTTGGTTGTTCAACTCCATTTTACACTTTATTTTCATTTTTATATTTTTTGAGTTCGCAGGACTATCATCGATACCCATTAGTCCCGCAACAAGTGGTTGACCTGACGTGAGTTGTTCAATTGATCAGGATGGCTAGCGACAACACCAACTATGACCTCTCCATCAGCGTCCCTGACACACTTACCGTCATTCAGTGAACGTGGCCTAGTCATTACCTCTCGCCGTGGTCGATGAAGTGGCTGACACATTCGTACACGTCCCTCAACATGAACTGACACTGAGTTTTTGACTTCATACGAGTCATAAAAAGTCAAACTCCGCAAACAACACTTTTCAGACTTTCTCTGACGACTTAATTTAACAAACCCGAACTCCCATGGATTTTCGTCACACACATAAAATCTACGAACTTCAATAACAACCACCATTGAACTCACACGAGTTTAAAATGAGTTAGCTGCAATGCGTACATGAAAAAACTCAACAGCTGGACGTTATGGAAGAAGTCACCAGTTCAAAACGCATTAGCTGTTATATTCACATTAAAAACTCGACGACTGGTCATTCGTTGATTCAACCGATGCATGGGAACCTAATCAACACAAATGATGTACACTGACCTTAGTACAAACTTGGCACTGCAAATTCGATTGCATGCTTTTGTGTAACTGACTTCAACCTTATTCACTTAGACTCTGCAAACGCAATTGCAGACTAAGATTTTGCAGATTCATTTGCACTCATTTCCAACCTAACAACGAACAATCGTGCAAACCTGATCATTCTCAACCAAACATGTTGAAATTTCATACACCCTTCCTTGCTGACAGGAAGCTTCAGCATATTTTGGTTCATTTTCTGGACACCTTAACAACATTCATTTATTATGGAATTGATTTTTCCAATCAATTTTCTTAGGAGGAGGCCATATTGTAGCCTCACTGTAGTCACAGTGAATTCTACTCAAACAGAATAATGGCGCACAGCCCCAACTGTAAAACCCAGTCGCATGCGCAGCTTAAACAGTTTTAGTTGCGTGCATATTGTCTTTCTACACCCATGCAAATTCAGTGGGCATATAAACTTTTGCGGACCAGAGTATAAATACCCTAACTCGCTACAAAAGAAAATAATGAAACGAATTGAATGAAGGAAACAAAGAACTCAAATGCTGGAATAAAATAAACATGTCGTTTATTTTATGTGGAGAAATGAGTCTTGGTTGTACACGTGTTCATTCAGCCGTTGACGACTACGCGCGTGGAAGGAAAGGGGAATGCAATGGAGAAACGCGAAGTGGCAAGCCGGCCTGTAGAAAGAGAGGGTTAAGCTCAGTAGAGCATCGCGCACATGTCTGTTTTGATGGACCAAAGCCGAAGGGGAGATAGAGTGAGAAAGTCAATCCAGTTCATGGAGATAGAAAGCGTATAAAGTGTACGTACTGTTTGTTGGCTTTTTGTCCCACATAGTAGCAAATGGTGTGAGGTACGCACGCGCGCGCCTGCCGAAACGGCAGTGGCTGGTGCGCTGACCAACCACCTCGGAAGGCAGGTTGGAAAAGGAAGAAGCCGCTTATTGCTGTTTCTTTTATAGGTGTTACGGTCGTCTTTTGCGCATGTGTGGATTTCCTTTGAAAGGGGAAGTGACGTTGTCCATGCGTGCGTGTATGTGCGTACGTTAGCGTGTGTGTATACACATGAATGTGAGTGTATGTAGGCGAACGTGAATATGTGTACGTGTGTGGGCGTGGGCGCGTATGTTTGTGTGCACGTATTTATATGACAAGTAATATAGCTTGAAATGTGAACGCGTGTTTTGTGTGAGACTAGAAAAGGCTCGCGCAAAACTATACTCTGTCTTTTCATGCGGATGTCTTTGGGGGCATCTTATGTCATAAAGATGTTTTTTTTCATCCAATCGAATTATTGAAGAAAACAAATTTCAAAAATATTTTTCAGACAGTCACCATGAAAGCCGGTTGGAAATATATAAAAAGGGCATTTTGCGCCCAAACCAATCAGCCGACCCCCAACCAGCATGCGGGAGACATCATTATCGACTCCGTCCACAGGAAGTTAATCGCACGTGCAACCGATAATTAATTTTCCACGGAAATGGACTTTTTACCCCTTTCTATCTCTCTGCTAAAGTAAGCGATGGACTTTTATGTTGGTTAATTATTCCTAACAAAAGGACTGGTTATTTCTAACGGATAACTTTTACTTTTCTACTTCATTTCATTTTATTACCTCAGTCGCAGGAAGAGACTCAATTAAGAAAAAGAAAACTTTCTGGTTTTCTCTGTTCACTTAATATCGATTTTGAGAAAATAAATTTTGTATTAAATTTATTCATCCACCTCAGTCATCTTTGTTTGGTTGTTCAACTCCATTTTACACTTTATTTTCATTTTTATATTTTTTGAGTTTGTGAGACTAACATCGACACCCGAAGTCCCGCAACATTTTCAAAAGCAACATTTTCCAAAGCGCAACAGAAATAAAAATTGGAAATATTTATTGATTAATGTTTAATATTCATTGTTAAAATTTCACAAAAATTTTGAGGTATTTTGGAATTTTCATGCAGAACTTCCACCTCATTTTACTCCCTTTGCAGCAAAGTAAATTAACTAAATATAACTTTCATTACAATCCCTTACGCCTGGCCCATTAATATAATGGTTAAAATGTTCGTAATGAGCCAGAAGACCAGAGTTCTTACCAATGATTCCAAAAATGGTACTTGATGACCCCTTTCTAAACATTTTAAGATGAAGGATCGTAAGTGGCGTAATTCTGGGAAAGGAGTGACGTCCTTCTCTACACCTCGATTTAGTAGTTAATGAAAAGGGAACCGTCGGTTTGCCCTCGACTATGGTCGACCATTTTACTTACGCCGAGCAGCTGTTCTAAAATTCATGATGATCGGTTAATAAGTTTAGGGGTTAATCTTGCACACACACACACACACACACACACACATTTATATAGAAATATGATGTTTTGAAATCGTGTTAAGAGACAATCTTTTAGAGTTTTTTTAAAGTAAATATTAACCAAAATCTTCTGAGTCAAACTTTCCGGCGGCCAAAACCTCCGCTTCTTCGCTTTTCGCTTCCTTGTCATAAATGGTTTTGTCACTCTCGAATTATAAAAATGGTCGTTATAATAAATGATAAAAAATCGTTTAAAGACCGGCCTCACAACAGTCACACTAAAATAATACATGTAGAATGATGATGTCTTCGTCTAACTTGAAGATACATTGTTTCAACTATGCATTTCTAATAAGGATAAATGGTTAAACGAAAACGTCGTTGTATTTGATCACAAGACCGACGAGTTGGAAGAATGGTGCCGCGGGCGGGTGGGGGTGTATCATCATTGCCTACAAGAAGCACAAAACTAATTTTTATTTAGTATAAATGAAATAAATAGATACAAATAATTATTGCAAGTATATAATTTCTACTTCGTGTCTTATTAAAAAACACGCTTGTGACACTTTAAAGTTAAGGATTATTAGTAGGCCATTTGATTTTGGTTAGCTTATTGTCTTTTTGAAAATAACGAAAAAAAAAACGTCTGATAGAACTAGCACGCTTGTTGAAGAAACACGTGACCAGGGTTGATTCCTATCTCAGTCACGTAAATTATTTAACATGAAATGGGTTTCACAATTGCTTTTAACAACCTAATAAAAAAAAAAAATAAAATAAAGGTATTATTATTATTATTATTATTATTATTATTATTATTATTATTATTATTATTATAATAATAATAATAATAAGAATAAGAAGAAGAAGAAGAAGAAGAAGAAGAAGAAGAAGAAGAAGAAGAAGAAGAAGAAGAAGTTATAGTAAGTTTCATGGTTGGTACACTTGAAATGAAAACTAGGCCGAAGAAATATAGTCGCCACCTTTATAAATAAGTCGAGAAAAGAGCTAGATAAGGAAAAACAATAACTCAAGTTAATTTATTTGTTAAAAGAGTGAGGTTCTTCTTGAGCTAGTCTCTTTCTCGTCTTGTTTATAAAATATAACTAATAATTTAATTTTATTTTATAAAGAAAAAAAATTATTAATAGCTTGATTAAAATTAAATTGCTTGAAAATAATCCCAAAATTTTGCCGAAAACCATTTCACTCTAATAATTTAGGTGACTAAAATAGGAATTAAATAAACTAAAAAAAAAAAGTAACACTATAAATGTTTTGGTTAAGATTAGAATGTGTTACGATACTTCATCTTCTTTTTGCACGTGGTCAGTGTAAGTACTACTACACTGTAATAGTAATCTTCCTTGACTGAGGCAATTTCAATTTTTGTCCCAATCAAGAGTGACCCTCTTTTGAAGCCAGATTTTCCCCACATTGAAAACTGATCTGCCTTTGTGGGATGCAAGTAAATGGGGGCATAACAAATTTGTGTTTACAAGTTTAAAAATCTCCAAAATACAGCAATTGTTTTTAGGTTAAACACTCGTTGGTTGTCCTAGAGTTTAGGAGTCTTTTTTTTATTTTATTATTATTATTATTATTATTATTATTATTATTATTATTATTATTATTATTATTATTATTATTATTATTATTGTTGTTATTCTTGTTGTTGTTGTTGTTATTGTTGCCGTTTTAAATATTTTTAATTATTATTTTTTTTTTTTTTGCATCATCTTGAGAGTATGTTTCAAAATAAAAAAATGTATTTTTAGAACAGAAAATAGTCGTTTCAGTCGAAAACAAAAGAAAACACAAAAGACAAGGAGACAACATATAACAGGGGGGAGGGAGAAAAAGAAAGCCAAACCCCCCAAGGACCGAAAAGAAACTGTGAATACAACAATCAAGTAATGATTTATTTTATTATTCGTTGGTGATCAGTTTCGCGATGGCTGTAGACATACAATTACTAATAAATAAGCATTGTGTAGAGTGGAGAAATGTTTTTAATTTTTTGTTAATAATTTGAAAACAAAATAATCCGTGCTCTTACCTGATCTCATCTCATGAGGACGTGATGCTGCTGCTGCTGGTCCCAGCTGCCGCCACCGATGATGAAGATGAAGAGCAAGAAGGAAACTTAGAAAAGATTCTGCTAGAGATTCTCTCTCTCTCTCTCTCTCTCTCTCTCTCTCTCTCTCTCTCTCTCTCTCTCTCTCTCTCTCTCTCTCTCTCTCTCTCTCTCTCTGTGCATATGTGTAGGAGACATTAATCAGCTGTTGGTATGAGCCATACCGGGGTTAAATTCCACCCTTTGCCCCCACGCTAACATTAAAAAATAAAAATTAAATTTTATTTATTTATTTATTTTTCTGTGATTACACGTCACCACCAAATTATTGAGAAAAAAAAAAGAAAAGCACTTCTGCAGTTTACGAGCTGAAATGATAGCATTATTATTTAGAAACCTATTCTTAACATAAGAAGAGGGGATTTGTTAATTACCTTCACCTAACAATTACCGTAAAAACTGAACTTACATTGAAACGCTTATTTAAAATAATAAAATTGCAAAAGTACCAAAACATAATTTGCAGTAGGGGTTCACTTTCACATATAAATTAACTGCAAAATGAGCATCCACTTCTTAACCAGATTAACCACTGGTGACACTGGTCGTGGTCGAGTGGTCGACTAATCGACCATTGACCAGATAGTGTGGGATTATGGCCTTTGTAAAACAAAGATCGTTGCAGAGCATAACGAATAACCATTTATTATTTCAGAAAGGTTAACAATCAAGTTCCGTCCGTCTTTGTTTACATTCTTCGTCAGCTGATCGTTGTGTTTTGCACGACGAATGTCCTGGAAAAGTCACTTCTGATTAATGTTTGTTTACTAGTTTTAAAATATGCAAACAAATAGTTGTCTGTTTTTCAGAATAACAGAATATTTTTAAAATGGTAGACATTATTAATCATAAGTGACTTTTCAAGGTTTTCATCTTGAAGCATAACGATCAGCTGACGAAGAATATAAACAAAGACAGACGGAACTTGATTTTAACCATTCTGATATAGTTGCCATTTAACTTCTGTTTTCAGAAATACTAGTATATTTTAGATATTTTTCTCACATTGCAATCGTGTTTTCGCAGCCCCCCCCCCTCTCTCTCTCTATCTTTTCAGCTGAGACAATATTTGCTCGATAATTTCCGCTGATGCGTTACGGAAACAGCCGACAAGCATCAATAGAAAATGAAAGCAACGATGATCCTAAAACGGAAAGACACAAACAAAAACACTGATCTATTGTTGTATTTTATTGCTTTTTTTTTTTTTTTTTTTTTTTTGCTTTGGGAGCCGCTTTTGTATGAAAACTGTAATTTATTTTGGTAAAGAGATTTTTGGGTGTAGTTTGCGCTTTTTGTCTATGCTGTCGATCATGATATATCACTAGTTCCAGAAAGTGTTTATGAAGTACAAAATCTTGCACTACTTATATACGAGATTCAAAACAAATCAGAAACAATTCCTCATGCAAGCCAAGGGCTTGTTCAAGAATGTTATTTTTAGGGAATGCATCCACCCATTTCGATCTGTTGAATGGTAAGTGGACCAAATAGCTTAACTCACATCACTCAAAATACACATAAAACTACTTATCGGTGCCGCCGGTGCGCAAACAAAACCTGGCTTTAGCCTCGTACTAACGGCATCAGCGCATTTAACTTACAAATACTTCATCGTGTCTAACTTGCGAAGATGATGTCTGCTAGTCTAACAAACTAACAAACTCCCTATGTATGTGTGGTGACTATTCTTCTCTTATGAACTCTTTACAACATTTTCTCATCCAGACTTATAAGCCTTCTATTAATATTTTTTTCGTCTAGATTTGTGGACTCATGATATAATTTTGTTTTTGGCTTGACTTACAATATTAACTGTCAAAACACATGAACAGTTAACCTCTTTATTAACAGTTAACCCGTCTTCTATTTATCTATTCATTTATTTGATTTACCCCAAATGAGGCACGTTGCTGCTGAGATTTAAGGGACTGTGGATGTGGTATCATACCTACAGGGAAATCCTAGGTGGGGAGTTGAACAGTGAAATGTTTGTTTCCATTTAAATTTCTGCAATGAGGAAAACAAGGAGGAAGGAAAAAATTCCAAAGATTCAATAAAAGAAAATATTAGAGTAGAAAACCGTTCACATTTTTCTTCTTTTTTTTTTTTTACATGGTAGTCACCACTTATCAAGGCCCAGAAGCTACTCAGGGATAAGTGTTATTGCGTGTACCGTAATCAATGGAATAATATCGTAGTAATCGTTAGTAATGGTGATTTGATAAGGGGGGGCGGTTTATCAGGAATTTGTTTATGTTGGACAGGAAGACATCCAAGTTGTAGTCAGGTGGGAAACAGGCAAACGGGAGAGAGTTCCACAGGTGTGCACTTCTAAGAAAGAAGCTTTGTTCATGGAATCTACGTCTTGATTTAGGCACAGACAAAGAATGGGGAAAACTATTGATAGAGGTTTCAGCTGGATAGATGTTTTTCGTGAAAGATTGGCGAGAGAGGACCAGAGATTGCAGCTCAGATAAGCACTTGCCATGAAAATAACGATAAAACAAAGACAGGCTCACAACGTCTCTTCTGTGGGAGAGAGATTGTAGGGAAGAGAAAAGAGCATCCCCCACTAGGCCATGAAGTCTATTTTGTACTCTGTCAAGGCAGGATAGGCTATTTTTAGCAGCTCCTGCCCAGATATGGCAGCAGTATTCCATCCTTGGACGTACTTGGCTTTTATATAGATAGATAATTGCATCAGCAGTGAAATATCTTCTGGAGCGGTAGAAGGATCCTACCATTTTTCCAGCGACCTTGGCAACAGACTTTATGTACGTGCTCCATTTCAGATCAGGAGTAAAAGTCAATCCCAGAAGTTTATCAAAGCATGGAGCCTCCCCAAGACGGGAGCCATCCATTTCAATTGATGCCAGATGGGGATCAGAGTGTTGATGATGTAAAGATAGGAGCTTGGTTTTAGATGCATTAAAAGTAACCAGCCATCTCTTCCCCCACTGGACCACGCCCTCAAGATCAGAGGAGAGAGAATCAGAGAGAACTTTATCATTTACAGCCTTTGATGTGTTGCCATAGATGGTAGTGTCATCAGCATAGATGTCAACGAATGATTTAAGTATGTGTTTTGGGAGATCATTAATGTAGATCAAGAAGAAAGTTGGGCCCAGGATGGACCCCTGAGGGACTCCAGCACTAATATTCTGGGCCTCTGATTTCTGCCCACCAACCACTAATCTTATGAACCTATCAGAGAGAAATGATTTAATGATTGAGAAAACATTTCCAGTGATACCGTAGCTGGAAATCTTGTGAAGTAGGCCTTTATGACATACCTTATCGAAGGCCTTTGATATGTCAAGAGCAATTACCCTAGAAAGGGAGCCTTTGTTGAGAGATTCACTAATCCTATGAGATATAACCGTTAGCACATCCGCTGTAGATCTGGCAGAACGGAAACCATATTGCATGTCACTTAGAAGGTTATTTCTGCTGAGGTGGTTGACTACCTCTTTATTTAATACTAGCTGTGGCTCAATTTGGTGTACCAGAAAAGTCTAATAAAAAGAGAAAATGCATAGTTCTTATAGTCTTAGTACAGCAATGAACTCCTGAAAAAAATAAAAATAAAAAAAGGCGAAAATGTAAAAATAAGTGGTAGTCTTGCAGCATGTAATGGTCTGATTTGTTAGTGTTTTTATTTAATGTAAAATATTTAATCATCTCGAAGAACACAGTGTTTATGGATGTATTTGGAGAAGACAGATCGTCACGGACTCTGGCGAATGTGTTAACTTTGGGTAAATAATTTCAAAACTATATAAAACAGTGCCAGAGTGTTTTAGCTTGAACTGACTTTCCCGAACGTAATGTAAGCAACAGCATTTGTATGTTTGGACTAAATATATAGCAAATGTAATTTCGTTAATGAAGAAGCATTCATAAATGTTAAATTTAAACACGTGCAGATTTCTTTAGTAAAGAAAAAGCAATCATATTTTTCTGATCTTAATCGGACCATTATCGGGTCCTTTATTTTGTTTTTGTTTTTGTTTTTCAATTGGAATGCAAGTAATTTCCCGATATAAATATGTAAATAATAAATTGCTCATAGTTAGATTCCTAGGTTAGAGTAGTCCAAACCGGACCAAAAAACCGAGTAGTCGCACAGTTTATGTTTATTTTTTTGATTCTCAAGTGTAATGCAAGTAATTTCACGATATCGTAGCGTTGTAATATTAATTTGTAAAAAATGGAATGTTTGTTTTATAAAAAAATGTGTAGTTGAAAGCACTAATAAGTGAAGCTCATAGTCAGATTCCTCGGTTAGTTGTCAAAACCCGAAGTAAAAACCAAGTAGTCTCGCATTGTGCGTCTTACAGTAAAAAAAAAATGCAAAACATAACAATCTAATCTTAATCAGACGTTAAGTGCGTTCATTATTTTTTTGTTTTTTGTTTTTTAAGTGAAACGCAAGTAATTTCACGATATCGTTGTATTGTAATAATAAATTGTAACTCAGGAAGTGTTTATTTAATAACTTTTTAGTGGGAAGCAGTAATAAAGCTTCCTCGGTTACAGTTGTCAAAACCCGAAGTAAAATCTGAGTAGTCCAGCAGTGTGCGTTCTACGGTAAATAAAAAAAAGCAAAAAGGAAAAAAGATAATGTTAATCGGACCGTAATATTTTTTATTTTCATTTTTATTTTTTTTTTATGGGAGAAAAGCAAAAGAAAGAGAAAAAAACAAAAAAATGGCCTAAATAACCCTTTACAATTCGAAACCGGTGTTTATTCGTACTGTTCCTTGTGGACGCATTTTCAGCAGTGTTAAGTGGGAGCAGGAGCAGAAGGAATGTATTAGAGAGAAAAGATTTTACAACTTCCATTGATTCTAACCAATTTTGGCAGTGAAATCTCACCGAAAAAAATATAGGAATGTTTGGTTATCGAGGAAGTGTAAGGATAATAGGCCTATAGCACACCTTAGATCCTGTGCTGCAGTTTGTGCACATTACATTTGCATGTAATGTCTTGATTTTTAATCCTATTAAGGTCAAACTCACACGGGAAAAAATTAGTTCATTTTATTTATATAGAGATGGATTCCAACAACTTACTCATGACACACAGGAGACTTATTGGTCTGTACTGAGAGGAAGATGACTTATCACCTGAATTCTTAAATACAGGGCATACTGATGAGGTTTTCCAACGTTTAAACAGTTTTGTAAGTAAGGGGCAAGTTCAAGTTGAAGCTTTTTCAACACTATAATTGGAAAATTTAGGAAACTCTATGGTGAAAGGGTGGAATTTTGCTGATTGTTAGGTCTGTCAGCGGTATTTACATATATTATATAAAATAAAGAACAGTATCAATATTAACCAAAAACAAGAACGAATTTCACATTATTTTGTTTAAGGAAATATTTATTTATCAACATAACTCCCATGCTTCAAAATCACTTTGAATAACCTCTTGTCAACTGATGATCTCAATCGGTGGATTTGAGATGATATGATGTCCAATTAGTTCATCGCAGATTATTTCAGCCCAAAACATGACACCTCTACCCTCCTGATAACGACAGAATCGATGAGGGGTAGGGAATCCAAGAGGAGTCCAAACTTTGGCCGACCCATCTGGTCCATCATGGTTGCTCTGTCATCGGTGAAAAGAACATTTTCAAAGCTGGTTTTCATGTATTTCTGAGCCGAAGCCAAACGTTTTCCTTATAAGTTTGGTTTAAAACAGGTCTTGCTATGGGCTTAATGCTTTTTGCAATTTCGTTTAAAACATTGCAGCATGTCTTTCTGGAAAAGGAAGGTATTCCAGCCTTGTCAAATATAGCAGCACTGTTGTTGCCTGGTTGCTTGATAAGTTGACGGCAAATTTTTCAAACATCTCGAGCAGAAACTAACTTTCTTGTGTTTTTGTCCTTCCTTGGGTTGATGTTTGGATTTTCAACAAATGAAGACAATGTTCTTCGATCTCTTCCAAGCTCTTTGGCTAGATCTACAAGAGATAAACCTTGTGCAAGTCCTGCAACACCACGTTCCTTTTCCCTAGCTGTCAATCGACCCTTTTCTAGGCATTTTGGAAGATCTGCAATAAAGTGATACACACTTAAAGTTACCAGAAAATAGAAAAATTAGCATAATTTTCAAAATATATTTTTAGATTCCACAAAAATCATGGAAATAAGGCACCTTGTTATGCTCTTCCAGTGTTATGCCAAATTTCACTTCTCTGCTTTTCATAGCAATTTCAAAATTAAAAAATATTAACCTGCATTAAAGCAACATGCAGGTTTTATGTAACTTGACTTCTTTGACTTTGACATATAGATGTTTGAGGTCCAGGTTTTGGACCTGTTCATCGTTCCAAGGGAAAAATTTAATAGACAACTTTGTGGCATGCGTGGCACAGAAACCCAGGAATTTGCACTTCAATTTAGGAGGATGGACAATATAAACTCGGCAGCAATCTCCAATGGGCGTCAAGTCTGCTTTTGAATGCGTTTACCGTTTGTGCTTGTACAATTGCATCTGGGAGATCATTCCATGTGTTGACAACCCTCTGTGAGAAGGTCCCTTTGCGGACATCTGGCCTACAGTGTTTTTTTACGATTTTGAGGCTGTTCCCCCTGGTTGCTTCACTGTTAACTGTGTATTAACAAAATTATCAGACAAAATTTTTTGTGTCTGTGTATGCCTCGCCTAGATGTTATTTTGATCAATACTTCTTGAATTATTACTTTTTTTATTTACGATTAATCAAATATTGATTGAAAACAAAAATATAATAAGAGAAAACTAAAGTGATTTTTTAAAATCCTATCAAAATAAAATTTGTTTTCACTCAAGCAATATTAAGTAAATACAACCAGTTTTACATATTTTTATATTTTTTTACAGGGAATAGGCGGATGTCTTCTTCTGTCTTTAGAGACAATGGATATTCTCTGCAAGTGTGTCTGCTCTCTGAGCAGTTCCTCTTAGTCAATCAAGTAGAAATTCAAGACGAGTGGAAACAATGCAGATTTTTCCCAACTGCTGTCTGCCAATAATTATACATTTGCCATGACACTGCTTCAAACCCTAATTCTAATTCTTTACCTTAGCTAACCCTAACCATAACCTTAGATCCTCCACCTCCAAAGAAAGAAGTAATGCCTTGAGAATGGTTTGATGACAACAAAAGAGATACTACACTACACTATACCCCCTTAAAGGAGGCGGTAATATGTGGGAGGATAATATCATAATAAACAAACATATGTGGCACTACTGTCTCTCCCAAGGAGGAGGTACTGCCTTGGAGAATTATATCATGGCGATCAAACAAGCAGTTAGTATGGGGGAAAATATTATGTAGCAGTTATTAATTGGAAAAGACGCAGCAATTCTGGGATAAGCGGAGAAATTCTAGTGTTATTTCAGAAATGTCCTTCTCCCAGACTAGTTACTATACCAAAGTTAGAGAGTTTCGTTTGTCCTATTTCACCCATAATCAGAGAGGAGGAGGCAAACGTAATAGTGCACAAGTGACTTTACAGCCATCTTACACATACAAACTTACAGCATCTGGTATTCCCTAACAGTCACCCATCTAAATACTGACAAAGTTCCACATTGTTTAACTGTTAAACACGATATTGCCTTAAACTATTTTTTACAAGTTATTGCTATAGCACTTAGAAATCCATCATGTTTTGTCTTGTACAAGGTCGACAGTCTGTAATTTAATATCTTGCTTTTTTCCCACTAGGGAAATGTTTACAAGAACCAAGGGAGCTCAATAATAGATGATGTGTTCACGGTCATGCTAAATGGTAAAATATGTATCACAAAAACAGATTCACTTACTCAAGCATTGGATTATAAACAGCTGTTATATGGATTGTGATTTTAAAAAATGATTCTCTGTTATGTTTTAGCGTTGCCCTACTTATACTGAGAAAGCACAGATTATCACGTTTTTATTTTGCTTAGTTTTATATTTATTTAAATCGTGTAGTCTTATCTTTTTTTTTTTTTTTTTTTTTTTTTTTTTTTTTGCTATAAACACACATATGCCTTGTTGGAATATATGATTAACTAGCAACGAAACTCGGTGTTACCCTGGAGAAATAATGTGATGATTAAATCGCAAAGTAATTCCTACTGACGCTAATATGCAAATGGCCTTAATTGCTTAAAATCTTTTCTTCTCAGATTCATTGTAATTCACTTTCCTCCTCACTTCCCAAATTTAACAACTTGTAACAAAACAAAGTATTTTCAACTAATGGAAATATTTCCAAAACTAAAAATTGTGAAAAACGAAATTTTATAACAAAACATCTTTTACATCAAAAATTTTATAGGTGTATATATATATATATATATATATATATATATATATATATATATATATATATATATATATATATATATATATATATTATGTATTGCGTGTGCTGGATTTGTTTTCATTTTTATTATCATGTGTATTCGTTGAATTGTGAACATCATTACTATCGTCATGATCATTGAGGAATTATACCGTTTTTAAACGCTTCTCTCAAAAAAAAAAAAAAAAAAAAAAACACCAAGATTCATGACTGCTCTGTTTTACATGTTGCATGCGATGGATTTGTTTTATCTGGGGTGAAGAGGGCTCCAGAAAGCCATGGTGAAGGCAGCCTCTCTAGGAGAAGCAAATCTCTGATCTAAAAAAACATAAAGTGGAAGACCAGTACCCGAAATAAGCGGGTCTGCAGGCTGATTTGTTGCTGGCTATCTTGCTCTTGCTTGTTGCTGGATATCAGCATTTTGAACCGAGAGAGAGACTAGCTGTCGTACAAAGCTAAATCTCTGGAATAACATCTTTGTACAGATACTTCCTCAGACATTTGTCAAAAAAAAAAAAAAAGAAAGAAAGAAAATGTCCTATTGGCGATGGCTGTCCATATTAACAGGAACAGAAGACACCCACTCCAGCTCTGTTGCTGGAATGTGAGAACACTTATTGACAATCGTAAAAGACTAGAACGGAAGACTACAATTTTGACTAAGGAATTGCAAAGATACAATATAGACATTGCTGCACTCTCTGAAACACGTTTCGCAGGTGAGGATCAACTGGTTGAGTGCGAGTCGGGCTACACGATCTTCTGCTCTGGTAGAGCTGAAAAGGAGAGGCGTGAGGCTGGTGTTGGTTTTGCATTTAAGAACTCCTTAATTGACAAGATCGAACAGCCAGTAGGCATAAATGACCGTGCAATGATATTGAGAATGCTCCTTGCTGCTGGTCGTTATATGAATGTTCTTTCTGTCTATGCGCTGACTCTTACTTCACCTGAAGACGATATTACTTTTTTTTATCATATGCTTAGATCTATTATCACCGGTTTGCCAAGTGCTGAGAGTTTGGTGGTTCTTGGTGACTTCAATGCACGGGTTGGATCAGACAATGAGACTTGGTCTCCATTGGGTCCATATGTCATTGATAGAGTCAATTCAAATGGTATACTGCTTCTCCATCTCTGCAGTGAACTAAATCTTGTTATCACCAACACTTTTTCCCACCAGAAAAACAAGGAGACCTGGTTCCATCCCCAATCTAAACATGGCCATTTGCTTGATTACATACTGTGTAGACGTGGTGATCTTGGAAATTTTTGCAAAGTTAGAGTAATGCATGGTGCTGACTGTGGTACTGATCATTTAATGGTCAGAGCTAAACTGAGAATTACAGTTTGCAAAAAAAGCCGTTTCAATGGTGTCAAAGTGCCTAAACATATTGATGTTTCCAAATTGAAGGATCCAGTCGTACGAAGTTCCTTGAAATCTGCTTTCAACCAGGTGGATTTCTCAGATTGTGACTGGGAGACAGTAAGAGATACAATATACCAAAAAGGTGTTGAAGCTCTTGGGTTGAAGGTTCCCAGACATAGAGATTGGTTTGCTGACAATTACAATCAAATTAAGCCTCAAATTGATAGAAAGCGGAAAGCTTATTTGAAACTTCTCAACTCTTCACCTCTGAACGAGCCAGCGCTCGCTGCCCACTTTTCTTCTGTTCGGAGTGAGGTTCGTTGTTGTGTGCACCAAATAAAAAACAAATGGTGGTCTGACCTCTCCAGGGAGATACAGACTGCCTACGATCATAGAGATGTCAAGACATTCTACACTCTGCTTCATCAGGTTTATGGTCCGAAATCCTCTTCAACTACACCACTCCTGGCGAAGGACGGGAAAACCTTGCTGAAAACCTCAGATGAAATTATGCATCGATGGCATGAACACTTTCATGATCTTTTTCATAACCCATCCAATGTTGATGTTGCTGCAATAGAAAATATCCCTCAATTTTCCTTTTGTACGGAACTTGATGTTGAACTGACTCTTGTGGAAACAGTTGACTGCATAAAACAGATAAACTCGAACAAAGCCCCTGGGCTGGATGGCATCCCTGTTGAGCTGCTGATACATGGTGGTGTCAATGTACATTGTGTGGTCCACTCTTTGATACTGTCAGTATGGCAGGGTCACCTGGTTGCCCAAGATTGGGTAGATGCCATCTTGGTTATATTGTACAAAGGAAAGGGTACAAGGTCTGATTGTGGAAATTATCGAGGTATCTCGCTGCTGAATGCGGTTGGAAAGGTATTTGCACGGCTCTTGCTAAACCGATTGGAAAAGTATGTATGTCCTAATATCCTTCCGGAATCCCAATCTGGATTTAGAGGTGGGTGAGGAACTGTGGATATTTTTTTTTTTTTTTTTTTTTATTCAATTTTCACCCCAAACAAGGCACAGTGCCACTTTGAAGCAGGGGGCTAATATTAGGGAATTAATTAGCGGGGTCATTATGAAGGGAGAAGAGTAGAAAGATGTTTGTTAACATTACACTTGAACTTTTGCATATCATTGCAGTTGGGAAAGCAGAATCCCGGAAGGGAGTTCCAAAGACCCGCAGTTCTGGGGAAGAAACTATTGGAGTAAAAGGCTTTCATTCACCTAGGGATCTCTACTGTAAAGGGATGAGACTTAGTAGCTTGTCGGGTTTGTCGGGGGTAGTTACGTCGGGGAGGTACAAGTGTTTGCAGTTTGTCAGAGCATTCACCATTAAAGTATTTGTAGAACAGGCAGAGGGATGCAACATCTCGTCGATGGGACAGAGGTTGAAGCCTAGATGACAGTTCAGGACCTATCAGGTTGGCGACTCTTTTTTGAACCCTGTCCAGGAGCGAGAGACAAGCAGCAGATGCACCAGCCCAGATATGACAACAGTACTCCATACATGGGCGAATGGTTGCCTTATAGAGGTATAGGATACTGGCAGGCGTAAGTAGTTTTCTAGCACGGTAGAGGGAGCCAACCTTCCTTGCAGCAGCCTTGGCAATGCTCTCAATGTATCTATTCCAGTTCATATTCCCTGTAAACGTTAGGCCGAGGAGTTTAAAAGAAGTACTTTCAGGCAATGTGTTCTTGGCCATTGCTATTGGTGGTAGAGAAGGTTTCTTGTAGTTATTGAAGGAAACAAGCTTAGTCTTAGCAGCATTGAATGTGACCAACCATTTTTGTCCCCATTCCACTACGGATTGGAGGTCATCCTCTAGTGTTTCTGCCATTTCCTTGGATATGTGTTCATTTGTTTTCCCCTCATATCTGTTATAGAGAGTGGTGTCATCGGCAAATATACCCATCTCCGAAACAATATTATCAGGGAGGTCGTTTATGAATATCAGGAATAATAGAGGTCCAAGGATAGACCCCTGAGGTACTCCCGCATTTATGTCATATTGTTTGGATGTATGTCCGTCGAGGACAACTTTGATTTTTCTATTACTTAAGAAGGATTTAATTACATTATGAATTCTTCCAGTGATTCCATATGATCTAATTTTCCTTAGAAGACCATTGTGCCATAACCTGTCAAAAGCCTTAGATATATCAAGGGCCACCGCTCTACCCTCCCCTGTTTTATCCAATGAACGGTATATACGTTCAGAAACTACAGTTAAGATATCTGCTGTTGAACGGGCTTGCCTGAATCCATATTGTTTGTCAGTCAGGAGTTTAGCAGCTGTTAGGTGCTGGACTAGGGCTTGATTAACTAAGGACTCAAATATTTTGGCGAAAAGCGGGAGGAGGCTAATGGGGCGATAATTTAGTGGGTCAGTTCTTTCACCAGAATTCTTGAAGACTGGTACCACAGAGGCGGTTTTCCAGCAGTCGGGAAAACAAGATTCGTTAAGGCATTTATTGTAAAGTTTGGACAGAACTGGAGCAACCTCGGCAGAGCATTTTTTTAATAGCACAGCCAGGATGAGATCTGGTCCACATGCTTTTGAGGTGTCTAGGTTTTTTATAATAGCATGTACCTGAGAAGGGGTGATTTTCAAATCGTCAAGTGTGGCATATGTTCGCAGAGGAAAATCAGGGAGTGAGTGGTGTACCGAGTTCAGTGTGGAGTTTGAGGCAAACCGACTGGCAAGCAGATTAGCCTTGTCAGTTGCCGTGCAAGCAACCTCATGATTGTTTGTTAGTGGGGGAATAATTGACTGTCCATTATTAACTACGCTGTTGTAGATTTTCCAAAAATCCCGGGTTCCTAATTTCTGTGCTTCGATGCGCTTTCTGGTGGTTTCAGAGTAATCTGTCTTAGCTGTGTCTATCACTCTCTTACAATTATTTCTAGCTTCTATAAACTTCTGTTTATTTGAGCTGGACTTATGTCGGTTGAATCTGCGGAACGCATGCTGCCTTTGACAAATGGCAGCTGCACAAGCAGAAGTAAACCATTGGGGAGAGTGGGGCTTGCTATAGTATTTCCGTGCGGGAACATGTGCTTCAATAGCAGTTTTGAACCATTCAGTTGTCTCATTTGCACACTGTTCCGCTGGAAGAGTAAAGATATTTTGCCATGGGACATCTCTGATGAGCTCCCTGATGGCTTCCCAATCAGCCTTTTTGTAATACCTCGTTTTTTTTAGTAGTGGGTCTTCAGTTTTAGGGCGAGAATTTAGGCTGATTTCTACCATTATCTCAGCGTGATCAGCATTCCCGAGTGGGCTGTGGGCATTTGTTGTACAGTCATTGGGAACCATTGTCAGAAAGAGATCTAGAAGTGAGACATGTTGATCGTGCTGGTCTGGGAAACGTGTCGGAAATGTAACCAACTGAGATAGGGAATGAGATATAGAGAAGCTATGTGTTGCGCTGTTTTCTGCTAGACAGCTCTTGGAGAAATGTATCGAACAGCGTATGCCTCTTTGCCAAGTGTTCGTGGACTTAACCAAGGCGTTTGACACAGTCAACCGTGAGGCTCTCTGGAAAGTGCTGGAAAAATTTGGCTGTACACCTGCTTTTACAGACAAGTTCAAGCAACTTCATCATAGTATGAAAGGTCGCGTCAACTTCAATGGTTGGCTTTCGGAAGAATTCCTCATTGATAATGGTGTGAAGCAGGGTGATATAGCTGCACCAACATTGTTTTCGCTCTATTTGACTGCTGTGCTCTGGTATGGTTTCCACGATTGTGATATGGGTGTTTATATTAGATTCCGAACGACTGGAAAGGTGTTCAACCTCAGAAGATTCCAAGCCAAAACACTTGTTAGTGATGGACTTGTTAGGGAACTGTTGTATGCTGATGATGCTGACCTGGTAACACACTCCCCAGTAGATATGCAACTAGTGATGGATCGCTTTACAAATGCTTGTAACTGCTTTGGACTGACAGTTAGCATTAAGAAAACTAAAGTCATGTACACTCCCGCTCCTGATGATCTGCATTTGGAACCTGATATCTTCGTCTGTGGAAAGTGCCTTGAAGTCGTAAAACATTTTGTCTACCTTGGGAGTGCCTTATCAAATGATGGCACTCTTAATGCGGAAATAAGACAGAGAATCAGGAAGGTTACAAGATAGAGTCTGATCTGATGGTGATCTAACTCTGACAACTAAAATTTCAGTATATCAAGCATGTGTAGTACCATCCCTACTCTACGCATCTGAAACTTGAACCTTGTACCGGTCACATATAGAATTGCTCAAGAGGTTCCATCAGCACTGCCTTAGACACATTCTTGATTTAAAGTGGTATAGCTTTGTCCCTGATAGATATGTCTTTAAAAAAGGCCAAAACAACCAGTATTGCTACCATTGTTATTAAGAACCAGTTGCATTGGGCGGGTCATCTCACTCGGTTTGAAGACTATCGACTCCCAAAACAATTGTTCTATGGTGAGCTCTTTCTTGAAAAAAGACCTCAGCACAAGCCCAAAAAACGTTTGCATGATAGCATCAAGGAGAGTCTGGTGAGCTTTCATATTCCTGTTGACAGTTGGGAGTCACTAGCATATGATCGCAAGCAGTGGAGGACACTGATATACAGGGGTGCAGAACACTTTGAAGCAGCCAAAATAGACTGAGCGAAGCTTAAGAGAGCATGTAGGAAATGCCAAACCTTGCCGTTCAACCATGGAGATCTCTGGATCTGTAAGGTGTGTGATTGGGCTCTGTTGTCTAAGGCAGGTTTTGTTAATCACATGAAAGCCCACGATAATACAGGTTCTGCTGCTGTTAGTTTCATACAAATCAGTGAACGTTTTCAGTGTCATGTCTGCTTGAGGGTGTGCAAGTCACTGGCAGGGCTAAAAAGTCATATTCGGGCACATGAATTTTAGTGACTGAGGGAGTGGCTCTCATCTTACAAGACGTTGCAATCATCAATCATCATATATATGTATAAAACGGTTATATTTTTAAAGAATATTTTATATATAACAGTTAATTTAAGTAAATGTTCATTTATGTGAATTCGTGTTTGGATAAAGAAAGTTGAATCATACGACAAAATGTTCATAGTGTGAATAATATGCATATATAAGTAATATATGTGAGTATTTGGCAGCGTGGTATTGTGTATGTGTGTGCATTGGTTTACCTTGTTCTTAGTACTGTGTATATAGCTATGAGTAGCCATTCATTTCTGTTTGCCTGATTGTCGCTAGGGAGTAAGATTGTGTGCACGAGATGAAGAAGGTTTGTATATGAATCATTGAAGCGTTCCTTTGTGAATTGTCTCTTCCCCCTCCGGCCAAAGGCACATGATGGGAGGCATACGTTCTTAGAGTCCTGTTAAGGTGTGGTCAACTTGAAAATTCTGGAGAAAATTTAATTTAGTCACTGTTCTAAGACTTTCTAAATTCGCATTGGGTTATTACTTTGACATAAACTTGTTACATTTGTGATTTGAAACGATTTTTGTTGATTGAAAATAAGACTTTTTTTAAAATTATTATTATTATTATTATTATTATTATTATTATTATTATTATTATTATTATATTTGTGGCTAATGAAGTGGAGGTATGTGAGACCAAGGCTGATTATGTGAAACGTATGGATAGAGAAAGGGCAGAGGAACTGGCTAGGAAGAAAATGCATGGAAGGTTCTTCCAGGATATAGCAGAAGTGGCTGATGAAAGATCATGGCAATGGCTTAGAGCTGGGTATCTGGCTAAGAGTACTGAAGCTTTTGTTTGGGCAGCACAAGAGCAGGCATTAGGAACATGATTGTTCAAAAAAGTAGTTCTAGGAGAGGAAGGTGCTACAGAATGCCGGATTTGTAGTAAGACCCCAGAGTCAATTGCGCACCTTGCAGCAGGGTGTAGTGGACTGGCCCAGAGAGAGTACCACAAAAGACACGATCGCATGGGACTCTGGATATATTGGGAAGTGTGTAAGAGGGTTGGGGTGAAGTGTGCTGGAAAATGGTTTGAGGAGGTGCCTGATGAAGTGAGGACAAGTGAGGATGGCAAGGTAGAGGTATGGTGGGACAAAAGTGTCATAACGACCAAGCAATTGGAACATAATCGTCCGGATTTGGTCGTCATTGACAAGGTCTAAAAAAACTGGCAGATTGTAGACTTCTCAGTACCCTGGGACAGGAATGTGAGAGAGAATGAGAATGAGAAGTGGAGCAATTATGCTCCATTGGCCTTGGAGATAAGGTGTATACACAAGGTTAAAACACAAATAATCCCGATCGTAGTTGGTACACTAGGAGTAGTATCAAGTCATCTGGAAGGACAATTGAAAAAACTACAAATCCCCGATGTTTTAGGCGGCCTTCAGACCTCTGCAATTCTAGGTACCACCAACATCCTTAGTAAAACCCTTGATCTTTGAAGCTCCTGGTTTGAAGCCGGGATTAAGGGAAATCCTCTGGAAATGAATCCCATCCCTTTCCAGAGTTCATAAACGAAATCACAATTATTATTATTATTATTATTATTATTATTATTATTATTGTTATTATTATTATTATTATTTTATTATTATTACTATTATTATTTTTATTATTATTATTATTATTATTATTATTATTATTATTATTATTATTTCTATTATTATTATTATTATTATTTTATTATTATTATTATTTTTATTATTATTATTTTTTTATCATTATTATTGTTATTATTATTTTTGTTATTATTATTATTATTATTATTATTATTATTTTATTGTTATTATTATTATTATTATTATTATTATTATTATTATTATTATTTGTGGCGTGACCGCCTCAGGGAGCGATATAGACCCCTAAAACACTGAGTAAGGCGAGGTAATTATGCTGGTAATGTCTGTTAAACATTATTTAGGTGCCCGGACAACGCCAGATAACCTATCGGAAAGGATGAATTTATTGTGTTTTTGTAAAACTACATATATTTTATTGTTTAAGAAAAATGACAATAGATGTCATTTGGAAAGCTATAATGGAAACTTGGCTTGGCGAAACGTCTGGCTTCTGAGTGCAAGAGGTCAAAGTATCAACCCTTTGGGATGTGTTAGTGAATTTGAGTTCTGATCCCAGATTTACAAGCGTTGCAGCCTTGCAGGTTTGCACACACACAAGGATTTGGGACTTTCCTGAATAACGTGTTGAGTTCTGATTGGTCTGGGGAACAGCTTACCCTACCCCATCACCTTTCAATATAAGCAAATGCCCAGGTCAAAATGAGCAGATTGAGCTAGATCTCGAGGCCAGAATACTCACCAAGAGAGCGGTCCGTCCCCTCCTTTTCCATCACGATCGCCATGGTGGAGAATGAAGGATAAGATTTTGGAGTGTTTTCTGGTGTAATCTAACTCAATAATTATACATATGTAATTTGTACACCTGTAATTTTGTGAATTAACTTCTAGTAGACTAGAAATCCCTGTGTTTGTTTTCTTTTGATCTGCATGAGAAGCTAATTGATTTTCCCTATTTCATCAAAGACCAGAGGCCCTCCTTTAGGGTTTCTGCCATCACCTTGGATACGTGTTCATTTTTAAAAAGAAATCCACTATTTGAGAAGCATTTAATGTTCAGAATTTTAAATGTAACAGTTGAAAAGACTAGACAAATGCAAAATTAAGTTTAATAAACATTTCTATTTATTAAAATTAAATTGAATTTTTTTTCAAATTTTCAAATACGTCCTCAGAGGTTGGAAATATGAGGTTGAATGAGGTTTAAATGTCTGATAACAGTGTGGAACATTAGTCGTACGCATGAGTCAAAATAATAAAAAAAAATCCAGTGTTTAAATTTAACGGTTGAAAAGATCAGACAAAAGCAAAATCAATTTTAATAAACATATCTATTTATTGAAATTACAGTTAAACATTTAAACCTCATTCAGCCTCTCAATTTCTAATCACTGAGGCCGTGCCAGGAGTTACTTCTACCATGACATGAAAGACGAAGAAATGTTAGAATTTAATTCTACCCTTCTTTCTCTCTTTCTTTTCTTCTTTCTTTAACCCATCTCTCTATGTAAGTAGTTGTAGACTGCTACTGATGTTTCTTTGTTGACGATTGGTTGAGTGATTTTTTGCTCGCCAATTTATGCGAAAATAGAAGTAAAAAAAGGTGGTTGCTGCCTTGGCCTTTAGGAGTGAAAGATCGTTGTTTGAAAATGTTGGACCTGGATGTAGTAACCCATCGTGGCAAGACATCCGGAAGCTCTAGTTGAAGGTCCTATTTCATCAGTTAAATTTTCGTCTAGGTGACGAAAATGAAGAGAAAAATGCTGGCTGACAGAAAGGTCTTAAAAAATTAAGTCAAAAGTCTTGTCTAGAGGAAAAGAAATAAGTGCAAATAAGTGCTAATAAGTTCAGACGAATGAAAAAAGTGATGGTGCAAACAACAATAATTTGCTTTTTCCGTAGGAAATATCCGAAGTGAAAAGGAAAGTGTATAATCTTCAATGATGCAGCCTTCTCTAATAAGAAAAAAGTTTTGACAGAGGCGACGAATTTTCACAAGATCAGTATCGTTTTGAAGTTCGACCCTTCAGATGACAAATACCAAAAAATTGACTAAAAACATTAATTTCTTCACCCTCAACTGGGCACTTTTCTACAGGGAGGGGTCGCTTTTTTCACCGATATTTTCAAAAGTAATCCCCTCTTTTCGATTGTCTAACCTTAATTTAAACCTACGTCACTTCCGGTTTGGCGGTAGTCGTAACAGCAAAGACGTCAGGTTTTTTTCTCATTCTTTTCCTCCTCCGTGGTATGGGTCCGAACCTACCTTCCTACTACCACTTTTTTTTTTTTTTTTTTTTTTTGCACTCAACACACACCACCAAACACTCGGCCGAAATTCTAGTATACTAGCAAAAGTACCCGTCATTGTTTGGGTTCAAAAACAGCCTACAGAAAATGGACTCTGATTTATGAATGTATGATAGGTTATGAAAAGGAAGGCTTGTAAAGAGATAACTTCGAATTTGGGGGTATCAAAACCAAAGCAAAATATGATGAAAGTAAAAATAAAATAGATAAACCCCATAATTTATTATACCATTCCTGTTGACACTGAACCAATTATCACAATATTCTGTGGATCTATATTAAAAAACTTGTTAAACTTTGTGACATATTTCCATTCTATGGGGGTCAGGCGCGAACGAACATCCCAGAATTTTATTATACCATATTTCTTCAAACTGAAACATAATTATCAAAGTATACTGATGCAAATAGATATGAAAAGTCTTTGTTAAAGTTTGTGCTATATTTCCATGGAGTACAGGCGCAAACGCAGACCCCACAATTTTATTATACCATCCCTATTTAAGTTGAAACATACTTATCAAAGTATTATTATGTACATCTATATCAAAAACCCTTGTAAACGTTTTTTTTTTCATTTTTTATTTCCATACTTTGGGGCCAGACGCGAACGCAGACCCCACAATTTTTATAAACCACCATTCTGCCAGATCAAACATACCCATTCCTGATCATTGATACATCTTCTATCATTATATGTTATCAGTTTTTTTAAAATAGTCAACAATATAGGAGCCTATTCGTGACCAGACACACACACACACACACACACACGTTCAGCTTTATATATATATACATATATATATATATATATATATATATATATATACATATATATATATATATATATATACATATATATATATATATATATATATATATATATATATATATATAAGTGAAAATGTGTGTCTGTGTGCATTTCCCTACCAAATAACTCTGTCAATTTTCGGTCTAGAGATTCGTGTTTTGACATAAGGAGTATTGAGATTTGGGAAAATCTTTTAAATCGGTTTTTGGCCAGAAATTTTACTGTCAAGGGGTCAAAGTTTAATGTTTGATCTTTGAAAACTCTACCAAACTCCTCCACCAATTTTTGGTCTAAACACTTGAAATTTTAGATGTACGTTCCTTGGACATGGATCAAACTTTTTAACTTGATGTGAGCACAAAACAATAAATGTTAAGAGGTCAAAATTGGAGTCAAAATTTTAAAAAATTGGACCTCTCAACCAATTTTTGGTCTAAACATTTGAAATTTTACATAAAGTGTATTCAGACATAGGATAAGCTTTTTAATCGGTTTTTGGCCAAAAATTTTGCTACCAAGAAGTCAAAGTTCAAAAGATATGACTATTGCAGTCTCTAGTAAACTATTCAGCAAATTTTTGGTCTAAACATTTAAAATTTTACATAAGGCGTATTCAGACATGCAGCAAGTGTTTTAATCAGTTTTTGGGCGAAAATTTGGCTGCCAAAAAGTCAAAGTTGAAAGAGTTGACCTTTGCAAACACTACTAAACTCCTCTGCTAATTTTGGGTCAAAACACTTGAAATTTTAGATGTAGGTTACCTGGACAAACTTTTTAATATATATATGAAGTCAAACTTTTTAATTGTATACATATAATTAATTTTTTAATTAAATATGTATGCACATAACGTTATGAACAGTATATAGGGCCTGAACAAAGCTGGGCTGAACTTCTAGTTTATATATATATATATATATATATATATATATATATATATATATATATATATATATATATAGGTTATTTTGTTTCAAAGACCCGACTTTCTCAGGATTTAATGTTCTTTTTTCTATGCTCATAACACTATCCTCAAAATGTAACTACTACAAATACTGAATTTAAAAAAGTTGTTTGTTTTTTAATAGCAAATAGAAATAAATATCTGTACCGTTTTGTTACTACATTCCAATTTTTACTTTCATTAAAAAAATCTTTTATTAAAAATAACAGTGATTTTTAAGCAAGAATTTTTCAAAATGGCTTCTAAAGCATTTTTCTATACGTTTCTCTCTTTTATTGCTACAACCAAAGCATCCGGTGAGATTGCTTTAATTAACAGATGGTTCCAATTATTTTCTACTCCTAAGACTTTAAGAATTCCATTATTCATTTTCTTTGCAAACATTTTTTTTACGTTGGCAGACAGTAAAATCAAAGGTACATGTACAGATGTTAAACCTATAAGGATCTCTGCAATTGCCATTATTGTAATATTCAACAACTTGGACATACTTAAGAAAATGATGTATGATTACCATTACTATTTGGTGAAGAACAAATTAAAAAAAAAAAACTCTACACATTCAACATGCAACTTGCTGGGAAGAAGAAAAACTTGCAAACTAGATTGGCACTCAGTAGAATGTCTGCATCTGCCAAAATAATTTTTGAAATACTGTTATGTGGTGTGTAGTAATCAGGATGTAGGCAGTCTCATAGGGAAACCAACCAAAAGGTAAAATTCCAGAAATAAGATTTAGGTGACTCCATTTTTATAAATTGTTAATAATAAAACCTTTCTGCTAAGAAGAAATTATCAGACAAAATACATTTTAGTAATATGATAAAAGCATTATTTCGACAGAACTGGAACAAAACTAAGTACAACAATATCACTGCTAAGAAGAAATAGTTGAAAAAAGATTTGGCGTCAAATGTTAAAAAAGGGGTCTATTGTTGTGAGTTGGAAGGGCACCCTACATGTCTGCTTGGGTTAACAGCTTAAATCCTACTGAGTGTTTATTTCTATCCCACGATGAGAAATGTGACTCAAGTGTGGGAGAGTGGGACTTAAAAGTCAACGCTCCAGAGATGAACACTGATTTGCCAAAAAATGCCTGTTGGCATTCCCCAGTAAGGGCTCCTCAAGCGATTAGCAATAAATGTATCTCTTCTCAAATAGAGAAGGCAAAGCCTGAGAGGGTGAATCTCCTAGAACTGTACAAGAATGCATTATTCCACAATCAACAGGAAAAAGGTCATTACAAGAATGATCTAGACTCTGATGACACATGGGTTGGAAAGTGGGATTGAAAAAATCAGTGCCCTATAGGAGGAGCACTTTTATCTTGCAAAAGATGCCTGTGCAGCCCCATTGGCATTCCTCAGCAGAAGTGCTGCAGAAAATTAATAATAAACTAATCCCTTCTTAAAATTAAAGACGAAGAGAAGGCAAAGCTTGGGAAGGTGGACCTCCTAGAACTGCACAAAACCAGCATTATACTGAAATCAACAGGGAAAAGATCATTACAAGAATGGTCTAGACTCTATCGAGTTTGGTGCCAAGGTAAAACATTTTAAATCCTACTGACTTAGAGGGAGGAAAAGTTGTATAAATAGTCTAACGGAATTGTATAACAAACACTCAATTGCCAGACAGAAAAATAAATACACAAAGTATTTTCATTGGATAACAGATCAATCTTCTGCATAAAAATATCAGATTATAGAAAATGCCTATCTAGTTTGCAAGAAAATAGTCCATTAAAATATAACTGCTACACATACTAAATTAAATATAGCAAAGCAAAAATAAATATCTAAGCTGTTTTATTAACAGTGGGCAATACTAAATTTCAATTTTCTTTCCATTTTTTTAAAGCTTTTACCCCTAAAATTATTTTGAATGTAAATATTTTTTTGAATGAAAATAATTTTTTCTTAGAAGCAATTTTTATCCTTAAAAATGTTTTGACTTAAGTTATATAATATTTATTTTTTATACATACTCTGTAAACACTAATAATAAAAAAGTAGTCAACACAAACCATATGCGGTAGACATTTTTTTTTAATATGCAAATGTAAACAAACACTCAATTGCCAGACAGAAAAATAAATCGAATCAGTAATTTATATTCATACTGTCAGTTGAAATTTGTTAAAAAAAATTTTTTTTTAATCTAATCTTTTTTAAAAAGAGAATTTTAGTTGCTATAAACAAATAGGTCTGATTTTTTATCATAGGATTGGTGGTTATACCTGCCTATAACAGACTTGCATTTTAGGCACTCCGAAGCTTTAAAAAATCCAAGAAGGGTTAAATAACTTTGCTGTCATTGTAATAACCTTGAGGTTCAAATGGCATCGCTATCCGAGATTTGTCATCACTCAGACTTCAGGAAAAGCCACTTGGGTAAATTTATACAAACACCGTGACAGCGAATTAACCCTAACCCTAACCCTAACCCTAAACCCTAACCCTAACCCTAACCCTAACGCTGTCACGGTGTTTGTATAATAATACCGCCACTTGTTTTTATCAGCAGGAGATTTCAATATTATGAAACATTAATTACTTGACTAGTGTGAGGGCTTCACGTGAGTACTAGTACGTGAGTACTACTAAAGAAAGAGGAGATATTCTTTTTCTAATCTACATAATAACTGCCATACAGATATGAAATATATACGTTTTCTTTTGATATCTTTTTGAAGAGATTTAAATATAAGCAACTTTTTTAAAAACATATCCATACATGCGTTGCATTCTTGGCCATTTTCACTTTATTTGCATGATGAATGTTTCATCGATTAATATTTCAAATCATATTTTTAATAAGGTGAGAGATAGTCAACTGTTTATCATATATTTTTGATTTATAACTTTCTTAACAAAATCTATTTTGTCAGTGACTTATAACAAATAATGATCTGTGTTAAAAAAAAAATTATTTTTAACCGACTTCGTCAATATTAATATTTAACCCTGATCAAGTTTTTTTTAAGTCAAAAGTAATGGAAGTGAAAGAAGTTTTTACTCTCTCTCACTAACGTCTACTCTCTCTCTTTCCTCACGGATACTGGGGAAAATACAATTTTCCATATTCATTGATTGCAAATCATAGTCATTCCATTCATCTTAATTTTTCCATACCCTTTGTGGCTGAACATTTAACTGAAAACTTGGTGATTCGAAACCTTCCGGCACTTGTAGCCGATTTTTTTTAATCAAAAACATGTTGTTTTACAACATATCAGCATTTTTTGGGTGAAACTTAAACACTTTACTTTAAAAATGCATTTTTTTCTTTTGCTAATTAATAAAGGTGTTGAAATTTTAATAAAGAAATAATTTTTATTCATTTTTTTATATATATATATGCACATATTCAACATCTCGACATTTAGCAAGAGGAATGCACTCCTTGACCGGCCGTTTGCAGGTCACTTCCATCATCATCATCATTATCATCGTTATAATTCCCTTCCCGCAGTCTACTACTCTCCTACCCTCTGGAGAGGGAAGGGGAGGAAGAAAGGGCCTTCAGTTTGAAGATCCCCTACTTGTGAGGAGGAGGTTTTATTTCATGCTCCGTCAAAGAGATTTGACGTTAAATTCGTCACGGGTTTTTTTTCTCCTTTAGAAAAAGATTTACTAAACTTTCATCCTAATTTTGTTTCCAGTAATAACTGTAATAACTGGAAACAAAATTGCGATGAAAGTAAGCAACAAGGTTTTATCTACTGGAAAATTAGTCCCAGTTATTAAAAAGCAACAAGATTTTATCAACTGGGAAATTAGTCTCTAAAGGATTAACAGAAGAAACTGGCCGTGTTTTGAGGATTTCTTTTCTGTAAAGAACAGAAATTAATTTCGACGACAAGACGAGCAGATCGGCACATGTGACCTCCATCCAGAAAGATTACTCAACCAAAGTTTCCTTCACAAAAAAATATTCCGTTAATTTATCCCGTGAATTATTTTATTTGTACACATAAAGCCTACTAAAGCGGCTTTATTGTTTTCTTTTCTTTCCTTTGAATTTAAAAGTATCTGAGCCTATACAAAGGAACAATATTTTACCTCTTTCTTCCATTTAAGGTCAAAGAGACTTTATTTGTTTGTGATTCCTTTCGGAAAAGAAAAAAACATTTTGTAGAAAGACTGAAGATTTTGTTAAAAGAAGGACTGAATTTAAACAAGGACTCAAAAGAACTGTTTTCTGTTTTTTATATGTTCTTTTCTTTCAGCCTTTCTTATAAGTAAGAATTGTCGTCTTTTTGTATTATTTTTTTGTTTATTTTAAATGTTTCTTTAAGTTTTTTTAACCCTAGCTTTGGGAAATAAAGGCAATTGATAACTTTTATTTTAATAAACTTGGATCATTTTAAACATATTCAGGTCTGTATTTCTTTTGCTCATTTCTATTAGTTGCCCATTTCCAACAAATTTGGTTTAAATGTTTTTTTTTCTTTTTTTTTTTTTTTCTTTCATTTTTGTTACCATGGAAAACGGATTTTGGTAACGAACCCAAAATTCCGTTAAAGTTAGGTGTTTTTTCATTGATTTACTTAATTTTTTATTTAACAATTGTTAATTATAAAATTATAAAAATTAAAATAGGTAAAAAAAAGGTAATATAAGATTAGGAGTTTTTTATCATCATTGTCATAATTGATTTAATGTTTGTTTGTTTTTTTCCAATATCATTTTCTGGCCCAGTAGTTATGCATGCATTTAACTGTTAACTGGAAGATTGGGGTTCCATCCAGAGGGAAATTTATTATTTTTCTTTTAATTAGAAAAAAAAAATGTTTTCCGATATATCGACCCTTTGGAGTACACCATATTTAGTGGGTTTCATATTTGTAGTGCATGAGAATGGCAGACTTGTTATGAATGAGACATATTAATATTTAATTAAGTGAAAAGAGGCCAAACACGAAATTGAAAATATCTCTGATTTTGGAGTTGACCACCCAGAATTCGATTTCTCTTTGAGAAAAATAAGTATCTTTTTATTAAATAGAGGTTCTGAATCTTGCCAAAAATAACCTCTGCGACCCCCTACGCATTATGGTTTTTATGTCCATAGATTAGCATTTTTGAATAGATATCTGGGTGTTTTTTCTGGTGATCCCAGAAGACCGATATAATTTCCAGCAGATAAGCAGTAGGGGACAGTCAGAATTGCCCTTTTGTCATTACATGGTCAGTTTGGTTTTCTAGAGTGATAGTTAATTTTCTGTGCCTCTCAGAGACAGATGAGCTCTTAGAACTCTTAAAAAATGAATTGTGCCCATTGAACTTGTGTTTTGATTTGGTCAGGCTAATATTTGCAAGCATGTTGTACAGTAGAAGAAAATGAGCATCATTGTAAACTCTAAAAAAATAAAACGTTGTTATTTGTTTTAAATGGGAGTTGTGATTTTATTTGAAGGAGAATTCTTCTGTTGACTGCGATACCCTAATTGATACTGTGACCAATGTTGGAATCAGACAATGACTCTAGACCGGCATAACAAAGTGAACAATTAACGCATACAGAACTTGTTCATAAAAGAGAGTAAAGGAATCATAAAAGAATCAATGGAAGTATGGAGACGTAGTGGTCCAGTTTGTTAACATCCACACTTTAAAAATAAAACTTTTTAAACTGTATGATAACTTTATTTGAAATGCTTTTTTTTTTTTGGTTTGCTAATTAATAAACAGTGATATTTTAGTAAATGTTATACCGGCCTTTCTATGCATAAGGAAAATTACACCGGTTCTTACTATATATAGTGCCAGTAATGTCTACACCAGTGAGAAGGAGTGACAGTACTCCACTGCCTAGCTGAGCTCTAGTCAGTTATACCCGTATTCCTACTTTTGTACCTGTGATGTTAATACACTTCGTTTGTTGAACCAACATTTTTTTCTTTTTTTTTTTTTTATTACATTTTCACCCCAAACAAGGCACATTGCCACTTTGGTGTAGGGGGCTACTATCAGGGGCAGCAACTACTGGGGCACTATGTTGGGATTTGGGCAGCAAGATGTCGGTTCACGTTACACTTGAACTTCTGCATGTCAGTACAGTTAGGGAATCAGGGACCTGGAATGGAATTCCAGAATCTAGCGGTTCTGGGGAAGAAACTACTGGAGTAGAAAGATCTTTTACATCTAGGGGGGATCTCTACTGTGTGGGGGTGGGATTTAGTTGCCTGTCGGGTTTGTTGAGTGTGTCTATGTCGTGGGGGCACAAGTGTCTGCAGTTCGTCAGAGCATTCATCATTAAAATACTTGTAGAACAGGCAGAGGGATGCAACGTTTCGTTGATGGAACAGAGACTGAAGCTTAAATGCCAGTTCAGGGCCTATCAGATTGGCGACTCTCTTTTGAACCTTGTCTAGGAGCGAGAGACTAGCAGCAGATGCACCAGCCCAACAATACTCAATACCATAGATTCGAGCCGTTATTTCTGATATTAGAACAAACACTTTGACTATTTATTGGTAAAACGACCATCAAATTTGACACAAGAGAAGGAGAAACGGTCTGTGAAAGAAAGAAAGAAAATATATTCGTAAGCATTAAATGATCAAGTCATATTGTGCAAAACTATAAATGATTTTCCCATACAAAAAAGCCAAAGGATTTTATTTTTTGCTACGGAAAACCACGTACAAGTAAAAAAAAAAAATTTATTTTTGACAAATGTTATTTCGACGTACAACAAATTAAATTTCCAAAGTACTCTTTTCTAAACTTTTATGCTTCAAACAAAAGAAGTGAGGTAAGAAAAGCTTGGGTGGCCTTTTTGCTCGCTAAATAATATTGGGAAAACTGATTTTTTTTATTTTAAGTGTAAATTGTGTTTCATAAATTGAATTCGTTACGATGGACGCCGAGTTCAGAGAGTCTCTTTTGCAATTATTCAAATTTCAAGCAGAACAAAACCTCACTTTGCAACAAAGACAACTTGAAAGTGAAGAGAAATTTTAAAAAAGAGCTGTTGCAACAACAGAAATATTTCGAAAAAATCTTAATGAAAACACAGGAAGAACAAAGAAAAATTCTGGAAGCAACACAGTTAATGAAAGCAAACGAGAATCATAACGCATTCTCACAGACAGCTGTGTAGAACGCCATTGAAAACTTCAATTATAACCCAGAAGAAGATGTCACTTTTGCCCATTTCTATAGGAGATATGAAGATATTTTTGTATTGGATTGCAGTACATGGACAGATACTAAAAAAGTTAGGTTTTTGCTAAGAAAATTGGGAACAGCCGAACATACAAAGTTCGTGAATTTTATTCTTCCAAAAAAGATCAGTGAGTTTAACTTCCAAGAGACAGTTACGCTTCTAACAGATCTCTTTTTCACAGGAGATATAAGTGTATGAAAGAGAGGAAACCGGACATATTCTTTCTAAGCGAAACTGGCATAGGGCCAACTACTTCCTTAGACGAGTTCATAATTAAAGGATACTCTAACTTAATATCTAAATCTGACCCCCAAGATCGCCATGGGCATGGAATATGTGCCTACATTAAAGATGGCTTCCCATGTGGCAGGGGTATCTTCAGAGAAGACCCCAATTTACCTTATATGTGCTTCCGGGTTGCACTTGCTTACACCACTGCATTTATATTTGTCCTCTATCGCCCCCACAACAGCGGAGTTACTATCTTTAAGAATATATCTGAGAAAATAGACAACGTCTTGTCTGCACATCCCTCGGCTAACATTCACATTTGCAGTGACTTCAATGTCCATAATGTGGAATGGCTGACCCACTCAAATAAGGCAGATGATGAGGGAGGTTCTGTCATGATTTTGCCATTGCCTATGACCTCACTCAGATTGTTTGCGAGCCCACCTGTGTGCCCGATACTACCAGTCAGTATGCAAGCCTTCTAGACCTTTTTCTCTCAACTTCCCCTAAGCTATGTTCATGTTCTGTTCTATCTCCTCTAGGATCCTCCGACCACTCCATTGTGTCAGTTAAGATAAAAATGAAATGTAATAAGTCCTCAGACGTACCTCTCCACCGTACTGTATACCGATACTCTATGGCTGACTGGGATAGCTTCCGTACATTCATATCTGATCTACCTCTGCATTCCATATTTTAAAAAAATGTGTCCTTTATAGTATCAGACCTGACCGAATGGTTAATTGTAGGTATAGACCGATTCATACCATCCAAAAAATTCCAACAAAACCTAATAGCCAGCCATGGTTCTCCCCAGAATGTGCTGCTGCCATCGCGCACAGAAATTACTTTTTCCATAGCTACCAACGTAATAGATGTACTGAGACTAAAGCTGCTTTCAGAAACGCCAGCAACTACTATAAAAGAGTAATAAAAAATGCTAGAGAGCTATATGCTCAGTCCGTTAAATCCAAAGTAGCTGATCAGCGGCTTGGTTCCCACCAGTTTTAGCAAATAACAAATAGGATCCTGAACAGAAGCGTGCATTCTATCCCAACCATTGTCAATGGCCCAGAGCTAATCATTATCTATGGCCAAGCTAATCAAGAAACTTGATTCCAGTAAAGCAACTGGCCCTGACGGTATCCCAATTATAGTGTTGAAAAAGCTTCAACCAGAACTTGCCCTCATACTTACAAAACTGTTTAAGCATTGCCTTAAGGAGAAGTGCTTTCCAACACCCTGGAAGACCTCATCAGTTTGCCCTGTATTTAAGAATTCAGGTGATAAGTCATCTCCCTCTCAGTACAGACCAATAAGTCTCCTGTGTGTCATGAGTAAGTTGCTGGAATCCATATTAAATAGAGAAGTAGTCAACCACCTCAGCAGAAATAACCTTCTTAGTGACACACAATATGGTTTCCGTTCTGCAAGATCTACACCAGATGTGCTAACGGTTATATCTCATGCGATTAGTGAATCTCTTGACAAAGGCTTCCTTTCTAGGGCAATTGCTCTTGACATATCAAAGGCCTTCGATAAGGTATGGCATAAAGGCCTACTTCACAAGATTTGCAATTACGGTATAACTAGAAATGTTTTCTCAATCATTAAATCATTTCTCTCTGATAGGCTCATAAGAGTAGTGGTTAATGGGCAGAAATCAGAGGCCCGCAGTATTAATGCTGGAGTCCCTCAGGGGTCCATCCTAGGCCCAACTCTCTTTCTGATCTACATCAATGATCTCCCAAAACACATACTTAAATCATTCGTTGACATCTATGCTGATGACACGACCATCTACGGCAACACATCAAAGGCCGTAAATGACAAAGTTCTCTCTGATTCTCTCTCCTCTGATATCGAGTGTGTGGTACAATGGAGGAAGAGGTGGCTGGTTACCTTTAATGCATCTAAAACCAAACTTCTATCTTTACATCATCAACGCTCTGATCCCCATCTGGCATCAATTGAAATGGATGGCTCTCGTCTCGGGGAGGCCCCATATTTTGACAAGCTTCTGGTTTTGACCTTTACTCCTGATCTGAAATGGAACACGTACATAAAGTCAGTTGCCAAGGCCGCTGGAAAAATGGTGGGATCCTTCTACCGCTCCAGAAGATATTTCACTATTGCTGCAATTCTCTATCTATATAAAAGCCAAGTATGTTCAAGGATGGAATACTGCTGCCACATCTGGGCAGGAGCTGCTAAAAACAGCCTATCCTGCCTTGACAAAGTACAAAATAGACTTCGTGGCTTAGTGGGGGGATGCTCTTTTCTCTTCCCTGCAACCTCTCTCCCACAGAAGAGATGTTGCGAGCCTATCTTTGTTTTATCGTTATTTCCATGGCAGGTACTCGTCTGAGCTCCAATCTCTGGTCCCCCCTTGCCAATCTTTCACGATAAACACCCGTCTAGCTGAAACCACTGTCAACAATTTTCCCCACTCTTTATCTGTGCCTAAATCAAGACGTAGATTCCATAAACAAAGCTTCTTTCTTAGAACTGCACACCTGTGGAACACTCTACCGCTTGCCTGTTTCCCTCCTGACTTCAACATGGATGTCTTCAAGTCCAACATAAGCAAATTCCTGATGAACCGCCCCCTTAAGTAATGACACCGGTACTAATGAATACTGCAACACTATCCCATTGATTACTGTACACAAAATAACCTTTATCCCCGAGTGGCTTCTGGGCCTTGATAAGTGGTGTCCTCCATGTAAAAAAAAAAAAAATTAAAAAAAGACGACTACATTACTTATGCAAGTATAGTAAACAAGCATTGCGATGACTTTAAACTGGAGGAATTATCATCAGATAATTTTAAATGTTTAATTTTTGTGCAAATAAAGACACTGAAATTAGGTGTCGTGTTTTAAATAAACTTGAAAACGAGCTTAATTTAAAACTACAAAGCTTAGTGGAAGACTGTGAACGGTTTGTTGTGTTGAAACAGGACAGTCGTGACATAGAGGAAAGCAGAGTATTGCACATTAAAAAGATCCATCAGAAGAAATAATTGACCAAGGAAAAACAGGGAAACGATCCACCTGGACCATGTTGGAGGTGTGGAGATAAACATTGGTACAATGAGTGTCCCTACAAATTCAAACAATGTGACATATGCTACCAGAAAGAACATAAGGCATCACATTGTAGAAAAAAATCTGGTAGAAAGAAGACATCCATTAAACTTACAAAAATTGAACCTGAAGAACGAAATATCCGGAAATATGTACAGGTTAAAATATTTAAAAAGTAAGACTATAGCTTGAAAGTGGGTCTGATATTTCCATTATTAATGTACATACATGGAAGAAGCTTGGGAGACCTGCTATGATTAAATCACATAAAATGGCGAGAAGCGTCAGTGGTGAAAAAATCATTTTCGAAGGAGAATTATTGACGAATATTTCTTTTTAGAATAACACCGAAAAAGCAAAAGTTTTTGTCATGCGGAAATCAAATAACCTCTTTGGAACTGATCTGTTTGAAAAGTTTAGACAATGGGATCTGCCTTTAAACTCATTTTGCCAGAAGGTTTAGGATTCGAATGTGGAGGCAGAAAAACTTAAGAGGGAGTTAAAAAAGAAATTTCTAGACGTATTTTCAGGTGGTTTTGGACAGTGTACAAAAGCAGTAGCAAAATTTGAAGTCAAAGCAAATGAACAGCCAATGTTCAGAAAGAAAAGGAACGTTCCATACACCGTTATAGAACAAATGGATGGTGAATTAGAAAGAATCGAGAACATGGGTGTCATTAAAAAAATTGATCATAGTGAGTGGGCTGCACCAAGAGTTTACATTAAAAAGAAGAGGAAAGAGATTTGGGTTTGCACCGACTTCTCGACCGGCTTAAACAGGGCATTACAAGAGCACCATTATCCACTTCTGAGCCCTGAAGAAATATTTGCGAAACTGAGTGGAGGGAATTATTTTTCTAAAATCGACCTCAGTGACGCATATTTGCAAGTTCCAGTCGATGAGGAGTTTCAAAGCTGCTATGTATCAATATCCATAAGGGATTGTACAAGTTTAACAGACTTCCTTTTGGGGTCAAAGTCGCTCCTGCGATTTTTCAGCAAATTATGGGCATTATGTTAAATGAGTTGGATTTCGCAGTAGGATACCTGGACGATGTGTTAATGAACAGCGCTAGCAAAGAACAACACAAAACTTATGTAAACCATGTAATCGAAATGATCCAGGATTATGGATTTAAACTAAAACAGGAAAAATGTACGTTTTTCGTGAGGAAACTAAAATACTTGGGGCAAATCAACGATGAACATGGAAGAAGGCCGGATCCAGATAGATCGAGTGCAATAAGAGACATGCCTACTCCAGAAAATATTGTGTCTCTACAAAGTTTCTTGGGGTTGGCAAATTACTACAATGTATTCGTGCCAAATATGCATCACCCTTAAATGAACTGTTAAGGAAGAACCAAAAATGGGTCTGGATGCAAGAGTGCGAAGAAGCATTTCAGGAAATTAAAGATATGTTAACGTCTGACTTGTTTCTGGAACAGTATAATCCCAAGCGTGATATTGTAGTTGCAAGCGATGTCAGCGCCTATGGCATAGGAGCATACATATTACACAAGATGGATGATGGAAAATTAAAACCCATAGCCCATGCATCCCGGACACTTCTGCCAGCTGAAAAAAAATTACTCGCAAATTTGAGAAAGAAGCACTAACCATTATATTCGCAGTAAAGAAATTTCATCATTTCCTGCATGGTAGGCAATTTCTCTTACAAACAGATCACAAACCATTATTAACGATTTTCGGAGTGAAAAATGGACTATCACAACATATGGCGGATAAACTCCAAAGATGGGGTATCATGCTTCTGAACTACAATTTTCAAATGGAGTATGTACCAGCTAAAATACTTGGTCATGCAGACGGGTTATCAAGGTTAATATCTAAGCAGACAGAACCATTGGAGGATATGGTAATAGCAGCTATTCAAGTGGAAGTTGAGGTAAAAAATACTTTATGTGGCACAATAAGAGAACTTCTAGTAACGTTTGATGAGATTAAGAGTAAGGCAGAAGTAGACAAATTTATTATAAGCACGAAAGAAAAAAATCAACAATAATCAACTGGATGATGAAATCTATTCAATTTGAGATAACGTCCTGTAATATAACGACAGAAAAGAATGCTCAAGGAATTCCATGTAGGACATCTAGGCATATCAAGAATGAAAAGCTTTATGTGCTCTTTCGTTTTTTGGCCAAACATGGATAGAAGAAAAAGTCAGGGGGTGTAGAGGATGCGCATTAGCTATGAAAGCTCCTTTGACTCAATTCAGACTGTGGACAAAACCAGACCGACCCTGGTTGAGAATTCATTTACACTTTGTGGGAATGCTAGATGGGTTCTATTATCTCATTGTTGTAGACAGCCTATCTAAGTGGTTAGAAGTACTAAAATGCAAGAACCCCACATCCGAGGCAACTATTAACTTCCTATATGAACTATTCACAGACAATGGAACGCAATTCATGTCTACTGAATTTAAACATTTTTGTGAGGATCATCTAGTCGAGCATATAACAATTCCACCATACCACCCGAGAAGTAACGGGCAAGCAGAGAGGTTCGTTGATACATTCAAGAGAGCTCTAAAAAAAGCTAATGGATCACCGATGAATGTCGATCAAACAGTTTTTACAGGTTTACAGAGTAACATCGAATGCAAACAGCGAAATGTCAAAGACACCTGCTGAGAACGCAAGTTTAGATGGATTTCCCACAAGTTGTTACCAACCAGGATAGGCCAAACCTCGAAAAATCAATAACAAGAAAGCGCTATAAAGTTCGCAAAAGAGTCTTTTACACGATTCACAGAAATGATAGGACTTTCTGGGAGTCCGGCATTAAGGGATCAGATTTTGTGCACAAACGTCACACTAATCAAATGCAGAAAAGATACTCGAACAGTGAGGTGACCAGATCGCCAGAGGAGAACATCATGGAAACAGTGTTTGATACTTTTCAGGTGCCCATACCAAAGACAGCTCCTGAGAATAGGAGGTCAAAAAGAAAACGAAAATCAACTGAATTGTTTAGGGTGAACCCAAAACAGAAACGTTATTAATCCCCAGACAGGATATTTTCAAAGGGGTTATTATACCGGCATAAGGGAAATTACACCGGTTCTCACTATATATATATAGTGCCAGTAATGTCTATACCAGTGAGAAGGAGTGACAATACTCCACTGCCTAGCTGAGTGCTAGTCAGTTATACCCGTATTCCTACCTTTGTACCTGTGATGTTAATAGACTTTGTTTGTTAAACCAACCTCGATTTGATTTTCTTCTTTTACTATTGTGTTACGACACAACAGTAAATAACTAGATTTACTTTATATTTTTCTTGAAAATTGTTAATATCATAAATTAAAACAAGAATAAAACTAGTAATATGGCATTCAAAGCTTAAACATTTTGTACTTTTGAACTTTGTTGACTGGTAAATCCTTATCTCAAAAATTCAGAAACATTATATCAAACAATCTATGTTGATGACACCACCCTCTATTTTGATATTGCTTGCTGCCCATCTTCCTTGGATCAATTGAAATATGCAGTTGATCTAGGTTCAGTGGATCTGCATTATTAGGAATTGGAATACGACGGGTGTGCATTAAGTATTGCCCCTGACCCACTTCCCATAGAAATAGAGCAACGAAACTTGGCACAGTTATTAGTCTTTCTCTACATAGGAACCACTCAGAGTTATGTATTCCTCCCATCGTTTGATGCAACTCTGGAGACCGTTTTTGTAGAACACCCTAGGTTGGTCCTCCAACCACGACGTGACTTCAGAAATCAAGGCTGCATCATCTGGGAAACGCTTTCCTTTCAAAAACAACTTCATGGCTGGGAAGGGGTGAAAGTCAGAGGATGCAAGGCCAGGAGAGTAGGGAGGATGGGGAAAGAATTTCATAACCACATGCCCATGCTTGTGATCTGGCGACATGCAAGTTGTGGACTGGAGCGTTGTCCTGCAGGAGGAGGGTATCTTTGCTGATCTTGCCCTGCCTCTTTTGATAGCTTCCCTTAATTTCTCAAAAGTGAAGCATAATAGGCTCCTGTAATTGTGGTACCCTTTGCCAGGAAATCTGTCATCACTACTCCGTCCTTGTCCCAGAAGACTGTGAGCATGACCTTGCCAGCGGAGGGCTGCATTCTTGCCTTCTTTGGAGGTGGTGAGTCCAAGTGCTTCCACTGCATTGACTGGCCTTTGGTCTCTGGATCATAGTGATGGACTCAGGTGTCATCCTGTGTAATCAGTCTTTTTAAAAACTTTCACTTATCTTCTTGACACATCTCCAAATTCATCCTCAAGCACTCGACATGTTCTCGCTTCTGGAATGGTGTGAGCAACCTGGGAATCTATCTGGCAGACACCTTATGCATATGCAAATGGTCATGAATGATAGTTTACACAGATCCTGTACTAATCTTGATATCTTGGGCTATTTGGCAAATAGTAATGCACCAATCTTCCAAAATGGCAGCCTTAAGTTGCTGGACAGATGCCTCATCAATGGTAGGAGGGGGGCGACTAGACCTGGGAGCTGTTTTCCCAGACTTTCGGCCATGTTTGAATTCACGATGCCAGCGTTTTACAAGGTCATATGATAGGGCATTATCATCATAAGTTTCTTTCATTTCATCAAGTCTCCTGTGGTGTACGTCCTTTCAAATACAAAAACCGGATCACTGCTCGACATTCAACAGGCCCCATTTCACACCTGATTCAGTTCAAACACCTGTAAAACAGAAACCACAATTAGTTCAGAGCTGTAATTTGCTACATAACCCTTAGAGATATAAATCATTGCACATGCAAAATTTCAGCTAGATCAGAAAACTGGAAGTGGGTCAGGGGCATTACTTATCGCACGGCCCTCGTAAGAAATGGCTTGTTTTATTTAATCCTGTACAGACTCAGCCATTGTCTTTCAATCGTAGGCGTGTCCCTTTTCTTCCTAAGATTCTTATGGATGGCTCTACTCTCAATGAGAAATCGACTCTAAAACTTCTTGGTCTTTTTTTCTCATCAAATCTATCATTAATATCATATATTTAATCCATTGCTTTTTCCGTTTCTTGTAAAATCAGTTCTCTCTATCACTCTCACACTTGAGACTATTCTCTATCTCTACAAATTTACTATCAGACCATGTATGTGTTGCGTGGCCGAATGTTGGTGGCAATCGACCCTACAACTAAAAGACGATGTAGGCAAGAAAAAGACAAAAAAACGACAATGGCAAAGAAGAGATGACAAACGCAGTAGATACCGTCGTGAACGAATATAAATCCATTCAGGTTTATTTTTCGTAAAGAAACTGAATGGTGGTAGGAGGTCTTAGGCTGAGGGTTGGAATTCAGCTGGCGTTTGAACTGGCTACGAGGTTGTCACTAGTGGCTACGCGAAATGCGTATTGGCTTGAGAAGCTGGACTGCTGCTGCTATTGTGTTCAGCCATTGTCGGGGAGGTAGTCTAAACCATTCTGTGAGGACATGACTGCTGCTGCTGCGTCTGTTGCTGCTGAGTTGGGTCAGGCTGCTGACGGGCCCAACCTCGCCATGTGGCAATCTAGCTGCGACTGGCCGCTTGTTGAAAAAAAATGGCTGTATTTATATTCATCCAGCAGACGTAGTTGTAGACACCAAGGCTTTGCAGCGCTGGTCGTCATTTTTCATTCTTGATTTGTGTCTTTAAAGTGCTGCATGGAGTCGTCTGTTTGATGTTTACATTCATGTGTCATATCAAATTGAAGCTGGGAAAGATGTGAATATAATTCTAGTGGGAATTGTACTATTCAGAGTACCACGGGATAATTATTCATGTCGAATTACTTGTCAAAGGGCCACCGGCTGTGGTTTTTACATTTTGAATTAGGGTCCTTTTTTGGTGAGCAGTTTCCTTTGGTGGAAACTGTGACAAGGGCCCCCTCCTAGATAATTGATTGTAAATCAATTACCAAAGAAACAATGTCAAAACTATCTGCAAATATTTTTTTAATGTAGTTGTGAGGATCGTTGGAATGATGAGTGCGAGTGAGTCTGCACAGTTGTTTGTGTTCTTAGTCTGCCAACATGACTGCAGAGTCCAAAGGATGATTACTTGTGATTCTGCACTTGTTGATTGTATCATTTGTGCTGTGGAGATATTTGTTGAGATTGACGGTATCCTGTGGTTGAAATCAGTTACACAAAGGCTTGCAAGCGAGTCTGCAGTGCCAAATACAAGCGAGTCTGTACCAATGTCGATATACGTCATTTGTGTTGATCGAGTTCTCTATGCATTGGTTGAATCAATGAACGTCCAATCATCGATTTTTTCAATGTGTGTGTCACAGTTTAACTCGTTGGTGTAACTTTCTTCCATCGTGGTTGTTATTGACGTCCATGGACTTTATGTGCTTGACAAATATTCGGGTTTTTAATCAGTTATCGGAGAAAGTTTGAAAGGCCTTGTAGGGTTGTCGATGTTTGCAGAGCTTGACTTTTTTGTAAATTCTGTATAAAGTCAAAAGCTTGCTGTTGCTTCTGGGTTGAGTCAGTCAAGACGTTTGATAGTCATGGTTGAACATGAGCAACTGAATCATTGAAGCTGATACGTTGATCTCCTTTTCGTCTGAGGTTACTGCCATCTTCTCTGCCAGCTGTTTTGCCTGGGTCTAAGATCACGTCAGTGTCACCACTTGTTGCAGGGCCGAATGTCGGTGGCAATCGACCCTACAACTAAAAGACAACACAGACAAGAAAAAAACAAAAAACGGCAATGGCAAAAAAGCAGTAGATACCGTCGTGAACGAATATAAATCCGTTCAGGTTTATTTTCCATAAAGAAACTTAATGGGGGTAAAAGGTCTCAGGCTGAGGGTTGGAATCAAGCTGGTGTTTGAACTGGCATGGCTACGAGGTCGTCACTAGTGGTTATGGGAAACACGTGTTGGCTTGAGAAGCTGGACTGCTGAGAGTCGAGGGCATCAATGGCGAGTGGCGCTGCTGCTGCTATTGGGTTCAGCTGTTATCGGAGAAGTAGTCTAAACCGTTCTGCGAGGGCATGACTGCTGCTGCTGAGTTGGGTTGGGCCACTGATGGGCCAAAACACGCAGTGCAGCAATCTAGCTGCGACTGACAGCTTGTTGAAAAAAGCACTGTATTTATACTCGTCCAGCGGACATAGTTGTAGACACCAAGGCTTTGCAGCGCTGGTTGTCATTTTTCATTTTTGATTTGTGTTTGTTTTTGTGTCTTTAAGGTGCTGTTTGAGGTTTATATTCATGTGTCATATCAAATTGAAGCTGGGAAAGTTGTGAATATCATTCTAGTACTTGTATTGTACTATTCAGAGTTCGAATACGTCAAAGTATTTGTTGAAGGGCCGCCGGCTGTGGTCTTTATGTTTTGAATTGGGATCCTTCTTTGGTGAGTGGTTTCCTTTGGTGGAAACCATGACATATGGTCTGATAGTAGATTTGTTGCCATATTTGGACTGATAAATCTGTGTTCTATTTGAAGTTTCTTGATAAATTGCAGAAACGTATTCGTAATTTGATTGACCTCACCCTTTCTTCTTCACTGCAATCTCTCTCTCACAGATGTGATGTTGCTATTCTCAGTCTTTTCTACAAATACTATTATGATATGTGTTCGTCAGAATTATCTGATCTATTCCCTAATTCCTTTGTTCTACTTCATTTGACTCGTTGGTCTCAAGGTCTCCATCAATTCGTTGTTTTAATACCTCATTGTAATATGGCTTCCTATTTCAGTAGCTTCTTTCCGAGGACTACAAGGTTGTGGAACTCTCTTCCTGCTCACTGTTTTTCTTCTACCTACAGCTTTGGTCTTTTCAAGAGTAAAGTCAATAGACATCTTCTGTCTCTTTATAGTCAGTTTTTATTCTTGTTAGCTCCTTACATCAAGTGGCTTCATGCCTTGTCTTGAGCGATTTCCATAAAAAAATCTATATCGAACAAAATCAATGTGAAAATAGAAACAACTTGACACTCTTTTTATTTCATAAGCGCATCACACATTTTGAATTCTAACGACTATGATTTGTTTGAAAAAAGAACAAAAACATTTTTTCACTATCCACCATTATGTGTTAAGATGGAAATGGTTGGAAGTTACATCGGCCAAAACGTTGTGAGAAAAACAACTAAGATAAGAACAGTAGTCCAAATAATCTGAACATTTGAATCAATTTCGTTTTGTATATTTTGTATTATCTATTGCATTATCATAATGAGAAAGATGTCTCCTTTTAAATTTTCGTTTTTAGTTAAATACTACTATTAGGTTGGTGCAAAAATAATGCTTTTATCAGATATATATATGTCAAAAAATTATATTATTTTTTCCACCAACCTAATATTCCGCCTTGCATAAGTTTTTGATGGATTTGTCTTATGTCTTAACACTTTTCAATAAGAACCAATGCCATTTTTTTTTTTTTGTGTAAGAGGGCTAAATGGAAATTGAAGCAAATCATAATATTTCTGTATTTGCGTTCCCACTAAAACAACATTTAGAGTTAGGTTTAGACTTAGATTAGGCTCTTAGGATTGGAAGTAAAAGAAATGAAATGTGCTCATTCTGTTACATGGGTAAACATATGTGCTCAGAGTTCATTTAGACTTCATTTCTGGAGATGCAAAAACATGGAGTGGAGGCAAAGGCATGGCTAGAGCGTATACCTTAAAAATAAGGCCATAATAAATGTTTGGAAAAATCATTTATTGAGAAAGGTGAAATTCAGCTAATATCACTGCAAATTTGATTGAGTGTTCATGTCTGATTTTCTCAACAAAAATTTTTTCAAAGATTGAATGAAATGCTGAATTTTTTTTTTTAATGTATCCTTGAAGTTGACGTCATCATATGTCTCCTTGCCTGATGATTTTAGGACCATTTGATGAACAACATTACCAAGTCGTCAAACTTTGTGAAAAATATTTTTTTCTTGTAAGAATTAAATATTAGGTTGAGAAGAAAGTTCTTAAGGAATTTTTAATTTTGATTTTAAATGTATTTTCAAATAATTTTTTGTTATAAGATACCTTTAAATTATATATCATTTTTGTAGAGGTGGAATCGAACTCAAGACGTGCAGTTACAAGACCAGAGTGGTTTTGGCGTCACACCCCCATAGAAGTAGACTCTCCTGCTTACATGAGAGGCAAGAACGGGCTACTTAAACAAGACATTCACGGCAACGAGGGTTTTCTCAAATATACATTGTCTTGCCGATACTTTACATGGCGTCACCGATATAGGAAACCTGCTACAAACAACGTTGGGATACGAATCAACACCAGCTTGAAAACATCCGATACTCTGCCAGAACAGATGGAGGTGGATGACACAGCATCCCCTGGGATGATGGAGGTTGAGGAAGACCAACCGGTGCATCGTAGCAGAAGGATGACGTGACCACCCAAGAACATGAGGCACGTTGCACGATTACTCCAGAGTCTCAAAATATTGGACCACAATACGAGTATCCTGTGGCCCCGGAAGGGGGAGGGTGTGTAGAGGTGGAATCAAACCCAAGACGCCCAGTTACAAGTGGTCTTTGCATCACACCCCCATAGAAGTAGTTCACTTACATGAGAGACGAGTCATCGGATATCAGATGTTGACAAGACATTCATGGCAACGGGGGTTCTCCCAAATATACGTTGTCTTGCTGATACTTTACAACTTTAAAGAAAGTTTTTCACTCTATCTAATCGTTTAAATTACAACCATTTTAAAGCAATTATATCTTCTTTTCAGAACGGTAAATAAAAGATAGAAAAAAAGCAAATTCATATAATTTTCTTATTTCAGTTTACGCTAGGGCAAAAAGCTGCTGAAACAGCTTGTGATATTAAGAAAGTTTGGCCCAGGAATCACTACTGAACACACAGCATAATGGTGGTTGAAGAAATTTTGTCGTGGTGACAAGAGTCTTGAAGAGGATAAGCATAGTGGTCGGACATCGGATGTTAACAATGATCAATTAAGATCCTTAGTTGAAGCCAATCCATGCTCAACTGTTTGAGAAATTGCTTCTGAATTAGACGTAACGTATACAACAATTTTCAACAACTTGAGACAGATTGGGAAAAACAAAAACTTAATAAATTTGTGGCTCACGAATTGAACGACAACCAAAAGAAATGCTGTTATGAAGTGTCATCTTCCCTTCGTTTATGCAACAAGAACGACCTGTTTCTCGACCAGGTTGTGACTTACGATGAAAACTGGATTCTTTATGACACACAGCAAGGCTCAGTTGTGACGAAGCTTCATGACACTTCCTGAAGCTAGAGTTGCATCAAAAGAAAGTCATGCTGACTGTTTGGTGGTCTGTGACCGGTCTCATCCATTAGCTTTTTTTAATGCAGGCGAAACCATTATGGCAGAGAAGTACTGTCAACAAATGGATGAAATGCATCAGAAACTTCGACAACAACACCCAGCATTAGTCAATAGAAAAGGCCTAATTCTCCTCCACAACAATGCCCGACTGCACGTTGCTAAAGAAATTGAACAAATTGAACTATGAAACCCTGTCTCATGTGCCATACTCTCCAGACCTCTTACTTACTAACTACCACTTTTTCAAGCATCTCAACAACTTTCTGCATGAGGAATGCTTCAAAGTCCTAAACAATATCAAAAACGCCTTCAGCAATTTCGTGTTTGTAAATAAATTTTTGTTTGAGCTCATTTGAATTTAAAAACTAAAAGCTGAACTTTTTTTGTCAACCTGATAGCTTCTACTTTATTGTTAACATAATAATTAATATTCAATGCAAAGATTATTGAAATAACTTTCAAAATCGATATTATTTTTTATTACTTTATATAGGAATTAAAAATAATATCGACTTTAGAAGAATTAAAAATATTTGGGAAAATGTATGCGCTAAAATATTGGAAAAAAAAATAGTCAAAACGAAATTGATCTAGGCAAAAAAATTTAAAAACACCAAAATATTTTTTTTTGGTCAACGTCAGGTATCCTGTTAATAGTTATAAATGAGGTGTTAATAAATGAGCTGTTAATAGTTATAAATGAGATGTTTCACTAGTTTTACTCCAATATTAAAAATTGCTTGAAAAAATAAAATTTTTTTGATGTACTTACATGTTAGGTTTAAAAAAGGTAGTACACCAAAATTTACGCAAATTCATCCAAGATTTTTTAAACAAAAAAAAGAAACACATTTTAATGACAAAATGTCTCGTCTGACATTTTCTGCTTACATTGTGATCAACAACTAGAGACATAATTCAACACACAGGCATCATAATAATACTGCTAGAAATCGTTTATCGATTAAATTTTATTTTATAAAAACAAAAATACTGGACGAATTTGCATAAATTTTAGTCTTCAGCCTTTTTATAACCTAACAAATAAAGTTTTTGTGCACTTTTAATTTTTGTTTAATAGTGAGATAAACCTAGATAAGCACCATGAATGGTTGAATCATTTAATCATTAAAATCAGCTGACTGTTAATATTTTATATTATTCATATCATCTTTACAATTGTTGTCAGATTCTGCATTATTTGCTCCAAAAGTTGTGAAGAACAAGCAAGTTAGGGTTAGAGGGAGGGTATCAACAATGGCGAAAATATGACAAATCAACATTTGCAATATTTTTTGACCTGCTGCTGCTGATGGTAATGTTGGTAAGGCAGATGACATGGTTGTTTAAGAATTCACATATTGACTTTTAAGAGAGGAGAGAGGAAGGGGAGGAGTTGATATTTACTCTTTTGGATCCGTTTGACTAACGAAAACGAGAGAGAGAGAGAGAGAGAGAGAAAGAGAGAGAGAGAGAGAGAGAGAGAGAGCGAGAGAGAACCAAACTTGAATTCATTCATGACATTTTTATCCTAGCATCAGCAGATGAACAATTCCAGGCTTTTTTTTTTATAATTAATTTTTAAACTATTTATCCATGCAATTCAGAGAATTATATGAAAATTAAATTTTGCAATAAAGGTTCACTTAAGGAGAAAAAACTCTTTCTGTTCTCATGTATTTGACTTTATTCAATGGTTATACTACTACTAATAATAACTAGCTATCCATACACGGCATTGCTCAGAAATCTTTTGGGTGACCCAGAAAATCCTTTAGAAAGGTTCTGATAATCCACCAATTTTGCCGAAATAAACTGAAAACATCATTGCTGTCTGCAATTAAAACATTGGATTTAAGTAATTATTTTAGCTGATTAATCTTTTAATTAATTATTAATAATTATTAATTGTGAATATTATTTTATAAATAACTAGCCTAGGTGCCCGGTGTTGCCCAGGTGTTTGGAGGTGTGTGTTGAGCAAAAAAAAAAAAGCGGTAGTAGGCTGGCTCGAACCCATGACACAAAGGCGGAAAAGAAAAAGAAAATCTGGCATCTTACCGCTGCTCCATGACACGACTGGAAGTTTAAAGCATTCAAATTTAATATAGTCAATCAAACACAAAAGATGATTTGCAGAAATGGCGCTGCTTTTAAACCTTCCAACGAAAGCAAATTAGACACAAGGTTGTTTTTAATGTGGGGAAAACCAGCTCCTCCAAAAAAGGGAGCACTCTGGCAGTATCCAAATAAATAGTAATTGTCTCAGGACCAATTACAGAACAGATACTACCTGGCCCAAAGGCCAGGCGTTTGCATCCGAATAGTTTTACGTTATTTATATGAAAAAGATAAACAAACATCCGAGATGGCACAGTGGGAATTTTGTTTAACTCAATCAAAAAAAAGGTAGAAATGATGTCTGTCCATGAATATGGGGTATTATGATCTGGGGAGCAATTATATTCCATTATTCTTATAAGAAAACTTTTCCCGGGATCTAACCGACATGAGAACCTCCAGCCAAAAAGCCTTTCGCGGACATTTTGCCTTTTATACAATAGATAATGAACATTTCAAAATTATCAAAGTTACAAACTTTGATAATTTTGAAAGGTTCATTATCTAATATATAAAAGGCGCAAGCGTTTGTGTATGTCCGCGAAAGGCAAGATAAATAGAATTTCTAAGAAAAGTAATTTGAGCAGTTTTTCTTGTGTTGACAACAAAATCAACTTTGCAATCTTATACTGCTGACTGATCTCTCCTATGCTTTTCTTACAGAAGAGATGTTGCCAGTCTTTCTCTAGTCTACCATTATTTCCATGGAAGGAAATCAACTGAGCTCCAATCTCTAATTCCTCCTTGAAAGGCATCCACAACAAGAACTCATCTTCTATCACAATTTTTTTCCTTTTGTTCACCCTAAAATAGCCATATTGTCAGAAAAGCATAAAGAGCTAATATGATAGACCCAGATTTATAGGAGGCAAACCGGGGCTTGTTCACATTACATTTAAATTTCTGAATGTTGATATGGTCGAGGAAACAGAAAGATAATTTCAAAGATAAGCAGTCTGCAAAGAACTTTCATTACTTTGTGTTCAGAACATTAAATGGAATTTCCATGAACAGATGTCATATATAAAAAAATTCCATTTAATGTTAGGCCGCAGGAGCCAACAAATGTTGTTTAAAAGTATTCATTCTTGATTGGACAAAATCGCAATCAGCAGATTCTTTCAGTCAATCAAATGTGCCGAAAAATTCACCTCTACATTTCAAGTATAATATGAAGTGTTCTTTCTTGCTTTTCCAATTTCATTCAGACACAACATCTCTAAGAACATCCCTAAAAAAAAGTCAGTCTTGACTATTGAGTCGGAGACAAGTGCTATACACAAACTCACAAAAAATACTCTTGTACCATCAAAACAAATGCAGGATAATATATATACACCATCTGAACTTGCAATCACACTTATATTCACACTGTGATAACCAAAATAAACATGTCTGCTCAACTTCTCAGACTAAATTATATTTCTTCTGCACTTGGAACATTCTAAGATACTTTCAACTCTTTATTTTTCATTGTCATAACATTCTTTCTTTTGGTATTGCTCTTCCCTCTAAAGAGTTTCTTTCCAAGAACTTCCCATCTGTGGAACACATTACATAGGAGTGCTTCTCTGCATACTACAACATGATTGTCAAATACCTTTTATAAATGATCAGTAATCAAATTTTGTTTATTCCATTCATCATTTCAATCCTCTCATAATATTCTTCATTATTCAGCTGAAAATCAATGCATTAATTCTTACCCTTGAAAAGTCGTGACTCATTAGTAAAAAAATATTGCAGCATTAATTATGCTTGTTTTGCAAGAAGAGGAACTTAAATAGCAATTAAAATTACATGTTACTCTACTGCCTTCATCTAATTGCATAATCTATGATAATATCTACTATATAAATCTCACCTGTCTGTTTAAATGTATGTATGTATGTCTGCTTAAATGTATGTTTGTATGTCTGCCTAAAACTTTCGACAGAGGCGACATATTTTCACGATATCGATATCATTTTGAAGCTCATCCCTTTGGACAACAAATATCGAAAAATTGGCTAAAGACATTAATTTCTTCACCTTCAACTAGGCACTTTTCTACAAGGAGGGGGGTCCCTTTTTTCACCAATATTTTCAAAAGTCATCCCCTCTTTTCGATTGACGAGCCTTAATTTAAACCTTCGCCACTTCCGGTTTGACAATGGATGAAACGGCAAAGACGCCATGCTTTTTTTCTTCACATTCTTTTCCTCCTTCGCGGTACAGGTTTAAGCCTGGCTGCCTATTACCAGACTAGTATATTAATAAAGTAAAGTCGATTTTGCCTTGTAAATTCAGTCATCATAGGACTAAACACAGGCACTATATATAATTTCAATATGATCACACTTCCTGCATGTTTCCAGAAGTTATCAGTCAGTTTTATTCAATTTCAATTAACTACATTAATTCTGGCCTAGCTGGCTCTCACAAAATATTATAGTTAGAAGAAGTCAGAGTAACTTTTTCTTACACACAAAAATCTACTATAACTTTTTCATTGAATACATTTTTCAGTTCAGACCATTATTTCATTTTTTTATTCACTGACTAGCAGGGAGACCTGATGTTGAATGATGATCAACGATTGTTTTATCCTCCCATATTTTTATTGTCACCGAAATTGGTGAAATCACCCACTATTCAATCAAATTGATCGATTGAGGACCCATCGCAGTGCACCGAGAGGAAACTTCACATGCTTTTTCACAGTGATTAGTCCACAATACATTGCACTGTAGAGGACCTACTGTTGATTTTATAAAATTATTTTTTATATAAAACTAGCGGGGGGTACCCGGCGATGCCCGGGTGTCCTGAGGTAAATCAAAACTCGGGGGCGGGGGGAGGTTAAATAATAATAAAAAAATGTTTTGGTAGGTGAGTATGAGAATCGAACCCGTACCCTTGAGTTGGAAATTTATGTGAAAAAAAAAAACATGCGATGTTACCATTGGGTCACCGCAACATATAGTGTAGACGTGTTTGAATTTATTTATCTAACTATAACTATAAAAACAGGCGTGCATAATAAAAGTTAACTTTGCTGCTTCCATTTGACCTAATTAAGAAGGTCAAATAGAAGTCACGCAGCGTAAGCGTCTGTTCCCGGCGCATTGCCGCGAACACGTCCGTTTGAGTTTAGTTTCATTTTACTAAAAAGCCCAATCAACATGCGAGAAGCCAAAATAACAATAATTTTGTAAAAATCGACGTAAATAAATCTATATGCTACGCGCTTTCCTAATTCCTAGATATTATGATATAGGACCTATATACACAGTTTTAAGCGATAGTAACGACCCCGGGAGCGCGTGCGAAAGAAGCCTTTTGAAGACATACATGAAATGATCACACACATTTTGCCTTTTATATATATAGATGGCCTTTAAATGCAAAAGTCAAGTATCATGGTTCAATTGTGGTCTAAACAGAAACATTCATTTCAAACGCACCTCTGTCATATAAAATAACCTACTGTTGATTTTATATGCCGGACCTTTTAGCTTGAGTGGTAATAAAACTTAAATGCATTTGTGATATTATACTGTATAAAGTGTTAACTTTGGTCCAAATCGTCTGTTCATCATATTTTTTCGACTACCAATACTTATCAAATACATTCCAATACAAAACCTATCTAAGAACACTCCCATATGCATAAAGTACATTTGTGTGAAATTTTATAAAAATCAGACCAACTGTTTCAGAGTCCATAGGGAACGAACTCACACACACAAAGTTCCTTCTATGTAATAGTAGAGATAGAGATATTATCTTTCACCCTTTATAACTTCCCTAAATAAATCCAATCGCTCCCTTGAGCTTATGTTCTTATTTTTTATGATGCTTTGATGACAAAGTTTGTATTCAGGAGTAATGGAATATAATTGCTGAAAAAGAAAACACGGCATCTTTTATTACCGCATTCAGTACCCCTTCCCCAGAAATAAGACTCGTACATTTTATTAAATATTAACAGTTCATATTTATATGTAAACTAGCAGGACCCATTAACCGGCATTGCCCAGTGGAGCATACACCCCCCCTCGAAAAAAAATTAAACTATGGTTGTTGTTGGTGATTAATCCCAACCTCTTCATATCAAGAATGGCTTTCAGAATAGACATCACATTTTTGAGGGGTGGGGGTCCTCAAAACATTTGTCCCAAGTTTAACCTCGATATTCATTGTCAGCATACCCACGTGCAAAGACTATAAAAAAAAAAAAAAAAAAAAAATTGAGGGTAGGAGGTGGCAGTGCCAGTCAGAGAGAAGTAGATTTGTTTATCGCGCATGTGCACAAATCTGGCAGCCACTGAATTACAGTGCATAATACAGGTCTTTATATCTCGAAAACACACATCTATCTGCCAAATTTAAATGAGATGTCTTATTCAGAATAGTCGAAAACCTATAAAAGTCGTCATTTTAAAAATAATTGTGGAGGTGGAGCTAAGGTAAAAATTTACTTTAAAAAAAAAAAAAAAAAACCCACACAAAAACAAAGTTAATATCTGTGCAGTGTCGATAATGAGCCCAGAAAAGAGAATTAAACAAAATACTGCACAGAACGTGTAATTGGTAAGAAAACAAATATATAACAAATAAATAAGTGTTTCCGTAGGCAATGTAATTTAGTTTAAAAGCTGCTTGCATAAAATATTGGGGCCATTAACTTATTTGTAAGCGGTTAAAATGATAAGTAACATTAAAGCCTTGATAATCATTGGAAAATATAAAAGTAAAATTGTCCACAGTAATAGTAAATGTAAAAAAAAAAAAAGAAAAAATATATAAGAAATGTCCTCCAAAAAAACAAACTAAAACAAAACAAAAACAAATTAGCATTGTGTAAAAAGTTGAAAAGCTGCTCCAAAATCGAAAAATAAATAACGGTATCCTTAAATGTTTTTTTTTTTTAGGGCTTTTGGATGGGGTATGCATAGACAAGTGTAAGGTTAGTAGTATTTAATTTTCTGTTTATGAGCGGTTATTATTTGTATTGGTTGTTTTTTTTTTTAGCACGATTGCCTCATGTTGAGAGCAGCACCATATTGGAAAATTTCTGGAGCATTCATTTATGTATGAAAAAGTGGAATCTGGAATAATAGAATTGTCGGGTCTCAGCCAATCAGAATGGACAGATTTTGAGAAGGGAGAATTTATTATTTTTGAATCAGGAAATGGGACAGATTATGTTATGTGTATGTAGGTAATAACCAGTTACAATGGGTGCAATGAAAGTATCATAGGAAAGTGTAGAATTGGTTTTGGTGTCAACTGGTAGCAGTGGGAGGACTAAATATTTATAGAGAAAAATAGGGACTTATTCCTCCATAGAGTTTGCGATTGTGATGGTCTTGCTTCTAGGATGCAATGCAGCATTTTATTATAACGACTTAATGCGTCTAAAATTGTGTTAGAAAATTACATAAGATAGTGGCTAATAATGAATTACTATGTAACATCTGTTATTGCAAACCTATGATACTTTGGCCCACAGGGGAATTTCAGCAGTCAAAATATTATTTAGGAGATAAACAAAATTTCAACAAATACTGACATACCAGATTCAATGATCATTGCATGTATTATACACAACAATGCTATGTGAAGAATCAGATTCACTTATTCACATTTCCATATTCTAAATTACATTCTCAAAAGCACCAATCTCAGCAGATCCACTCAGAGAAAATTATGTCTCTTTCTTTTTGTCAATTTATAATAGTTCTTTACATTCTGAGATGCTTATTCAATGAACTTCACTTCATCTTTTCTCTCCTTGGTCAGTTAAGGAGAAATCCTTTTAGATGACACTTATTTTCGTCCTAATCTGAAGTGCTCATTTTATTCTTGAGATAGATTTCCCTACGTTAAAAACTATATACCTATTCCTACAAAAGTACCATACATTTATTGCAAAACAATCTTTTTTTTTTTCATGGAACAATTTTAAAACCAATATCCTTAGTTACATTTATTAATTTATTTTGCAACGAACAATTAAAAAATATCAACAATTATTAATATATACATATTTACTTAAATATACCTTCGGTTCGTATTATGTAGAAGCACAAACTAATTTCTCTTCATCTAAACCTTAAAAAAGAGTATTGTTTAAAATATTTATAACTTTATTAATATTGTTTTGTTTTGTGATTACAAAAGCTCAATCCAATTTGTGTGTGGAGAATTACCAAAATATGTTGTTTTTTTTTTTTTTGGCGTAAGTTGGAAAAAAAAAATGTTACTAAACTTTGTTTTGATTTCTTAATGAAAATAGTAAAAAACAAAAAAAAGTTTTATAAACACTGTTGTACTATCATACCCATTGTAGTAGGAAGGGCATTTTGTTTTTCCAAATATAATACAGTTCAGTTGCTTTTTGAATTAGCTTCTTTTTTTGTAAGCGATAAAAAAGTTATATTTTAAAATATTTTTCTGCACTTTATTTTTTTAAATACTCATTTTAATTTAAAGAAAAGCAATAATTTTATATCTCTAGTTTAAGATATATTCTATTAGTCGGACCTGTGTCCCGGCACTGCCCCCCCCCCCCCAGCAATACCGGACACAGGTCCATCTCGTAGAATATAATATCTTAAACTAGAATACATTATTTTTTTAAATACTTTGTTGATTTTCTTTGAAAATTTTATATCCTTCCACCTGCCAATGTAACACCGAGACATGAGTCTTGCTAATAGTACATAGTATTATTCCAGACCAGAATACATTAGCTATAATTTTTTGATGTTTTGCTGGAATTTTTCTTTTTAATACTCTACTTTAAATTAAAAATATATTTTATACATAAATATGTTTGTACATAGGTTATCACTTTTCACATATGCATTGATGTTTGTGTGTACCTATCACATTTGTTTTTATGTATGTTATTATATTTCACACATTTATTTTCATATATGCCTTATCACCTTTCACACATCTATTCGTATGTACATGTAGTTATTATGCATTGTATTCAGTCTATACAGAGGGGAAGGATTGTGGCCTTGGGTGATCATTGGAGAAAGAGCATCCTAATAAAGAAAATATCTAATTTTTTTTACCTAATCTGCAGGAGGTTAGACACAAGATTATGGAATGTTTTTAAAACCTAAAACAAAAAGTGCCTGAGCAATCCCATCAGCATTCTCTGATAAGGACACCTCTGGTGATTAGCAATAAACTAGCTCTTAAAAAAAGGAAAGCCTGGGAGAGTAGACCTGTCTGAATATAATACTTCAGCCAAACAGCAACAAAGCAACTGTCAGACTGATTGTCGAGGATGTATCCTCAACTGTACAAACCACATTTATACCTATCATGTGATTTTTAAATTTCAGCACCAAATGAATGAATGTCAGAAATGGTTGTTAGTCCTTTAAATCTTTACAAATAAAGATGGGTCACATGCGAGAGAAAAAAAAAATAAAGTGAAAGATAGAAAAAAATCCCATTTAGACACTGTCCTCAAGTGTCTGATCTCTGTACAAAAGGTTTGTCAGGACAGCCTGACACAAAGATACTTCACCCTACCTATTCAAAATAACAGTATTCAAAGCTCAAAGAAGCTCCTCTTAACATGGCTATAGACTCATTCATACAAGTAATGATGCACCTTCTACAAATAAAAAACACAACCGGATACTCCACCAGATTAGATGAATTCTTGTCTTGAAATCGGGTAAAACTAAGAAAACACAAGAAAGATATACTGGGAGAGGGAAATTAATGTTTTCACTAATTCAACATTTGAGAATTAAAGGAGAGTTTTAGTTGAACACTTAAATATCTATATATCTCATATAGAAATCAAGTTTTAGCACTTGGTTTCCAAGACTTTGCACTTAAGTATAGATTTAAAAAAAAGAAAAAAAAAATTAAAATAAAACAGAAAAAAAAATGTTATCAGTTGAAAGATATAAATATAATGTACACATAACTCAAATCTGTTATCACAAGATCTTTCACTAATAGTTTTATTTCAACAAGTTTTTTTTAATGAAAATGAAAGACTATGTTACTATAAAATGATAATAATCAACTTCAAATGGACTTATAAAAAAATTGAATCACCTTCAAAATGGACTAATCAACTTCAAATTGAGATTTTTTTTCTTTTTAGTAAATTGATAATTCTTTTTTTAATTAACTTATCCCATGAGTAAGGAAATTCACAGGTCGTTATTTTATTTATATATATATGTAGATTATATACACACACACACACACACTAGCATTTCAGCCCGGGTGTTTGGAGGTGAATGTTGAGCAAAATGTTTTTTAACTTTGACCCCTTAACATTTATTGTTTGGGGCTCAAATCAAGTTATTAAGTGTTAGATCCATGTCCAAGGAACCTATATCTAAAAAGTGTTTAGACCCCAAATTGGCAGAGTTCTCAAAGGTCAAATCGTTGAACTTTGACCTCTTAAGTCAAATTTCTGGCCAAAAACCGATAAAAGATTTTCCTAAATCTTAGTAACCTGTATATCAAATTTCAAATCTGTAGACTTAAAATTGACAGAATTATTGCGTACACAGACACACACAGAGACACATTCACTTTTATAGATGTATAGATATATATAGGAATAAAGAAAAACCCAAAATACAAAAAATTTAGAGGCCAAGAAAGCGTTGCATGAACCTATCGTAAAAATCAGAGAAGAAAGTTCTGTATTGGCAAAAATGATGTTTCATGGTGATGCTGGAGAAACCTATACAAAAGAAACCGTAGAAGCAACAGCTCCAAAGAGGACTTATCTCAAGAAAACTGTGGCTGTCGAAAAAAGGGCCCAGATTTTAGCTGCACATGCCGCAGCAAGAAATTGGAAAGACCTGGCAAGAAAAATTGGTGTCCTCTGCCAACAGCATACCGTTGAATAAACCAGAGTGCTGATAAGATTGACTAGGGGAGGAGCAAGAAAATATAAAATTATGCAAGAGTATGGTCGAATTAATCGAAGACTTTCCTAAGATCACACAAGACATCGCAAATAAGTTAATCGAAAATTATGAGATTCACGTGACAAAAGAGTGTATAAGAATGCAACTGGACTTGATGGCCTTTACTTTTAAAGTGGTTTATTATGAACCAGAAGCTGCAAATAAAAACATCAAAATGGTGAAACAAAAGGATGATGCAGCAGCTTTATTAGAATTTCAGTTCCAAACTCTGCCAATTCTTTATATGGATGAAAGCAATTTTAATCTTCATACTTGGAAAAAGTTGCTCTAAAAAAGGCACCAGGTGTACTGCAATCGCAGATGGGTCCAGGGTAAATAACTTTCAAATTATTGGGTGTAACAATGGATTAATTCATCATAAAATTAGAAGAGGCTCTTTCAAAAAAGAGGATACAAAAGAATGGACGAGAAAGTGCCTTTGAAAGGCGAATGAAATTTATGAAAAGGGGGGTTATCTTAGTTATTGATAATGCCCCTTGTCATACTTCAATTGAAGAAGTTGTGGTGGAATGAATTTTCACAACACCAAATTTTAAGACTTGCTTCCTATAGTCTAATGTTAAATCCTATTGAAAAGGTTCGGTCAGTCATAAAAGCTGACGTAAAAAGAAGTATGACAGACTCAATTGTTGGGATTTTAAGGGTTGATGGCCAGGAGTCTTTAATAACTAAAGAATTTCGCCTCAGCAAGTAAGAAGCAATGATCTCCGAGGCTATTAATAATATTTCTCAAGACTTGCACGGACTTCATATTTGGAATAGAGATTATTTCCCTCTGTAATTAACTAAAATGATATTAAATTTTAAATAAATTTTCTTTGAAACGGTTTGTATCCCTTTGAAATAAAAATAAAAGAATATTAAAATTTATTTGCATTGTATTAATTCTCATTTTGAAGTTGAAATGGTATAGTATTGATTCTGAAGCTAGCTGTGATGAAGCAGAACTTGCTGGACAAGATTCAAAATGATTTAGATGTTAAGGAGTATGGATGACATAAAAAAATTCAAAGAAATTTGAAGATTGGAAGCAATTATGTGCACACCAGCCTTACATTTGTTTATTTTAGTCATCAAGAATTCAAATCATTAATTTTAACCCCCAGTTTGTGTTTCTCCAGTTGAAACTCTAAACAACTGAGGTTACTTTATTAATTACAACCAAATCATTAATAGCAGGCAAGGTGACCCCGCCCCCTTAAAAAAAAAAAAAAAAAAAAAAAAAAAAAAAAAAGAACCTTGGCCTCTTTTTTTCATATAAAACTGCTATTTTTTTTCTTCTTTTCTCTTTCAGATTATAATAGTAAAACTTGTGCACAGCATATTGGAAAAATATTCTTCCTCAACATGTCATGGTCAATCAAGTAAAAACCGTTTTGTATGAAGGCCTACTATATAAAAAAGTCATATACCAAATCAAATTTCAATGTTGGTATGCGTTATCAAAATGCAGGATTTTTGACTGGGTTTTAAAATTCAAAGAGTTTGGAACTGTGCAAAATCTAAATTCTAAAGGTCTATTTGGGTAGGAGAGTGAATGCTAGAATAGAAAGGAACGTTCATGCGGTACGGAATATAAAAATGATTTTTATGCACAGCGATCAAGATAACCAAATATTTGAAGAATGATCATAGAAAAACTAAAGTCTAAAAAGTTTCTTGAAATTTTATTAATGTTTATAAAATTTCAAGAAAGTTTATATGGTTCTAGCATTCATTTATACTATGTATTAAAAATGTAGGTTGGCTATGGGGACAATTACAAAAAAGATTTTGATTGAATAATAAACGAAACTGATTGTATCCGTTCACTAGATTTTTACAGTATACTGCAAACAGAAACATCAGGGTTGCCAATATACATCAGCCATTACATGTAATATTTGAAAGACATTCCAATTTTACTATTTCTCTAAAAATACATAAATTACTGAAATAGGGTTATCTTCTGTCCCCATCCTTAACCCACAAGGATTATGGGCACTAAACTAATTTAATCAATTAGAGAAAGGAGGGATTACAGCAATTCTATGTAATGGAGATAGTGATATCTCAATTGTGAAAGTAATTCTTAAATAAGCAAAAGCAGGTAGAAAATTATTCCTTGATGAAACAAAAACTATCCAACTCTCCTATACCACATAAATCATTTAAATGGCAAAATTAACATTTTCATTTTTTTCAGAGAGAACTCTCAAAAGAGGGAAAAGGAAAGTAAGACAAAATGGAGAGAGAAAGAGAAAAAAAAGGAGAGGGTCAAAGAAAGAAAATCCAGCCAAATATTAAAAAAAAATCAAATAAAAAGATAAAAACAAGGTTTTAGCGATATGGTAGAAATTAGTTTTTTCTTGTCTATATAAAAAAAATTACTGAAAAAAGAACTTACACTCCTAACACTACATGCTCTTTGCCAACTGCATTAATGCCAACATCACTTTATGCACCATATCAATATGTATCAATTTTAACTCAGTTGAGTTAGGGCTGTACATATAAAAATACATACAAATGTCATGTCTTATTTACAGATTCAGAACTCAAGAAAAAAGTTCTAATCAAGATGTATAACATGTTTCTGTACAAGAATTTGATTACCATTAAAAAAAAAAAATATTTAATAAATAAAAGTTTATTGAATATACATTTTTCAGTGCAATTAATGAATTTATTAATGAAAATAACATTTTATTAAGAGATCCTTCTATACATGTACAAGTCCCAGTGCTCTACCAGGTTCAAGAGATTTGCTGTCTTTGGAGATTTTTTTTTTTTTTTTTTAAATTTTTAATAATAAAATCATGCAGCAATGATTTTCAAAATAATCATTTTTTTTCCATGATATATTGTCCTACTAAGCAAAAAAGTCTTAGTGTTCATGACAACTGTAGGATTCATGGTGGTGATGGTGATATAAAGGAAAAAGAAAGTGGCATGTGTCAAGTGATTCCATTCATTGATTTCATTCTGGTAAATTGTCATCATCTTCATCTAATGTTTCAAGTTGAGATTCTGTAATCAGCATTCCTTTCTCATAAAGTGCCTGCGCCAGTTCCACCTGAAAAAGTAGAAAGTAAAAAAATTTTTTAATACAAAACAACCATTTTGAAAAAAAAAAAAAAAAAAATGCTGAAATTTGTTTGTCTTTTATAATTTGACAAATCACATCTACTGGATTTGTTCTTTATCATTCTGGGATCTTCAGATCCCTCTTATTTAGTCCTAGTGGTTAGTACCCAAACTCACTCAAACAAAGAATGGCACTTAACCACAGCAAATACAATAAATAAATAAAAATTAACTTACTTGTTCCTCCATCGAATTTAAAGGCAAACTTTCCAAGGAGACATATTGGGGATAATTATGAATCAAGTATTCAACGGCTGGAGCAAACTGAAAAGAAAAGGAAATTTAATGGTTTAACTTTTGTCCAGAATATTTCTTATGTGTTCATTTTCTTTAGTTTTTTTAGTTAGATTTTGTCTGATAGTTTTACTAATACAGAAATTAAAACTTTATTTTATTAGTCACCAATCTAATAGGTCCTGTACTATCAGCTAGGTTTCAACCTCTATCCCATTGATAAAATGTTGCATCCCTCTGCCTATTTTATAAGTATTTTAATGGAAGATATTCCAACGAACTATAAGCCCTTGTACCCCCTCAACGTAAATATCTCAGACAAACTCGACAAGCAGCAAAATCCCAAGAGACAGATTAGAAATCCCGAGATACCAGAATGTCTTCTACTCTAATAGTTTCTTCCCTAGGATTGCTAAACTTTGGAATTCCCTTCTGGTTTCCTGCTTCCTTAACTGTACTGACATGCAGAAGTTCAAGTGAACAGACATCGTATTGCTCAACTCACTACATAGTATCCCTGCAAATTATGTGCCAGATAGTAGTCCCCTACATCAAAGTGACACTGTGCATTGTTTGGGATGAAATTGTAATTAAAAAAGTTATGAGATGGATAGATTGTCAGTTGAATGATGAAGAGTCTCATGAGAAGATTGAAAATGATTTTTTTTTTAGAACATTTTGGTTTCTATAAAAAAAGGACAGTCTCATTTTACAAAGAAAGAACTGACCTATAAAATTATCATTTCATTTCCACCCTGCTCAGCACTAAAATCTTTAAATCATTAATTAATCTAATAATAGTCAACCCCCTTGTTAATGCTAAACTTCTTTCTAAACAATTTTATTCTACTGCATATATTCTATATGTGAATTTGGCATCAAAGTCTTAATTTGTACAGTATTACTGAATGAATATTTAATATAATCAGATCTTTATTAGCTAAAAGAAAGATCAAAAATGGATGCTAAGAAAACCTTTCCAACCACCACAGCTAATAGTACCCCACCCAAGAGTCCAATATTTAAATTCACAGAAAACGTGAACTGGAACAAAAATATAGAAGATACTGCCATATTTACTTTAAAGAAAGTTTGCAGTCTATTGCGCTAGAAAAATACTCACATCTGACAATATCCTAGCATTTGAAATTCCCTCCCTGCTCTTTATTATCTCTAACTGTACTGACATGCAGAAATTTAAATGTAATGTGAACAATCATCTTGCTGCACAATTTCCTACTTAGGATGCCCACTATAAATCTGGACTCTTAATTTATTCTTGTTTGGCATGAATAAATATAAAAAAAATTTTTTAAAAATAAAATAAATACATCAAAATCGATTGTGATTTAGAATTATTTCTTTTATGAAAATGAATCAATAAGTAAAAAGGATGTGATGGCAACTAATGACAGAAACTGATAACCTGGGCATGCTAAGTTCGAATCCACAGAAACGCTTTTACTTAGTCCCTCGTACCCGAAACCCAAGGTTTTCTAGGAAGAATTATAATTAGAAATATATCAAGGAGAACCAACAGCAGGACCATTTAATTTATATGAAATGAGTGAATGAACAAAAAGTAATGACTAACTTGTGCTGGAATTTCAAGATAAGTTGGATCGACTTCGTGATACAGACGTGAGTTTTCAAGATTGTGATATAATCGTACTTGATCATCTTCCATCACTAATCTGCAACAAAAGAAAAAAAAAAATTTTTCATTGTTTAATTCTTAGATGATCTTCATACGCTTTCTTGATACATAATCCATTCATATTGTTCAATTGCCAATCTTTCTATCATTAGCAAAGAAAGATTTACATTGCTGTGGGTTTGATGATTTCAGTGCTTTGGAGGCCCATCAAAAGGCTTTTTTTCTTTCTTTTTTTTTTTTAAATAAAGAAATTCTTTGAAAAAATTAGTATACATCGCTTTCAGGACATGACCAAACCAATTCATTCTTCTCAATTGTATTAAATATATAATCATTAAATTAGATTTCTTGATTATTTTTTTTAAGTATGTTTTTAAAAATCTTATTTATAAAGCAACATTTATCAATAATTTCATTACAACTGAAAAAAAAAAAAAAAAAAAAAAATGTAATTTTAATATGCAAATCAAATTCTTAAATATTCTATCAGATAGACATCTTTGTAAATTCATTATTTTACTATTACTTTTGAATTCATCCAGTGAATTGTTTAGTTATTTTTCACCCAATTATGTAATTTGTTAAAATATATTACTCAAGTAGAAAAAAATAATATAATTGTGTGGTAGATTTTTTGGCATTTTTTTGCTAATACATTTATAATACGGAAAGAGATTAAAAAGTAATTTTGTTTTTCTGCATAGCATTGAAGAAGCAGTTTTTATGCTTTCCTTCGTGTTAGATTTTACTTGGGAAATAAAGATATCCTTTTGAAGTTGAACTGCTTATGAATGTTATTCTAATGTTGCACATATTACAGATATTTTCAAATACATATTTAAAGGAAAAGAAAAGAAAAAAAAAACAGATTTAAAAAAAAATCTTTTCTTCCTTGATACTTCCATATCTGCACGTGAAAATTGTTAGTTTTATTGCATAGTTATTAAATTGAAGGACATGTTTGATGTTAATAATTACAGTTCTGAATTTTTGAGATGAGGACTGATTGTTTTCATCTTGAATGTTATTTGTCCAACGTTTCGGTCAGTTTGGCCTTTGACTATCTTCTATGACAACAATGCTTGAAGATGGTGGATGGCCAACCCAATTGAAACATTGCAACAATAACACTCCTCATGAGAACAATAGTAGAACAATAGTCTGATCAAAATAATAATTTCTTGTTGGTACGTGCATATGTTGTTACATATTCTTTTTACACAATGCTATAAATATCTTTATATATAGTGAATTGAAATTAAAACATTTTCCTGTGAAAATTAGCTTTTATCAGGTCATCCTATTTGTTCTGTTTGGATTTTAATTTGAAATAAATTATTTGAACGCAACTTAAAGTTAAAACAAGCAAAATAATTTATGAGGCACCAATTTTCCAAACCTTGAACCATTCTGCATTGTTAAAGATAACGGTGAACAATTGTATTATCTAAGAAAATCTTCCTTGTCAATTCTTCAATGAAGGGTTTTCTATAAATGATGCCACAAGAGTTCTTCATGAAACTCAACTGGACGTCCTGACCAACCTTTATCTTTCAATTTTTGAATTTTTTAAACCATTGTCTGTATGTTCTTTCATTCAAGCTTTCTTATTCATTAGTTGAGTGAATATTTAATGATTTCATTTACAGATTTAACTTTTCTAAACCTATAAAGGATTGTGCGTTGCTGATGTTCCTTGGATATTATCATGTTTTAAGAACTTTCAATTGTGGAATTTTAATTCATTTTTCCAATAAAATAAAGTGTTATAAAGTCAAGTGCGTCCAAATAATACAAATATTTAGTTCCATTAGATATTCCCACTTTCAAAGAATTAAAATTCTGACAGAACTTATGGGTTGACTTAATAGACAGGAGAGAAATAAGGCTTTAAATAATAATTCTTATTCATTCATCAAGTTGTTAAAGACCTGTTAATCCTTAAGTTAATCTAATCTCCATGCTTATTTCATAACCAAAATCTGAGCTGATGGATTCTTCAACTATTTGCTCTATTGGTTTATCTGATTACTTGTTTTGATTTTCATAAATATTTAATAAACATTTCATCTCCGGATGATAACATCAGAAAGCAGAAAAGAATCATTAAAATAAAATTTTAAAAGTAATATTTGACAAATTTAAATTACCTGATAAATTCTCACTACATCCATAGTTTAGGTTTTGAATGAAATAATGAATACAACATGTCCATACAATAAGTTCTTGAAAATAAATAATTCTAGATATTTTTATAAAAATAATAATTATATGTTAATCAAAATAAAATAACATTTCTACCTGATCACACCAGCTCTGATAAGCTTCAGCTTTGTGTCTGGCTCTAATTCAACTCTGGAGATCACAGTTTGTCGTAGAGGACACCAATGTTCACCCTGTTCACCAATACTTCTCGACTTTTCCTCTGAAACAACATTAACAAAATAACACATCAATATGGAAGAAATTGTACAAAGAATAAAAAAAGATAAAAATAAAAATCTTGGTTTCAATTGCAAAGTTTTTATTGATAAAACTTGATACATAGAAAGGGTATTGTATAAAACTGAACCATTTTAGTTATTTAATTGTGAATGATTCAGTATATACAATTAATTGAATACAAATTGCTATTTTTTACTCATAGTTGGGAAGAAATTGTGATGTCATACTGTTCCTAATAATAGTAGTACTAAAACGATTTTAACACATCTAATAGGATTGTTTGTTTTAAAGCATATTCGCCCTTATACCTTGGGTACTTAATGCTGAATTCAATTATTTTGGAAAAGTTTTTATGCTTAAAGTTCTTTATATCTTCAAATATTTATTCGGAATGTTTGATTTGCTTGTTTTGTAGAGGAAAATTGTTGTTTTTGACTTTGCAGAACATGATTAAGTTTTGTAAAGAGAAAAAGAGAAAAAAAAAACAATAACATCAATATTTGGCACATTTATGGTCAGGAAGCCAGTACCTTCAGACAGCTTGATTAGGTAGCACCTGGAGATTCAATAGGACTTGAACTCAGCACAGCTAATTCCATAGTATAGTATAGCATCGAGTGGGACACATGATTTTCTTAGCCAACAGAAACAGTTGTATGTCTTTCTTATTGATAAGTAAGGTCTCGTTGTAAAAGTAGTTGTAGCAATGATGTAGCAACCATCTTACTTGTAGATGTAATCAAGTAACAAAATAAAATATTTCATTCTTTTACACATGTGAACTTCGCTTTGCCCATTCCCTAGAGGCGATGAACCAAAAGAGGTTGAAAGAACACTATTCTAATGTAATCAGCAACAAGCCAAAAAGACACATCTTTCTTTCTTTGCCAAATCTAATATTGGATTTCTTGTCTGTGACATTATATTCCAAACTTGATTTCTAATTTTCCACTAAGTTTAACCTGACGTGGAAAATACCATTTTTAACATAATTGTTTTATGATCATCTACAATCGTATCCATTAGATCAACTATGTACTTCAATTTGAGAATTGAATAAAGAAAAAAAACTTTTTATCACTAGTTTTTTTTTTTTTTTTTTTTTTTTAACTATTCTTTGTTTTAAAATTATTTCATGAATAAAAATTTTGGGAAACAGAAATACGTTTTGTTCCTGGATGTTACATTCCTTTTAAAATTCTTCAATTGATTAGGTTTTCCTTTTCATTAAATATTCCTCGACAGAAATCAATAATGAGGTAAAAAGATTATTTATCCTGGATATCAGGAGTTAACCTTTAGATCAGCTAGAATCCCATATGAAAAGTAATAATTAATTAGCTCAACCACCTGACATATGAAAGGTTTAAAGACTGTTACTGCCAAGATTTTAACAAAGCAGATATCATACAAGATGAAATACTAAGACGTCTAAAAATAATCCAGAAGCAACATCTAGTTAAGGAATTAAAAATTAATTCAAAGCAAATGAAAGCTAATTTAACATTAAAATTGTTTCCTCCAAGAATATACCTGTTGCACTGAAAAGAATGAAGATGGGCCATGGAGACGGACAAAATAAAATCTTTACCTTTGGTGATGACAGGTGGCAAAGTATCATGCATGAACTTTTTCCCCATCTGATCACATGCAGCATCAACAGGTACATGCGCAATTAGACGCCGCATCAGTTTATCAACGTGGCTTATGAAGTTTTGCCGACCCTCAGAATGCTACAATGACAGAAAGAAGAAAAAATTTAAACAGAAAAAAAACAATATAACCAAATGGGATTGAAATAGTTTTATTTTAAATTTCTAAATTAATAAAATTGTGCAACCATTTCTCATGTCTGTATTTCTCGCTTCTTTATGATTATTTTATTTACTGTTAAATGATTATTGAAATAAAAAAAATAAAAAAAGAAAAAGAAGAAATTATCATTAATGGTAAATTATATGGATGCATCATAAAAAAATGGCTGCAAGATTTCCATGGAGTCCTGTGAGTTACTTAAATTGATATATATATATTTGGTGGGCCTGCATTGCAGTCAGATTTCTTTGGCCAGCGCAGCATCATTGAAGTTGAAGGATTGGACCGTGGTTGAAATGTTCTCTCCACTAGACAAGATGCTTGTTCAGATTAGTCATCACCAGACAATCCTGGGTAAAAAGCGTCTTGATGATCAAATTTCCTCACCTCATTTCTCCCTCGTTTTATAGAACTTGCATGTTGCAGCTCCCTCTATCTTTTCAGAAAACGTGAGTTACAATCTATCTGGATCATCAAAGAAACTTGTTATAAAACCCAGTGCTCTCATAGTTCTTACCCTCTCCGCAAGTGCCAGTACTTCACCACCGATTCAATCCTTATAGCTTGTCGCTATGCAACTTAGCATGATGTGCCAACTACTGTTCTCTGCCAACACCTCAACCTGAAGGCTTCGTTGTCAGTTATGTCATAATGTCTTCAATGGTTTAGGTATGGAGCTCATCGCATAGAGGATGAAGTAATTTAAAATGTAATCCAGTCTTTTTGTCTGGGCAATGCAAGTATATTAGTGGGAAACTAAGAACATTGGTGAAAACTATTGAGAAGACTTGGTTGAATTTTCAGGTTTACAGGCAGTCAGCCTTTAACAGTTAACTTGCAATTGGTTGTAGCGGAATGGGTAATAACCAAAATGGGGGGAAATAAAGAGCTTACCTCGGATACGTCTGTTGTTGTGTTGCGGACTGAGGGGAAGAAAGTTCCAAGATGGTGTCCATGGGTTTTTATTGGCATTGACCCCATGCAATTCTCGCAGAATCGCATGTGGTCTTGCATGATTATGCAAATATATAATTCAGGCAGATTGTGTGTAGGTGGTTCTGCCGGTTGGATTGTTCTTTGTGACGAACCACGAATCTGTGCGAACAGAGTTTTCTTCTGCCCTTTTTTCTGTCTCCTTCTTTCTCTACGGTCATTACAGTCAAGAAATCCCTCCCTTCTAGAGGTGGGCAGTGCAGGGCGAAACTGACTATTTCCTATCTTTGTTTCTGATTTTTGCCTACTACATTTTGCTACAAGCTATTTTGGCTCGACTACTGCAAAGGTGCGGATAAACAGTGATATCATCAAGCCGTTCTCTGGTGAGGGAAACATTGTAGCATGGCTGAAAAAAGTAAGACTTGTTGCACAACTTCAACAGGTGGATGATGCAGCGAGTCTTCTACATTTATATCTGGAAGGTGATGCACTGGCCCTTTACATGGAAATGGAAGAGGACGATCAAAAGAAGAGACCAGATTGAGGCCTGATTAAAGGAGGCATTTACCGACGACGCATTTGCAGCATATAGAAAAATAACTACGGTCAGATGGGCTGGCGAACGTGTGGATGTTTACGTCAACAAAATCAGGCAGTTGGTTGGATTGGTCGGGTTCACAAGAGATGGCCTAGAGAAATTCATGAAATTGACTTTCATCACTGGGTTCCCTGACGTCATCTCAATTGCTCTTCAACAGGCGCCGAATATCGAAGCCCTGACCATGGGGGAGCTAATGTCGAGAGCGAGAATTTTGACGACTGGGGAACAAAATCAGGACGTGGTTGTGGCCACACGCTCACTCAACAACAACAGGGCCAAGAATATTCCTGTTAGTGTGACCTGTTTTAAATGCAATGTTAAAGGCCACCTTGTGAAGGACTGTCGAAAACACGGAACATGACGTTACCGATGCAGTGAGAGTGAACACTGGGCTCGGAACTGCTCGAGAAACGAGCAAGCGGAGGACACATAAGCACCAGTCTCCTTTCCCACCAAGATGTGAGCTCGATGCTCCTGGTGACAGGCATCCATGTTGACGGGACGCGATGTTTGGCGCTTATTGATACAGGATGCTTTAGGACGATTTTATATGCAGACCGGTACCAGTCTTGGAAAAAAACAAACGTGAATGTCGAAATGATTGGTGGAATATCCCATGCGAGTTGCTGTGTTGAAGCGGTCTCTGTATCCACTTATGAAGGTGTGTCTGCCAGAATCGATGTGTTGGTGATGCGTGGCAAACTGCTGGGGTTTGACTTACTTCTAGGGATCGATGCCAGAAAAGCTCTGGGAGGTATCGTTATTCAGTCTACAGGATCAGTGTGGCTGAGCGGCAAGAAAAATATTAAATGTGCAGCCATTTCTATTAATGAACCGGATTTCACTGCTACCTTTGACCATCAAAGCCGAACGTGAACCGCATCATGGAAGTGGTCTGAGGACCACCCTGAAAGGCTACACAATCGAGTGTCAGAATACCCAGTGCCAGCAAAAATCCGTGAAGAATACACGCAGAAGCTCCACACCTGGATAGATAATGGTTGGCTCGTGCCGTACTCAGAGGATGAATTGGGACCCCCCAAAGACCTAATTCCCCTGATGGCTGTGATACAGCAGAACAAAGCCAAAGTTCACCCGGTGATGAACTACCGGGAGCTAAATCATTACGTAGACGTGTTTACGACCAACGTAGATGTTTGTGCGGCTAAGCTGCGCAAATGGAGACAAAAAGGTGCTAACATGTCTCTACTGGACCTCAGGAGAGCATACCTACAAGTACAGGTCCATGAGACACTGTAGCCATACCAGACTGTGGAAAACGATGGGAAAAAATACTGTCGGACCCGTTTGGGGTTCAGCTTGAATGAGCAATTGTCAGCGAATTATTATTCCAGGAAGATGTTGTAGGCCGCGCAGCATCTGCTTACATTGATGACATTTTTGTCAATGAAGACATGGTACCTGTAACCCGCGTAAGAGAACACCTAGCACAATTCGGGTTGGAGTGCAAGAACCCGGAGCAGTTGAAGGACAGTGCACGGGTGCTGGGATTGGCGGTCGGGATGGAACGCAGTGAACTGTGGTGGAAGCGAGGAAATGTAATTCCAGAGGCTCCCAGTATTGTAATGCAACGAACAATGTTCTCCCTGTGTGGTTGACTTGTCGGACACTTTCTGGTGTGCGGTTGGCTTCGTGTGACTTGTGGAATACTCAGGAGAGTAAGTTTGGTAACAAAGGGCTGGGATGATGAAACGAGGGACGCCGTACTGCATTGTATGATGTTCGAGACCTTAGAATCTGTGCAGCAGGATGATCCGGCCCGGGGAAATTGGTGTGTGGACGGCAAAGAGCTGAATGTATGGGTCGATGCTAGCTCCCTAGCAATTGGTGCAGCCTGTGAGATGCATGAAACGGTGTTGGAAGACGCATGTTGGCTGCGACCTGAAGAGTACTCAAAACATCAATAGCTGAACTGGACGCCGTATTGAAAGGCATCAATTTGGCTACACATAAAGACAGATTCTGTCTGCGTATACCAGCGGGTCTCGGACACGCTAACTGGAAAGGCGCGAGTACGCACCAAAGCAGCAAGCGAGATGCTTATTAAGAGGCGACTAAGCACTCTCAAAGAGCCCATGAAAGAGTACAGGCTGACAGTGGACGTGATGCTGGTTCCATCAGCACGAAACATCACTGACTGATTGACACGAGTACCACTGCAGTGGTTTGAGGCAATGAAAAAGAAAAACGGGCTTGACTCAGTGATCGACGCGGTTCACAGACGAGCTGGATGAGAGCCAAATCATGGCTATTCACAAAGGTAGTGGACATCCGGGGGTGCGATGCACTACCTACTTTGTCAGGAAAAGTTGCCCAACCACGACAAAAGCAACCGTTAAAACGGTCATACAGAAATGTGAGGAATGTCAGTCCATTGACCCAGTGCCAGTCAGGTGGGAAAAGAAAAGCTGGAAGTGAACGAGAATTGGCAGAGAATTCGAACGGATATCACGCATTATGGCACCTTCCACTTTTTAATTCTAACAGACTGTGGCCGATCGCGTTTCTCCATTTGGAGGAAATTGGCGAGACAGGACTCGGCTAGCGTGATTCATCAGTTGGAGGCAGTGTTCTTCGAGCGTGGCCGCATGAAATCCTTTTCGACAATGACATGGCTTTCTGCAGCAATGCGTTCCAAGCATGGGGAGTTCACTTGCGATTCCGTTGTGCGTACGTTCCAGTCGGGAATGGCATAGCGGAGCAATGTCACCGCACAGTGAAATGAATAGCGGCTAGAATGCGCTGTCCCATAAAGGAGACTGTCTACTGGTATAACATCACAACCAGAGATGACATATCTCCCTTCACTGCGCCTGCCAACAGGATTTATTGATACGAAGTTAGAGTAAAGGAGACCAATCTCGCAACTGTGTCCCTAGGAACAGCTCTTACCAGGTTGGAGATCGCGTGTGGGTCAAAAGACCGCAAAATCGATGTACCACAAGGTTCAGCAAGGGTGAGGTGACCAAGGTAATCAGCCCTCAATTGATTTTGGTGGATGGTGTGCCTCGCCACGTGAAGGATCTGCGCCCTCACCATTATGTTGTTACATCGGAGGAAGAGGAAGACCCAGACAGTATGATGTCTTCTGAAAGGATAGAGTCAGATGCAAGACGACGGAGAGGATTTTGAGCCATATAATGCACATACTGAAGAAGTGGAAGGACCACCCCTCTTGCCTTTACGAAGGAGCACCAGACAAAAATGCCTGCCACCAGACTGCCATCTTTGTGATCATGAGATCAGGGGGTGGGGGAGTGTAGCGGAATTGGCAATAACAGAAATGGAGGGGGGGAATAAAGAGCTAACCTCAGATACGTCTGTTGTTGTGTTGCGGTCCGAGGAGAACAGAGTTCCAAGATGGTATCCATGGGTTTTTATTGCCGTTGACCCCATGCAATTCTTGCAGAATCGCATGTGCTCTCACGCAATTATGCAAATATATAAAGGCAGGATGCTGGGAAGCAGTCAGGCAGTATCCTGCAGATTGTGTGTAGGTGGTTCTGGCGGTTGAATTGTTCTTTGTGACGAACCACGAATCTGCGAGAAGTGAGTTTTCTTCTGCCTTTTTTTCTGTCTCCTTTCTCTACGGTCATTACAGTCAAGAAATCCTTCCCTTCTAGAGGTGGGCAGTGCAGGGCGAAACTGACTATTTCCTATCTTTGTTCCTGATTTTTGCCTACTACATTTTGCTACATTGGTTAATCATCTTGTGCAACCATTCCATGATTCGTGATGTAGTGGGTGAGGTCAGAGAAAAAGCCGGCTCAGCCCGACCAGAATGAATGCTGTTGCAACAACAATAGAAACAGGATATAATTACTAAAGAAAAAAAAAGAGAAAACATATTGGTATACAAAATGCACCATTCAAATAATTTTGAAATTCTTTATAAAATTATCTCAAGTTGGTTTAAAAGAAAGAAAAACAAAAAAAAAAAAGATTTTATAACAAATTACCGTTTCTGAATGCACAACACCCATGTAGGACAAATAATCTCTTGGAAGAGATTTTCGGAATTCTATATCTTCCTCCATGGCAATTTTGATGGCTGTCGGCAGCAACTGAAATATAATCAGCAAAGAATTAAAAAAAAAAAGATTTATAGAAATATTAAAACATTGTGTAGTTTTAAATGTTACTTACCTCAAGATACTCTATCATATTCTAATGAAGATTTGGTGTATATCCAACTAAAATTCTAAATCTTTTATGTAAAGTAAAGAGTATTATTCCCTCCTTCCCATTATCTTGTGATCAATAACTTTTTTATATAATAAAACGTGTTTTGGCCGTAATAATAAAGAAAATATTAGTCTGTTGTTAGAAACAAAAATTTAATTTCCAATCAATTCCATATTTAATCCAATCGACAGTTTTTGTTTTGATTATTAATGTCATAGTGGAACTCTGATAAGCTAGTCACAAGTCCTAATTCAAAGTACCTACAGTGATAGTGCTCACTACACTTATAGACAGAGTTTGTTCAAATCTCACCCAGGGCATAATTATTTCTTTACTCTGATTTTTTTTTTTCTACTTTTTAACTATTTTATAAATTAACCTAAATATTGATCTGAAAAGCTTAAAATAAATAAACACCCTTCCAATATTTTTTTTTTTTTTTTTTTTTTTTTTTTAAATATTGTACAGTAGAACCTCAGGATACGTTTTTTTTTTTTTCAGTTACGATGTAGAATACAATGTTTTTCCAGCCTCTGGTTACTGTATTACACAGTGTTATTTATAATGTTATTTGATTAAATACATGCATATTATATACTGTACTGTATTTTGTTACTAATTTTTAATGCCATATCCCGGGGTTCTACTGTATTTTCTTTAAATCTTCAGATTAAACAAAATTTTACAAATAAATTAACTTTTTTTCTTCTTTTAAATCAACTTACGTAATTTGTGATATAAGTGTAAATTGATCCTCAATTGAAATTCTTATGAACTGGATTATTTTGATTAAAAATGGGTTGATAAATCATGACGGTGATTATTTAAGTTAAACTTGCATAGAAAAACTCTTTTCAAAAGATTTTTTCATAATCCAAAAATGTGGTGCTTAAAACAATAAAAAAAAAAAATAATTTTCAAATTTTTTTTAAAAATACTTTAAAAAACAAATACATAATTGAATTAAAAGTTTCATTTATTGAAGATGATATTATATATCATTTTGTTTGGTTAAAAGCACTTTCAGATAAATTTTAAACAAAAATAGCTTTCGATAGGTTTTTATATTAGTAAAATAAATATGAAAAATGCACTAACTCTCCTAATCCCTTAAAAATATTATTTGTCTCAAATTTCACATTTACCTGTCAAAGCTGATTGAATTGTGCATATAAAAAGTATAAAAATCATTTCATATGCATTTTGCAGGAACTATTATAAAGTATGAATATATTTAGCACCGTCTACCAAGAAGGAAGAGTTTATCAAGCATGTGTCTACAGTGTGATTCATAGAAATGAAACAGGGTGAGAATTGAGGACATGTGTTGCGTTGAAAGAAATAATACATTTAATGAGTGATGCGAATGTTAGGTTTATATCTAATGACCTCAGAGGAATTTTAAATCTGGGCAATACAGAGACGGGTGCAGAACAGGAAACTTTTTTTTGGCTTCTTTCATGTTGAAAGAATGGATAAGGTTAGTAAATGTAGAACAGTTGAGATAGCAATATCAGTTTAGAGGGGAAAATTAAGGTAAACATGGGAAGTGAGAAAGAGAAAGGATATCAGGTCAGAAATAGGTTAGTTTACATGTCAATGTCTAAAATGTATCCAACACATGCCAGCATGTAAAATGAACATTAAGCTGAATGTGATAATTACACAAGAAACTCATACCTTAAAAAATGTTTTCAAATTTGTTCTTTTCTAGTTGAATGTAAAAATATTATTTGATTATTTAAAATTTAAGATCTACCATTAATAAACAGATTAATTATTAGAGCTTGAGTAAGAAAAAAGTAAAAATGTCTTTTGCATCTTACCTTTTGTAGGAAGTCTCCCCAGGTATTCTTCTGACAGCAAGATACTGTGATGTGTAAAGAGTGACAATCTTCATCTGTATGTGCCTTTAAAAATTTAGACAATAGCAATTTAGAATGTTCTTGTGGAAAATGAAATTTTAAGGAAAAAACAAAAAAAAAGTAATTCCACAATGAAATACAAAACTCCAAAATCTAAATTATCAAAGAGAATTATCACCTTTTAAAGGGTGCTACTGTCACCCCCATCCTCCAATCATGTGGTTGTAAATTTAAAACCAAGGCTATTTCACATTGATGGCTCTTTCTGGTGTTGTTTATTTGTTTTAAATGCTAACTGTCTATTAGGTAATTCTTTTTGATAGAGTCAACCAACTCTCAGACAATGGTCAAGAAACCAAAGGACTTCATGCATATGTTTTTTCAGAGTAGGTTGATTGATTGATTGATTGATTGATTGATTGGTTTTACGGCATATCAACCTATGTGGTCATTTAATGCCGGAGACCTTTTTTTTTTTTTTTTTAAAACTATTTTTTATTGAGGGGGGGGGGCTTTTTCAGCCTTTCCTCCCTTTTTTTATAAAATCGAACTAAGAAATTAAATGTATTTATACATGGATGTGTATATTTGGGTGACTTTAAATTTTCTTATATAAATTTACTTTCCTTGGGTATGCTAGAATATTTGTTGAGTTGACTTTTTCAAAAAGGTCCTCCATATTGCTTTCTGCATAATATAGTTTTCTAGTTGGGGCAAGGTCATCACACCCAACTAGGATATGTTTTACTGTGAGTGTCTCCTGGCATGGGATGCACTCTGGCGCCGATTCTCCATTTAGTATATAAGAATGAGTAAGGTTGGTGTGTCCTATGCGCAGCCGAGTCAGCTTCACATCTTCTGGGCGTGATCTCTTGATGTCCGGACATCGTTCCTTGAGTTCAGGTTTGATTGAGTATAATTTGCTGCCCTCTTGCTGACTTCACCGCAGTTGCCATTTTTCCTGTATGTGTGCTTTTATCTGGGGTCTAAGATCAGTATGTGGAATCTTAAAATTGTCAGTTGGAAGGTGAGAAGATTTTTTTGCAGCTGTATCTGCCCTGTCATTGCCTTTGATCCCCACATGGCTGGGGATCCAGACAAGAATAATGTTTTTAGTGGTTGAAAGGATATTGATTTTTTCTATTAATTTTGTTGTTAGTGGATTTTCTTGTTTTTGATTTTGTATAGATAATAGGACTGATAGAGAATCTGTGAGAATGATGAAGTTTTTGGTGGTTTCCTCTGAAATTATGTTGAGTGCTAGATCAATAGCTATAGTCTCTGCAGTGAATATAGATGCTTCATTTTGAAGATTTCTCTTCATTGTGGTTTTATGGTACGTTGCTGCACATCCAGTGTGATTGTTGCTTTTAGACCCGTCTGTGTAGATAAAGGTGTAGTCTGAATATCGTAATTTTAAATGTTGAAGTTCGTCGTGGTATTCGATAGGCTTTGTGGTAGATTTGGACTTTTTGTTTAGGTTCAGTTTTATTTCTACTTGTTTCATGGTCCATGGGGGTGTTTTAGGTAGTATGAAGTTGTGAATGCTGGAGATTGGAATTTTCGATTCTTTAATGCTTTCCTTCATTCATAGCCCGAAAGTTTTGATAGTTTTTCCTCTCATGTTGAAGAGTTCTTCATATTTAGGATAGAAGGTACATTGGTATGCAGGGTTGTTTGGGAAAGACTTCAGTTTCAGTAACTATTGAAGGGCTAACTTTTCTCGCCTTAGATCTAGTGGGGGTTTATGTGCTTACGTGTATAGACTGTTCACGGGGGAGGTTCTGTATGCTCCTAGGGCCAATCTTAGGGCAGTATGGTGAATAGGGTCTAGGCTTTTTATATATGATGTTCGGGTTGATCCATATATGAAACAACGGACTAGTGCTCTGTAAAGTTTAAGGAGTGTTTCCCTGTCTGCATCCCAATCAATATGTGCTACCACTCTCAAAAGATTTACAGCTTTGTTACATTTTTTTTTCAGATAGTTTATGTGTGGGATGAATGTTAACTTTTTGTCAAATAAAATCCCTAAGAATTTGTACTGGTCAGTAACGGGTATGGGCGTTCCTTCCATGGTTAGGACAGGATCATTATGCATGTTCTTTAATTTGCAGAAATGCATGCATTTCGTTTTTCTTTTGGAGAATCTAAATCCATTCTCTTCCGTTCATCTCATTACTTTGTTTAAGCACAATTGAAGCTTCCTTTCTATTATAGATATATATCTAGATCTACAGCATATTAGGAAGTCATCCACATATAGGGAGCAATCTACCCCAGGGTTAAGGTTTTTTACAATGTTGTTAATCGGATACTGAACAGGGTCACTGACAGCATACTCCCTTGAGGTACTCCATTCTCTTGTTCCTTCAAGTCCGAGAGAGCTGTGCCAACCTTTATTCTGAACCGTCTATTTTTTAAAAAATTTTCAATAAAAATTGGCATTCTGCCTTTTAGTCCAAGCGCCTTCAGATCCCTTGTAACACCGTACTTCCACACAGTATCGTAGGCTTTTTCCATGTCAAAAAAACACTGCTGTTAAATGTTCCTTCCTTACAAAGGCTTCTCTGATGAAGGTTTCAAGTCTGACTATGTGGTCTATTGAACTTCGGTTTTTCCTGAATCCTGTTTGAAATTCTGTAATAAGATTCTCTGTTTCCAGGAACCAGATTAGTCTTTTGTTTATAATCCTTTCCATGGTCTTACAAATGCAGCTTGTTAGAGCTATTGGCCTGAAATTCAATGGATCTGAGACGTTACTTGATTGGGATTGGATGTTTGAGTTTTCAGATTTGGGGATTGGTATTATTGTGGCCTCTTTCCAGGTCTCAGGTACGTTTCCACTGGACCATATAATATTGAAAATTTCAAATAGATATTTCATTGAGGTTTCTGGAAGTTTTTTGAGGATTTCATATGGAATTTCATCGGGCCCTGTAGCTGTGTCATGGGATTTGGTTAACGATTCTTTTAATTCAGGCAAGGTAAGAGGTTGGTTGTATTTTTCGGTATTTTGTGATTTAAATAGAATTTTCTTCTTCTCTTCCTTTTCTCTAATCTTTTTGAATTTCTCTGTTTGTCACATGATGAAATTTTTGCTAAATTATCTGCCAGGTTATTGGAAATGTCTTTTTGATCGGTGTATATTTTGTTGTCTTTAGAGATGTGGGATATTGGTGTACTATTACACTTTCCTTCTATTTTCCTCATGTTCTAAACCGTTTTTGCTTTGGTATTCACATTAATTTTCGATATATAATTTCTCCATGTTGTTCTTTCAGATTCCTTTATGATTCGTCTGGCTTTTGCTCTTGTTTTTGAAGAAATCCAGATTTTCGCTTGTTGGGTACTTTTCGACTTTTCTCAAGGCAGCTCGTCGAGCTCTGATGCCTTTTCTGCATTCTTTTGTGAACCAAGGTTTATTGTGATTGTTGGTTTTGGTTGTTTTCGGTATGGTATTATTTGCTATGTTTGTGAATGTTTTAATGAAGTAGTTCAAATGGTCATCTTCATCTTTCTTTTCGATAATTAATTGGTTTTTTGCACTGTTCCTGGAAGTCTTCCCAATCCGCTTTATGTAGGTTCCATTTGGGTGTTTTTTGTTCAGTACTAGTACTTAGACTTTCCAGGATGATTGGGAAATGATCACTCCCACAGGTGTCATTGTGTACTTTCCAATCATAGTCCATATATATGGAAGGATCACATAAGGTAAGGTCAATGGCGGTGAAAGTACCTGTTGCTGGGTACATATAGGTGTAGTTTTGATTATTAAGGAGGCATAGATTATTTTTATTTATTATGTTTTCTATTTCTTTTCCTTTTTTATTTGTTTCTTTACTTCCCCATATTACATTGTGACTGTTGAGATCTCCTAGTAGAAAAAAAGGGTTTAGGGAGTTGTTTTATTAATTGATAGTTTCGTTGATTGTATCTTTTGGAGGGATGTAGATTGAGCAAAGTGTTATAGTTCTATGTAGAGTCACTGAAACTGCAATTGCTTGCAAGTTTGTGTTTATATTTATTTGTCTTTGAGGGACTTCATTCTTCACGAGTATTGATGTGCCTACAGAAGCTCTGTCCGTATCTTTATTTATGTAGTTGTAAGATGTGTAGTGTTTTATGTTGATGGTACTGTTTTCTTTCAGAAAGGTCTCCTGCAGAGAGACAAGTGCTGGGCTCATATTTGTTATTAATAATGTGAGTTCATTTTGGTTTGCTTTTATCCCTCTGATATTCCATTGTAATATTTTGTTCATCATTTGGAATTGTGTTCAACTTCCATCGTCTCCAATCCCTCAAATCTATTTTCTGTCGGAGTCCCTGTTCGGGATATAGATCGGGATCTTTCTTTTCCTGTTTTTGTTTGTTTTTTGTTTTTTTTTGTCTGGGGGGATTTTTGATTCTTTTCTGGCTTGTGATGTGTTTGATGGTTGTTCGGTTGTTTTTGTAGAAATGGTTTGTAGTTTTGTTTCTTTTTGTGGTTCAGTAGTGTCTTTACTTAATATTATCCTTGGATTGGTTGCAGACATTGCACTATTCATTTTCCTCATTTCTTCTAATAGTTCTTTCATTTCCTTTATTAGTTTGCTTAAGACATCAATTTTCTTGTCAGTTGTATCCGTTACATGTATATGACCATTGTTGATTGGAGTAGTTATTTTAGTTGCATCTGCATATGTTTTAGTTTACATGATTTTCCTGGCCTCTGGGTAGGATGTATTCTTTGTATGTTTTAGTTTGGTCACTTCTTTTTCTCTTTTCCATATTTCACAATATCTAGAGCCAGCGCCATGGTTTCCCAGGCAGTTGGCACACTTGAAATCTTTTCTGTAGTCAATGTGTGGGCCGCTTTCTCCATATCTTCCACATACTGGTAATCGTGTGCACCGATCTTGATGGTGTCCAAACTTCTGGCACTTGAAGCATTGGAGGGGGTTTGGAATATAAATTTCTACATTTATTTTCATATATCCAACTTTCACTTCTTTGAGTATGGTGAGGGAATCAAAAGTTAGTATATATGTATTGGTATCGATTTTCTCAGTTTTTTTTTTTGATTTGGACTCTACGAACATCTAACACATTCTGTTTCTGTAAGTTTGTCTTGATTTCCTCCAAGGGACAAAATGCAAGTTCGTGGCTTTTCACAACTCCTTTGCAGGTATTTAGGGTTGGATGTCTGTAGCATTTGACTGATGTTTTCAAATAATTTTAGTTTCAATATTTCTTTAGTTTGTTCTTCGTTATGGGTTTCTATTAGTAGGCTGCCGTTAAATTGTTTTTCATAGACTTTGGTTTTAAAGTTTTAAGATTTCTTTCAATTTTAAAAGGTGATAATTTGCTCAAAGGAGTTTCCTCCATTGATTCTATTACTACGAATGTTGAGTTCCTTGGTTTTATCGTCTCTTCCTCAGAGCTACTGATGTCAGAGACATCAGAGTGGGTTCTCTTTGGGTGGTTGGGTGGTTTTTGGAAGGAATAAGCCATATATTTTGTTTTCTTTTTTCGTCATCTTTGTTCCCCACCCACCTCGGAGTCCTATTTGGGAAGAGCCTGGGGGGAAACCCATTCGCCCAGCCTCCACAGGGATACAATGATGATATAACCGACTTTGGTGGTATCATAATGATTATCTGTTCTCTCTTGATATTGCTATGGGATCTGTAGCAATCCTGAGGGGTTTACAGCCTCGTCATCGATATTCACACCTAATCGATTGACCCTCAGCCACCGCTTTCCATCATATATTAGGGAGTAGGGTTATTTGTGGGAGAGGGGGGGATGTGTTGTGTTAGTAGTGAGTTTTTGGAATGGGCAATATATAGTGGGGCTTGGCGTGACTGGCCGATTGGTCGGATCGGGCCTCTCCGACCGCCCGTCTAGTCGAAGTAAGGACCAAAGTAATGTGTTGCGGTGCCTAAACTTCTATGTATCCTGGTCTAGGTTTGCTCAATCACCAGGATCACGTCCTAAGACATTACGGGTAGCAACCCACGGCTAACTGGTTGCCCTATTGAGGGATTTTTACCCTCTGCAGGGGTGGGGGGCAGTCGGTTTGTTCTCATGCCCTACAGACAGGGCAAAAAAAAATAAAATAAAAAACTTTTTTAAAAATCTAAAAAATTTAATAGAATATATTTTTCTTTTTTTTTTTTTTTTTTTTGTTTCTTTTACTTTTTAAAATCTGTTTCTATTTAACCCATAGTTGGGACCCTAACAGGTACTACCACTCCGGGTCTGGGTGGACCTGGGAGCAATGGCAATTAAGAGGTGGCTCCACAGTCCCCAAAGCCCGTAAGCCGGACCTCACCATCGGATGTAGTATAAGGTCATATCCAGGACCAGGAGTAGGGTAGGAAAAAAAAAATAAAAAGGGGAGGGAGATAGGCTGTTGTTTTTGGTTTTGCAGAACATAATTAAGTTTTACAAAAACGATCAGAAAACAAAAAACAGCAATGTAGGTGCATTTTGTCTCAGGAAGCCACAGGGCAGCCTGATCTGGTAGCACCAGTTTTCAGAGTAGGATATCGTAACCAGTAAATAACTTTATATTTACGTTAATTCACACACTTCATCCTAGTGTATTTCTGTATTGTCATAGATTTTTGTATCATGCTTAAGGTTTGGCTTTTCTAGTTGTTTTCTTTGTGTATTTAGATATTCTTAACCTCGCTTTAATATCTTGATTGTGGCATTATGTAATACTGTCAAATTGTAAATATGAATATTATTGCAATTGTTTCATGAGTGTCAGGTAGATAAAATGTTCTCAATACATGGGCAGCTGAAATGATGACCATTAATCATTACAATTTTACAAAGTGATTGTCTCAAAACATTTTTTATATATTAGATTAAAAAAATAAAATGCGTTTTTTTGATTATATAAATTTAACATCATCACTGCTAACACCAATACCAAAACTTTTAAGCAACCAATGATCAACTAAATAAAACTGCCATCAACAAACTATTTTTTAAAAATATTTCTGATGATTCCTTTATATGCATGCTGTACTCATACAACTCCATCCCCAATTCTACAGATGTTCCACATATAAAGCAGCCATAATTTAGCTTAATTCTTATCATTCATAATATTTGGCTTAACATCTCTTTTATATGTTGGCATAAGTTAGAGGGCTTTTAAAAAATGACTTCCACTAAATATCATTTTAATAGGGTTCTGCTCTATTCAGTGTGAGATAAGACTATGATTAATTGTACGATTGTTGCATTTGGTGTTCAGATTTTCAACGTGAAATATGATTGAGTTTTTTTTTATCAAAAATGATACCTAAAAACCTGTATTGTTTCACAGAAGATATTTCAAAGTTTTCCAATTTGAATATATGGTCATGGTAGTTCAGTTTTGATAGTGATATGATAGGAGCCAGCTCAGATAGAGGTGTTGGTGGAGGGAATAATTTACAATCATCCAAGATTAGAAAGACAAAGTTGGTGGGAAAAGCAGAGAAATGTGTTATATATATAATTAGGAAAACAAAATTCTAAATTAAAACGTAAAGAAAATATTTTCTTACCTGATGAATCATACCTGATGGGAAGTAGAGCATATCACCTGCTTTTAATTCCACATTAATCAACGGATTACCAAGATCCTCAGGTGAAAAATTTTCTAAGAAAATTAAAAGTAAATCTTTTATAAAAACATGCAAGGCAATCATGAAACTTTACATTTCAACGGTTTTAAACAATTTTTGTTATTGTTGCCTTATTGTATTCTGTTCGGTTCTTTAAAACTTTTGCAGAAAAACTTTCAAATAATTTTCAGGTCTTAAAAAAATTTACTCCATAAAAATAATGGTTATTAATCTTGCCTACTCTCATTTATGAACTAAAAGATAAGAATTTAACAATATTTGTTTTTTTTTCTTAATAGCAGGTTAAAAGCAAAAAATAACACATTTTTCAAATTTATTGATAATGAAAAGATATGGCAACAAAACTGCTTGTTGCTAAGATCTTTTTTCCATTCATTTCTATACTGAAAAGCAAGCACATATATAAACAAAAATTAGACAAAAATAAGTATTATATAAAAAGAATTTTATTTTCTTGCAAGAAAAGAAATTTGTACAACATATTCAATAAATTACAAAATAAAGATATTCTAGAATTATAATGCTTTTTTATCTTAACTAAACATTTCAAAGTTATATACTTACCACTTGATGTATAAGCCAGAACTTCAGAGTTTTTTCTGAAAAATCACATGAAGACAAGATTTTTTTTTTTAAATTAAAATGAAAAAAAATTAGAATTTAATTTAGAATTTATTTATAATACATATAACTTCTAAACCAGTGAAGATATTTGTATATTTTGAACATCTTTTTTTTTAGACTATTTTTTTACCCCACTAAATAATATTCATATGAAAGAAAAATGGGATCTTGTATGCATACAAGATAATAAAATTTTCCTTTTGGTCACTTTTATACCATTTGTTTTAAAATTTATTTTCTAATTAAGCTTTAAATAAACAATGTATGTTTTGAATTAAGATTTATCTTTTATAATACTTATTTGAATAATCTTTTTCTTTACAATTAATCCTGAGCTGTGGCAACATTTGTAATAAAATTTTTAAAAATATACAACACAAAATCTCACTTTGCTTTATATATTAAAACATAAAAATTGCAGTTTGTATTTAATCAAAAATTTACAAGAAATGTAGATATATTTTGTTTAATTTTTATTCAAAAAAATATTGTTAGCATAGAATTTAATTTCAAAACGTATACATTTGCTTCTTTACAAAGCTAGAAAAAAAAAAAATACCTCCACCATAAAAAAAAAAAAAAAAAAACTGTAATAGAAAAATGATCTCTTATATTTCAATTAGGGAGAAATGAATTATATCCAAGATTCTAAAAATCCAACTAATATTGCTCAACTATTTTTACAATTGCAATAGAAAATGAAATTTCTTAGTTTAGATACAAACTAAAAAGAAACTTACCTAGATGGATAAAGTGTCCATTTCTTCTTTCCTTCTAATTGGATGACAAATGCCTCAATATCATCATAATGAGGAGCAAAACCTTGAGAACCAGGAGGAGTCAAATAACTGGAAAAGTATGAATTGCCGAGACACAAGATAGAAATCATCTATACAAGAAATTATGCGATAAATGTCTAAAACATGATATTGTAAAATTTTGTACACATGATTCATGATGTTACCAATAATCAATTTGATTTCAAGGTGGAAAAAAAAAAAAAGATACAAAACGTGAAATCATATGATGAAATATAAAATTACATTAAAAGACTTCAGAAATGACTAAATTTTTAAGATTGGAAAGTTTTAAGTGGTAGAAAAAAAGAGAGAACAGGAAAGAAATTTAAAAAAAAAAACCTTTGCTGCCAAATAAACAATCTATTTCTGATAATAAAGAGTAAACGTAAAACCTTAACATGAATAATTGGATTTTTGATAGTCCATGTTTTTTTTACGTATGCTACATTTTATTGGATTTTTAACCAAATTTTCTCTGTGTGTGCATGCTTCTTACTGAACATTGCCAGGCTACTAATATATATATATATATATCGCAAGATATACAACATATTTAATTAGGAAAAGTAAAATTAATGTTCTCCAGTAATTCAAATTTGAGAGGAAACGGAAAACTTTATAATTGAACACCTGATATAGAGATCAAGTATTAATATCAGGAAGGAGCAAATTTCTGAGAACTTGCATTCATAGAATGTTGGATACTGATGGGATGTCAACATTAATCGACAAAATAGATTAAATCTTTATAATAGATTTCTTTCTGAAAATTAAAATTCTTTACTTACATATTGGCACCAGCCATACAACCAAAATAATCTTGCAGTAATGAAAGCCTTTTCCAAACATTTTGCGAGTAAGTCTGCGGATTAAGCAGGCGAATCGAACAGCCATTCTGAAAAGAAAAAAAAGACAGTCACATTTACAAGATATATGCTATGCCAACTAATAAAAAGAAAAATCTTTTTTTTGTTTGTATAAAATCAGTATACAATTTTTTGTTTGTATAAAATCAGTATACAATTTTTTGTTTGTATAAAATCAGTATACAATTTTTTGTTTGTATAAAATCAGTATACAATTTTTTGTTTGTATAAAATCAGTATACAATTTTTTGTTTGTATAAAATCAGTATACAATTTTTTGTTTGTATAAAATCAGTATACAATTTGGAAGTTTGAAAAAGAATTTTGGCTACAGCATATTTTCATAAATATGCTGAGTCACAACATCCACTAGTAAATTGCCATTGTCATCTAATTCCCAATTCTATGGTGACAGACCTGTGGAGTTGAATGTAATAATCAAAGAAGAAAGCGCCCGCGTGTGCGTGTATTGTGCGGTTATACAACTTACCTTCGGATGTGATCGGAGAGAGAGAGAGAGAGAGAGAGAGAGAGAGAGAGAGAGAGAGAGAAATTAAAGATGGCAGCCATAGATTTATAAGGTGTAGTCTCGTGGAATCTCACGAGATCTCATCTTCCACTGCACACGTATGCAAATGGAATGGGGTCAGTTTTCTAATAAAATGTCTGTTGGTAGAGACAGTGGGGAGAACACGTGCTGGAAGTTGAGAGAGAAAGTTGACAGTGATGAATTCTAGCTGAACTTTTGCTTGTTGTATTTATTTTATTTTGTTAAAACTTTGTTTTTGCCTAACCAATTTTTACTTGTTATGGTTACTTCTGTCAGAGGTTATGTTTTCAGTAGAGTTTGTTTGTGTACAACCATATAGCTGGACCAATTGTTACTAAACTTGATCAAAATATCGGTCATTATCTTAGAACCAATTCATGGAATATCTAAGGTAAAAGTCAAGGAAATGGTGAAAGTTACACGTACACTTTTGGCAACAAATTTGGCATGCCACTTAGTCCATATTTGAGCCAATGAAATCTCACAGCTGATATAACTTAAAAGTTCAATTGTGATCCAACTTTTGATTGGATTTTATTTTCTGATTTTTCCAAATTTAATGTATGGATCAGATGCTCTTTGATAACCATGACACAAAGTTTCAGCCTGATTAAATGAATAGTCTTCATGTTATCAAAGTTTTTCTTGCATAACTTTTGGAATATTTTATACAATAAAGTGAAGTAAGACCTAAACAAGATTTCAGGCAGAGGTATGCAGTCTCATCACTGACTTGGGTTCTTGTTGTCTCATGTTATTTACAATAATATACTTAGCTATAATTTCAAAGATTACTTACTCTGATCCACATAACTGCTAATACAAAAACTTTTTTAAAGAATCACCTAAACTAAAAGTAAAAAAAAAAAAAAAAACTCATTCAAAAAGTTTTTTACCTTAAAATAATAAAATGTGCAAACAAAAATTAAAATGAATTCATTAAATTCAGCGTCAGGTAGGTACAGTTAATCTATATATACAAAAGCAGCGCACACGTTTTTGTATGCCCAGCAAAGGCTGGGATAGGGGTACTATGCTTTACGTTTTACCCTAGATTATAATATCTCCGATTTACAATAGGAGATCGTCTATCTTTTATTTGAGAGACTTTTATAAAATTTGCTCTATTTCTTCCTCTCGCGTGTTTGTTTCGCTTTTTCATATAAAAGCGAAACTGAATCTGGAGCAAATTCATCTACCTGGCACTCGTGCCAGAGACGTCCAGAAAGGCAATCAGCTTTGATCAATGTGGGTAAAACCCTTCATATTAGACGCTATTCATTTGGACACTCCCCTTTTAGTGAGGAGCTGGTTTTCCACAAACATCTTGGGGAAACAAACAAATAGAGCAGAAAGCGTAAAGCTTAACTTGGCTTGAAGCCAGAATTAACTGCATGATTTCATTTCTCTATCGTGTGATGTTTGACCTCGTTAAGTTTGAACACTCAAGAAAAGCAGACGTTCGTTTATGCACCTGCGTTTTTTAATCGTTTAATTTGAACGATTCTCACTTCCTCTGCCCTCTTAGCGTAGCGGCAACATGTCAAGCTTTCTTTCACTTTCTTTTCCGACAAGCCTTCGGGTTTGAGCCTACCTGCCTACTAACACTTTTTTTTTCAAATTCTTTTCCTCCTTCACTGTTCAGGTTCAAGTCATTTATTTAGGAAGACATTAAAAGAGTATCTATTTTGAATACATTATCAAAAATTTGTTTTTAACAATAGAGGATTTAAAGAAAGCAGACTTTCAGATTCTTTGCTTTAAAAAATGACGGTCCTAAAGTGTAAAACACTGCTTACCTGGTAATAATCCCAAACAACAGCAGCATGAGCTCGTCCTGGAGGATTGTGCGTCTCTCTCTTCCCGTTCGTGTACGTAGTAACATCTAGATTTACACCAAACATGACATTTTCCTACAATAACAAAATTGTTCTAGAACATTAACAAAATAGTTAGTCAATGGAATAAACATTAATAAAATATTAGGTTGACAAGAAAGTTCTTGTGGAATTTTTAATTTTCATTTTAAAAGATGCATTTTCAAATAAGTTTTCATTATAATACTTTTACTTTATATATCATTTTAAAGAACATTTTTCACTATATAATCGTTTGAATTACAATCATTTTAAAACAATTATGTCTTCATTTTAGAATGTTAAATACAAGATGAAAAAAAAAAAAAAAAAAGCAAATTCGCACAATTTTCTTATTTCAATTCAAGCTAAGCAGAAAAGCTGCTGAAACAGCTTACGATATCAACAAAACATTTGACCCAGGAACAACTACTGAACACACAACACAATGGCGGTTTAAGAAATTTTGTGGCAGCAACGAGTCTTGAAGATGATGAGCATAGGGGTTGGCCATCAGATGTTGACAACGATCAATTAAGAGCCTTAGTCGAAGCCAATCCACACACAACTATTTGAGAACTTGATTCTGTATTAGACGTAACGTATACAACGATTTCCAACCATCTGAAAGATTGTAAAGACAAAAAAATTTGATAGATGGGTGCCTCACGAATTGGACAACCAAAAGAAACGCAGTTATGAAGCATTATCTTCCTTTTTTTATGCAACAAGAACGACCCTCTTCTTGATCAGGTTGTGACTTGTAATGAAAAGTGGGTTCGTTAAAATAACTAGCGAAGCTCAACTCAGGAGTTTAGATGCTCCACGACACTTCCTGAAGCCAGAGTTGCACCAAAAGAAAGTCATGCTGACTGTTTGGTGGTCTGGGACTGGTCTCATTCATTACAATTTTTTTAATGCAAGCAAAATCGTTACAGCAAAAAAAGTATCGTTAACAAATGGATGAAATGCATCAGAAACTTTGACAACACCCAGCATTAGTCAACAGAAAGGCCCAATTCTCCTCCACAACAATGCCCGACTGCACGTTGCTAAACTGACCTATAGAAGTTGAACAAATTGGGCTACGAAACTGCCTTATCTGCTATACTCTCAAGATCTCTCACCTACCAACTATCACTTTTCAAGCATCTCGATAACTTTCTGCATGAGAAATGCTTCAAAAACCTAAGCGATATTAAAAACGCCTTCAGCAACTTCACCATACGAACGCAAGATTTTTATGTCACTGGCATAAATACACTTGTTTCTTGCGCAGACTAAAGTATGTTGATTCTGATGGTGCTTATTTTAATCAATAAATTTTGGTTTGAGCCGAGATATGTTCATCTGAATTTAAAAATTAAAACCGCAAGAACTTCTTTGTCAACCTGATATGTAGTCAACAGAATAAACAAGCTTATGTAGTTACATTTCAAATTTATTTCTGAAAATAAAATTTTTGATAATTATGGACAACTCAAATCTATGTATCTTTCATCTAAAGTATAAAGTTACCATGTTACATTTTCAAAGTCAGGCCTAAATAGTATTTAAGCTGACAACTAAGTTGTTTTTGACAAACTAATTTTCAATTGTTATTGTTACCTTTGCTAAGATGGAGGTTGTGTCTTCAGTAGAGTTTGGCACTATGTTTGCTTGTTTGTCTCCACATCACAAAATGTTGGTCACAGTATAACTTAAAACCGATTCAATGTTTTGATATCTAGGTCTTTGTTTTGTTTTATCAACCACTTTTGGGTCATTTAATGTTGAAACATTAATTGTAAAGTGTTAGATGTTGGTTAGTTGATTTTGGTCTTTCTTGTAGAATCTTTTGAATATTTTAATCTCTTTCAGGGATTCAATAAGGTCAAAGAAAGGTGATGATAATACTATTGGCAATAACTTCTGTTCTAGTCACCACTACTTAGCCCATATTATAGCCAATAAAGTCTCACATTTTATAGACTGCTAACCTTGAAAAATTCAATCATTGAAATTGAAAAAATTGAAGTTCAAATTTTATCGAAGTTGAAGTTAGTAATCACCATACAAAATTTTAGTTGGATCCGATAGTTTTGGAGTTAGCAATGTTTCCATGGCATAATCTGGAAAATACTTCATACTGAAGAGCAAGGCTCAGATAAGACTTTGTCCTTACATTGTTAGATGGAGGTATACAGGTTCATGATTAACTTACGTCCTTGTTGTAATCATGTTCTTGGCAATATAATATACTAAATTGAAATCACATTTTTTTTTACAGTTTATTATTACAAATTATTGCATTTATTAAAAAATAAATTGTTTTGAATGATTTCCTCATTTTAAATAATCTTTTTTTAAAAAAGATGACATGTTGATAGTAACTTGTACAAATCTTTTTATATAGTTTTATATTCCTTGGATGTATCACTTTCTTTTCATAGAAAGATTGTCAATGTAAATAAAATGGTGGTGAGATAATTTTTACAATTATCTAACTTGATATACACGATTCTTTTTTTTACATGATTCCCGAAAATTACAAAATAATTGTATTCAATTAATTTAATAATCAAAGAATGCTTTCATAACAGTCCTATTAAAAAAATTAAAATGATTTGGTAAAAACAAACACAAAAATTAATTTACATTTCAGGTTTCTTTGCTTCTTATTTATAGATTGAAAAGTTATAAAAAAATATCTTAGAAGTATTTATATTAACTCCAACATTTCATTAGATTTACTATCGATTTTATTAGAAAACCGATTTCATGCAAAAAGTATATAATCCTTCAATTAATCATCCTTTCAAAAGTAAATTCAGAAAAAAATGATAAGAATGATTGATGAGAAAAACAAAAAAAATGAAAGTTTAAAAAAAAAAAAATTGCTGATGACGTTGGGTGAATAAAGCTACTGAAATATTCAATAAATAAAAAAAAAAAAAAAAGAAAAAAGAAAAAAAAAGCTTTATAAGAATTTTTATTTCTTGTCCAGAATTCTCTTTATATTAAAAACAAAATTAAAGAAAAATCTGTATGATGTACATGTCTGTAAAAAATAAAAGTATCATATTCCTAAAAACATGTAAATTGATCAAATCATTTTATTTTTACAAAGGTATTACATAAATCTTACAGGTTTGGAATTATTGAGTTATGTCCCTTGTTTTTGATATTTTTTTTCAAAATGTAAACAAGACAGTTAATTTGATTTATTTTTTATTTAAAAATAAAACTACTTGGTCAATTTATCTAATTTTTGGAATACAATATTTTTCTTTCATCATGAGTATGTACATAATACAGATTTTTCTTTATTGTTGTTTTTTTTAATAGAGGGGGAATTCTGGATAAAAATCAAATTTTCTTATTAATAGCAAAAACTTTTTCATCACCATCTGATTTAATTTTTTCTTTACTTATTGAAAACATTTCAAAGTGATAAAGTAAATTTTTTTATTTGTTTTCCAAATCTTGAATGTATTCAAACATTTTTCATTCAAATAAATATTATATATATATATATATATATCATATATATAATCTACTTTTTCCTATTATTTAAAAACAAAAAATTACATCCATGGCTTTTAAAATATTTTTAAGTAATTTTAGATTTTTATGCTTCCAACCGTTTTATCATGCCTATTTGATATTTCATTCAATTTCATTGAGATTTAGTGAGAGCATTGCCACCATTGCTGTAAGGAAGGTGGGATCTCTCTACCATGCCAGAAAGTTACTTACGCCTGAAAGTATCCTGAACCTCTACAAGGCCACCATTTGCCCACATTTGGCCTGGTGTGACCGCTAATAGTCTCTCACTATATAGGATTCAAAAGAGTCACCAACCTAATTGGTCCCAAACTGTCAGCTAGGCTTCGGTCACTGTCCCATTGATGAAATGTTGCATCCCTCTGCCTATTTTACAAGTATTTTAATAGTAGATGCTCCAACAAACTACAAGTTTTGTCCCTCCTCAAGATTAATACCTCTGACAAGCAGCAAAATCCCACCCCTACATAATAAAGCCCTCCAGATGCCAGAAAGTCTTCTATTCTAATAGTTTCTTCCACAGAACTACTAGACCTTGGAATTCCCTTCCGGTTTTCTGCTTTCCCAACTGTACTAACATGCAGTGTAATTTTAACAGTCATCTTGCTGCTAAACTCCCTACATTGTGTCCCAGATAATAACTTCTCCATCAAAGTGGCACTGTGCTTGATTTGTGGTGAAAATGCAATAAAAAATAAATAAATAAATAAATAAATAAATAAATAAAAAAAAGACAACACCTTTCGCAGAATCTGATCAAGTTCTTCTGTGCTGAACCATCCTTCATTATAGGTAGGAATGTGACGTCTGACAACCAATGGTTTGCGTTCCCACATTTGACTGAAATCAAGAGAAATAAATACATAAAAGAAATAAATACATAGTGAAATACAGAAATTAAACATTCCTAATAAATATATTAAAAAATAAATAAAAAGGATTTAATCAAACCATACACAGATGCTGGGATGAAAATAAAAATTTTCAATTTACAAAGTAAAAATGAAGATCATTTGTAAATATTTGGTTAAATTATTTAAAAAAAAAAAAAAAAAAATTTTTTTAATTCAAAATATATACTACTTTATTTTTTTTTCATCTGTTGCACTTGTTTATGAATTGTTATTTTAATTGACTTTTTGATCTTTTAAGTCTTGTTTTCTTCAGCTTTTCTTTTTCAATTAGAAGCCTTTGGTTATAGTCAGCTAACATACTTCCTAACTTCTGGCATGGCTGCTACTGGAAGCGATAAAGCAAATTGTTCTTCACTATATCTATTGTCAAATGATTTATTGAAATAAAATATAAGAAAAGGACATTATTGAAAATATACAATAAAAATTTACAAAATTATACAGATAAAATAACACAATTAGTCTTTATTTGCACTTTTAATAATAAAATTAAGTTTTTATTTTATTTGAAATTTTATAAGAAATATGTTTATGAAATTATGAAAATACGTTTTTTTAATTTTAAAAATAAAAGTATTATATTTGAATCTATAGAATATATGTTTATGAAAGTATAAAAATAAAATTATCAGAATCAAAATAAAATTTCAAATGTCATATGAATTTTATCAATTTCCATTATTTATAAATTCATTTCATCACTTTCTAATAAAAGTGAACCTCAGTAGGGAAATAATAACCCTCCTGTATTTTTTATTTTTTACAAAGGAGTCACTACTTATCAAGGCCCAGAGGCCACTCAAGGATAAGGGTTAATTAGTGTACAATGCTCAAAGGGAACATGTAGTATTAATCATTAGTAGTAGAAATTTGGTAAATTGGATTACTTCAGGGGATGGCTCATCAAGAATTTGTTCATGTTGGACTTGAAGACAACCATATTGTAATCAGTTGGAAAGCAGGAAAATGGAACAGTTCCACAGGCTTGAAGTTCTAAGAAAGAAGCTTTGTTCACGGAATCTACGTTTAGACAAAGAGTGGAGGAAATTATTGATAGTGGTTTCAACTAGACGAGTGTTTTTTGTAAAAGGACAGGAGGAACAATAGATTTTTTTTAAAACATGAAACGCAGAGGTAGATCTGATATAAATGTACAAAAGCTGTATTATAGCTATATTAGAATTTTTTCTTCTCTTTAAAAGCCAAGAATTTCCCAACATTGTAAATAACTATTTTTCTGTCTTGTTTTCTGAGGATATGTTTATTTATCTTGCTTCCTACAAGAACATCAAGTATCATCCTCCCTTGGAGATTACTTACCAAACAGATTTGCTACAACTTTAAGTTTTTATATATTCCTGTTCGCTAATTGTCTGGTACACATTTTTTATTTTCCAGCCTACATGATACTCTGTAAAAGTTATTTTTAATCTATTTTTCTCATTTGTAATGTTTAAGTCCTTTGTTTTTCTGTGCCAATCATTTTTGCAATTTCAATTTTCTACATTTTTTTCACAATAATGTATGTTACATTTATCGGAATTCACACTTTCTCTTTTTTCCTCAAATTCTGTGATGATTATTCATTACATAGTTTTTTAACATTTAAAATTTTAGAATTGCAAGTTATAAAAAGTTCAAAATAAATGATACAAACCTGAAGAAATTGTTGATGGTAACTGGATGAATGACATGTTCAAACATTTTCTTAGCCTCCACATTGCTATCAAACATATATGGTTGATGATTTTCCTCTTTTTCTTCTTCTTCATTAGCCTTATTCTAAAAAAAAAATAAATAAATAAATAAAATATATATATATATATATATATATATATATATAAATCATCACTTTTGAAGTCTTCTGTCCTACACACATCTCTAAGGTCATCAGATCTAAGCCTGTCTTTAAGACTCGTTACACATCAATTATATCATTATCATTATCATTTCTCCCCATGCAACACATGTCCTCAACTCTTACTAGCTAGGTTTCATTTCCATATATCATCACATTGCATACAATATGCCTTGTAGACTCATCTCTTGGTCAACAATACTAACGCTTTGTTGGTTAGTAATGGTAAAAGTTTCTTGAACTTACTCTATACATTCCTAACTTTGCAATCACACTAACACCTGCTCCACTCTGTGCTCCAATGCAATCACCAAAATTTAACAACCTCAATAGTTTTGACATCCAGTTATACTTTCTCCGTATCAGTTCTCACCTATTTTCATCGTCTTACATTTTATGCACACAAAATTGCTTATCCTCTCTCAATCGATCTTTAATTTTACCATACTTCTTGTGTACCCAATGCTTACAACTAAGTACCACAAAAATTAGATTATGTAAGCTCTAAGAAATTACAGAATTCTGTTAATTTTTTTTGCTTCTATTTTTTCGGAATAGATGTCATGTAAAACTACAGGGCAAATTTTTTTTTATTCAGAAAAATATCCAAACGGTGTCTACTTATGTAGACAGCTTAAGTTTTGCTTGTTGAAACACTGCAGCAATTCAGTTCCTTTTCTCTCTCGTTGTAGACTTCATTTTTAATAAACAGCTCTCATAAATATTATTACTAATAAAGGACAGCACAAATTACAAAATCTTTTGCGAGGTTTATCATCCCTTTACAATATCAGGGTTGCATGGACAAATTTACCTTTAGTTGACCTTTGACAACTAAATATTTTTGTTTACTAGCCAAATAGAAAAGTTACTAGCCAAACTCATGATTTTTAGAATATGACATCGTTCTCTGACAAGTATGTACATCACAGATATTTTTCTGCATTGTCTTAATAAGGGTAATTCTAAGTATACAACAAATTTTATGTTGATACATGAAGGTATAAACATTCTAATTTCTTCAGATGTTTTTTAAACAGGCTTTGATAAAAAAAAAAATAGTATATTGTTCTATTAAATTTTTATTGTTAACATAATTTAACTTTGTTCGTTTTATTTTAAAAAAGTTGAAAAGATATTTTTCATTCAGTAGTGTGCTTTGGAAGATTGTCAGTGAAAGAAATATAATCGCCAAAGGATAAACGTTTCATTATTTCTAGTCCCCACTTTGAAAAATCACTCGCAACGTAGAGCCCTGAATATACAGGCAGTTCATCAGGGGAAGTTAAAACTGATATCAAACCTCCACTGGCTTGTGGAATGGGGAAAATGCTTAAAAAAAAACACCTGAGGAAAAATCTGGAGTGTAGCCCCATGACAATTTAGAATTGCCACAACTTAGTTCTATCAGCTCCTGCGACATCGTTAGTGCCAAACTGTAACAGCCTTGCTGTTCCTTTGGATCCATCAGCAATGTGAAGAGGAGGTGGTGGCTTGTGCTATGTGGACAACTGCGTGTTCTCCATATGACTGTCCAGGCAAGCATCCAACAACACTCAACAGTCTACAACTTGGAGAGGACACTTCCGTTTCATCAGCAAGCTTTGCTACAGAGACTGCCATTCTCACATTTGTCTCTTTAGCCACAAACTGTGCGACTCCAGCTAAGCAGACAAATAAGCTAAATATGCATCAGCCACGGTTGACCCTGATAATATATGGGTATAAATACAAAAGACTTCAAACTCATTCCCGATAAAATGAAGGAGCAGCTAGCCAAACAAGTAGATTGCTTTCTCTATTCAATAAGAAGAAAAAGATCTGATTATTTGCCAAGTCTCACTGTCTGATGTAATTGCTGGAACACTTAGCTTCTAAGAGAAAATTTCACTTAATTGTAGCCTTATGTGGAAATTTTTGTTCTTTCTAATTTATCATGTTAGAAAAGTTACAAACATTTTTTTCTTACAAAATTATAAATATTTTGAATTTTTTAATAGAAATGAATGTTATTCTGAGAGCAAATCGACTTGGAAATACATGTTTTGTTTACATTTAAAAAGATGCAAGTTTTAAGTGACATCTGATACTGTGTCATGCTAAACCCATTCCTTTCAAAAATACAATTGGCTCCAAAATTCCAAGACATTTTACGTTTTTACTTTCATAAACAACTCAAACTTCTTTAGATGTATTTTAAATGAGTAGTAAATCTAAAAAAATGTAGTAAATCTCCAGGATATACACGTGATGATTTTAATCGATCCATGGGAATTCCAATGGGATCCCAATTAAAGCTTCTTAATAAAACGCAGTGATAAAATGAAAGACTTAAGTTTTTTTTTGTTTTTTTTTTTCTAATCATCCCAAAAATCATATTTGATCATTTTGAAAAAAAACTTTTCTGCTTCAAGTTCTTTATATTTTCAAATATTTATGCTGCTTGGTATGGATATTTTGTAGAGAAAAATTGAATGTGATTAAGTTTTGTGAAGGGAAAGAGAAAAACAATAGCATCGATGTTTGGTGCATTTTAGGTCAGGAAGCCAATATCTTCAGACAGCCTGATCTTGTAGCATTAGAGAAAGTTTAATCATCCATAATTATTTGAATTGACAAATTTGTTTTTGGTTAAAATTAAATTTAAAAAGGAAATTAACATGATCATATTAGACAATATTTTTTTTAGAATTATAATGGAATATACATTTTTTAAAATTAAATACAAGTATCAGAAAAGTATGATTATCATTCAAAGTTCAGAGCTTGTCATAAGTTAATTCTTTTAATATCTAAAACAAAATTTTAACTACAGAGGAAAAAAGGCAAATAAGTAAAATAATTTTTTTTAAATCTTTCTTTTATTTTCCTTCCATAACTCTTATCCAGTTCCTGATTTCTTTAAGGATACCAACAAGTTCCAGTTCAGATCAAAACAAATCAGGAGAAATGATAAATAGAACACAATTATATTGGTCGAAAGAAAAACATAAATTAAAGATTAGAAAATGTGCTCATTTTTAAAAAGTAAGATTCCTTTTCTTTTTAAGAAAATTAGGCAACGTATACTATTTTATAGGGAAATTGAGAGGAGTGGATATGTGAAAAGTTTACTGCAATCTTTGAAATGTTTATACATTGTGGAGGTACTAGGTGTACCTAGCGGCATATCTGGACAATTATAAATTCTTTTTATTCGCTTGAATAGCACATAACTTTATTTATTAAAAAGAAAAACAATATAAAAATTACCTTTTCCTCTTTCTTCACCTTCTTTTTAGTCTCTTTCTCTTTTTGAGGAACGGGAGATTTTTGCTTCTTTGCTTTTACAATACTTAAATGAGGACTGTCTTTCTTCTGGGTGATAGCTGAAAGGAAAATTGTTCCATCTAGAATTATACAATAACAATGATACATAAATGGAAACAGGATTAATGGCAATAGTAAAAAAAAAACAATTTCTAGATATAATTAGTGCAATACTAAAATATCAGTACAAGGTATTAAATGGTTTGAGATAACGAGAAAATAAGGAAAATGTTTCAGTTTCTCAATTAACATTAATGATTTTTTTTTTTATTAATAAATGTACCTATTCAGCATCGCTCAGGATGTTTTTATACACAAACAATTGAGTATATAATTTAATAGGACAAGAAGCATGCATTCCGCAGGTTTAACCAACATAAGTCCAGTTCAAACAGACAGAAGTACATAGAAGCTAGAAGTAACGTTAAGAAAGAAATAGCGACAGCTAAGAGGGAATTTACGGAAACCACTAAAAAACGCATCGAAGCACAAAAACTAGGAACTCGTGACTTCTGGAAAATCTACAACAGTGTAGTAAATAATGGGCAATCAACAATTCTCCCACTAACCAACAATCACGAGGTTCTTTGCTCAGCAACCGAGAAGGCTAACATGCTTGCCAGTCGGTTTGCCTCAAACTTGACACTGGACCCTCTAAACCACCCTCTACCTCAATTTCCTATGCGGACAGACGCCACGCTAGACGATCTGATAATCACCGCTGCTCAGGTGCATGCTATCATAAAAAACCTTGACACTTCCAAAGCATGTGGACCCGACCTCATCCCAGCTGTGCTATTAAAAAAGTGCTCAGCCGAAGTAGCTCCGGTTCTCTCCAAACTCTACAACAAATGCCTTAATGAATCTTGCTTTCCGAGCTGTTGGAAAACTGCTTCTGTGGTACCAGTATTCAAGAATTCTGGCGAAAGAACTGACCCATTAAATTATCGCCCTATTAGCCTCCTCCCACTTTTTGCCAAAATATTTGAGACCTTTATTAACCATGCTCTAGTCCAGCACCTTACAGATGCTAAACTTCTGACCGACCATCAATATGGATTTAGACAAGCCCGTTCCACGGCAGACATCCTCACTGTAATCTCTGAACGCATATACCATTCACTGGACAAAGCGGGAGAGGGCAGAGCGGTAGCTCTAGATATATCTAAGGCTTTTGACAGGGTATGGCATGAGGGTCTCCTCAGGAAGATTAGATCTTACGGTATCACTGGTAGAATACTTAACATAATTAAATCCTTCTTAGATAAGAGAAAAATCCAGGTTGTCCTCGACGGTCGTACATCTAAACAATATGATATAAATGCGGGAGTGCCCCAGGGATCTATCCTTGGACCTCTATTGTTCCTGATATTCATAAATGACCTCCCCGACAAAATTGCCTCTGAGATGGGTATATATGCTGATGACACCACACTCTATAGCAGGCACGACAGGAAAACAAATGAACATATATCTAAAGTAATGGCAGAAACACTAGAGGATGACCTCCAATCAGTAGTGGAATGGGGACAAAAATGGATGGTAACGTTCAATGCCACCAAGACAAAACTGGTTTCATTCAATAATTACAAGAAACCTTCTCTACCACCTATAGCAATGGCCAACGACTCTTTATCTGAGAGTACGTCTCTCAAGCTCCTTGGCCTAACGTTCACAGGAAACATGAGTTGGAACAATTACATCGAGGGCATTGCCAGGGCCGCTGCGAGGAAGGTGGGCTCTCTCTACCGTGCTAGAAAACTTCTAACACCCGAAAGTGTCCTGTATCTCTATAAGGCCACTATTCGCCCATGTATGGAGTATTGCTGTCATATTTGGGCCGGTGCATCAGCTACTAGTCTCTCGCTCCTTGACAGGGTTCAAAAGAGAGTCGCAAATCTGATAGGCCCTAAACTGGCATCTACGCTTCAGCCTCTGTCCCATCGTCGAAACGTTGCATCCCTCTGCCTGTTCTACAAGTATTATAATGGTGAATGCTCTGAAGAACTGCAAGCACTTGTGCCCCCACGACGTGAACACCCTCGACAGACTCGACAAGCTGCAAAATCCCACCCCCACACTGTAGAGATCCCTAGATGTAAAAGATCTTTCTACTCCAGTAGTTTCTTCCCCAGAACTGCTAGACTTTGGAATTCCATTCCAGGTCACTGCTTCCCAAACTGTACTGACATGCATAAGTTCAAGTGCAACGTGAACCAACATCTCGCTGCCCCAATCCCTACATAGTACCCCAGTAGATGTTTCCCCTGATAGTAGCCCCCTACACCAAAGTGGCAATGTGCCTTGTTTGGGGTGAAAATGTAATTTAAAAAAAAAAAAAAAAAAAAAAAAAAAAAAAGGTGGGTGGGGGAGAAAACGGGATGAGAAAGAGGGGACAGTGTTCAAGAACTTAGACATGTTTTTCTTAGTTTCTCATCTGTTTACAATCAGGCAATATTTATGAAGACGACGAAAAAGAAGACAATGTGGAAAAGAGAAAATGCCATCATTATAGTATATATGATGATTGGGCAAATGCGCCCTATAAGAAATACATTTTTAAGTTAACAAAAAGTTGGTATAAATTTTAATATCCAACTGCTTTTCTACTGTGAATGAAAAAGCTGTATTCAAATATAATGATTTCAGAAATGACCAACTCATTTGCCCTTAAAAATTGCCATTCACATTTTCACACAATAAACTTGAGTGAATACATGATACTCAAACTCGTCTCTTGCCGTCAGCGGTTATCAATCTGACATCCTGATTTGTGACCTCTGAGGAAGATTGTGTAGCAACAGAACTCAACTACCCTTACCTTATACTTATCGGAATCACATTTACTTTCTATATTGATTTTTATTCATTTTACCATTCTTCTATGGAGAGAAATTTATTACATTTTGAACTCTTTAACTCTACTGTAGATTACCTATTTGAATTGCCCACCAGTATAAATTGAAATCTGTCTTTCATAAACTGATATTTATATGAATGTATTCTTTGCTTGTTGAGTTCGATATATTCCTTTTGAATCTATTTTCCCATATTAGATTTTGACCTTTTGTTTTGTATTTCTTTACTATCTCTCTCTCTCAATATATATAAGTAATATTTGCATTTGAATTTCCAACTCGGTTGTCTTATGTAATTTCACACTTATTTGTTGGTTTTCTTTCCTTTCATGCCTTGAATTGAAGAATCTTTCCTGTTTTTTACTTTTTTTTTTGTCCTGTTATTTAAATCAGAACCCTAAGATCTTATCGTTTAATTATTGATTATTAAAAGCAAAAGCTTTGATAATCCTAATGAATTCTTGTTCGTAATATCAAAAACATGCGAACTTACCTGTTAAATATGGACTGTCCAACATTGAATCGGGAAGGAAGGAAGGTCGACTCTTCCGAACAGAATCAGAATGTTTATTCTTTAATGTTCCATTTCTCAAAGCTCTCTAAAAATAATTGAAAATTCATGTAAAAAATGTGTACAATAAAAGAATGATTATTGCACCTGAAACGAAATATTTCAAAGGCAAGGATTAAATATTTAAGAAATATAACAATTTCAGTTGCAGTCACCAAATTTTGCAATGGTGGAAACCCTAGAGGAAGACCTCCAGTCTGTAGTAGAATAGGGACAAAAATGGATGGTAACATTCAATGCTGCCAAGACTATGCTTGTTTCCTTTAATAATTACAAGAAACCTTCTCAACCACTAGTAGCTATGGCTAAAGAGAAAGTACATCGTGCAAACTCCTCAGTTTAACATTCACAGAGCTGGAACAGATACATCGAGGGCATTGCCGCCACTGCTGTGAGGAAGGTGGGCTCTCTCTACCGTGCTAGAAAGTTACTTATGCCTCAATGTATCCGATACCTCCACAAAGCCACTATTCGCCCATGTATTGAGTATTGTTGTCATATTTGGGCTAGTGCATCTGCTACTAGTCTCTCACTCCTGGACAGGGTTCAAAAGAGTCGGCAACAACCTAATAGGTCCCGAACTGTCAGCCTCTCTCCGACCAACAAAACGCTGCATCCCTCTGCCTGTCTCATGAGTATTTTAATGGTATATGTTCCGATGAACTACAAGACCTTGTAACCCCTCGACGTAAATACTCGCAACAAACAGCAAAATTCTACCCCTACACAGTAGAGAACCTCAGATGCTAGAAAGTCTTCTACTCTAATAGTTTCTTCCCCAGAACTGCTAGACTTTGGAACACCCTTCCGAGTTCCTGCTTTCCCAACCATACTGGCATGCAGAAGTTCAAGTGTAATGTAAACAGACATATTGCTGCTCAACTCCGTACATAGTATCCCTGCAACTTATGTCTCAGATAGTAGCGCCTTACATCAAAGTGACACCGAGCTTTGTTTGAAAAAGCAAAAATATAGAAATAATGAAATTATTGTATACAATGCTCAAGTGCATTAAAACTCATCAACGGTGCACATTTAGTGCAGAGTTTGATTGACTGATTGATTGGTTTTACGGCATATCAACCTATGTGGTCATTTAATGCCGGAGTCCTTTTTTTTTTAAACTATTTTTTATTAGGGGGGGGGGGGAAATGACTTTTTCAGCCTTTCCTCCCTTTTTTAATAAAATCGAACTAAGAAATTAAATGTTGTATTTATACATGGATGTGTATATTTGGGTGACTTTAAATTTCCTTAAATTTTCTTATATAAATTTACTTTCCTTAGGTATGCTAGAATATTTGTTGAGTTCACCTTTTCAAAAAGGTCCTCCATATTGCTTTCTGTATAATATAGTTTTCTAGTTGGGGCGAGGTCATCACACCCAACTAGGATATGTTTTACTGTGAGTGTCTCCTGGCATGGGATGCACTCTGGTGCTGATTCTCCATTTAGTATATAAGAATGAGTAAAGTTGGTGTGTCCTATGCACAGCCGAGTCAGTATCACATCTTCTCGGCGTGATCTCTTGATGACCTGACATCATTCCTTAAGTTTAGGTTTGATTGAGTATAATTTGTTGCCCTCTTGCTGACTCCACCGCAGTTGCCATTTTTCCTGTATGTATGCTTTTATCTGGGGTCTAAGATCAGTATGTGGAATCTTAAAATTGTCAGTTGGAAGGTGAGAAGATCTTTTTGCAGCTGTATCTGCCCTGTCATTGCCTTTGATCCCCACATGGCTGGGGATCCAGACAAGAATAATGTTTTTAGTAGTTGAAAGGATATTGATTTTTTCTATTAATTTTGTTGTTAGTGGATTTTCTTGTTTTTGATTTTGTATAGATAATAGGACTGATAGAGAATCTGTGAGAATGATGAAGTTTTTGGTGGTTTCCTCTGAAATTATGTTGAGTGCTAGATCGATAGCTATAGTCTCTGCAGTGAATATAGATGCTTCATTTTGAAGATTTCTCTTCATTGTGGTTTTATGGTACGTTGCTGCACATCCAGTGTGATTGTTGCTTTTAGACCCGTCTGTGTAGATAAAGGTGTAGTCTGAATATTGTAATTTTAAATGTTGAAGTTCGTTGTGGTATTCAATAGGGTTTGTGGTAGATTTGGACTTTTTGTTTAGGTTGAGTTTTATTTCAACTTGTTTCATGGTCCATGGGGGTGTTTTAGGCAGTATGAAGTTGTGAATGCTGGAGATTGGAATTTTCGATTCTTCAATACTTTCCTTCATTCGGAGCCTGAACGTTTTGATAGTTTTTCTTCTCATGTTAAAGAGTTCTTCATATTTAGGATAGAAGGTACATTGGTATGCAGGGTTGTTTGAGCAAGACTTCAGTTTCAGTAAATATTGAAGGGCTAACTTTTCTCGCCTTAGATCTAGTGGGGGTTCGTGTGCTCCCGTGTATAGACTGTTCACGGGGGAAGTTCTGTATGCTCCTAGGGCCAATCTTAGGCCAGTATGGTGAATAGGGTCTAGGCTTTTTATATATGATGTTCGGGTTGATCCATATATGAAACAACGGACTAGTGCTCTGTAAAGTTTAAGGAGTGTTTCCCTATCTGCACCCCAATCGGTATGTGCTACCACTCTCAAAAGATTTACAGCTTTGTTACATTTTTTTTTTCAGATAGTTTATGTGTGGGATGAATGTTAACTTTTTGTCAAATAAAATCCCTAAGAATTTGTACTGGTCAGTAACGGGTATGAGCGTTCCTTCCATAGTTAGGACAGGATCATTATGCATGTTCTTTAGTTTGCAGAAATGCATGCATTTCGATTTTCTTTTGGAGAATCTAAATCCATTCTCTTCCGTCCATCTCATTACTTTGTTTAAGCACAATTGAAGCTTCCTTTCTATTATAGATATATATCTAGATCTACAGCATATTAGGAAGTCATCCACATATAGGGAGCAATCTACCCCAGGGTTAAGGTTTTTTACAATGTTGTTAATCGGATACTGAACAGGGTCACTGACAGTATACTCCCTTGAGGTACTCCATTCTCTTGTTCCTTCAAGTCCAAGAGAGCTGTGCCAACCTTTATTCTGAACCGTCTATTTTTAAAAAATTTTCAATAAAAATTGGCATTTTGCCTTTTAGTCCAAGCGCCTTCAGATCCCTTGTAACACCGTACTTCCACACAGTATCGTAGGCTTTTTCCGTGTCAAAAAACACTGCTGTTAAATGTTCCTTCCTTACAAAGGCTTCTCTGATGAAGGTTTCAAGTCTGACTATGTGGTCTATTGAACTTCGGTTTTTCCTGAATCCTGTTTGAAATTCTGTAATAAGATTCTCTGTTTCCAGGAACCAGATTAGTCTTTTGTTTATAATCCTTTCCATGGTTTTACAAATGCAGCTTGTTAGAGATATTGGTCTGAAATTCAATGGATCTGAGACGTTACTTGATTGGGATTGGATGTTTGAGTTTTCAGATTTGGGAATTGGTATCACTGTTGCCTCTTTCCAGGTCTCAGGTACGTTTCCACTGGACCATATAATATTGAAAATTTCAAGTAGGTAATTTATTGAGGTTTCTGGAAGTTTTTTGAGGATTTCATATGGAATTTCATCGGGCCCTGTAGCTGTGTCATGGGATTTGGTTAGCGATTCTTTTAATTCAGGCAAGGTAAGAGGTTGGTTGTATTTTTCGGTATTTTGTGATTTAAATAGAATTTTCTTCTTCTCTTCCTTTTCTCTAATCTTTTTGAATTTCTCTGTTTGTCTGTCACATGATGAAATTTTTGATAAATTATCTGAATAATGAAATGTCTTTTTGATCGGTGTATATTTTGTTGTCTTTAGAGATGTGGGATATTGGTGTACTACTACACTTTCCTTCTATTTTCCTCATCATGTTCCAAACTGTTTTTGCCTTGGTATTCACATTAATTTTGGATATATAATTTCTCCATGTTGTTCTTTTGGATTGCTTTATGATTCGTCTGGCTTTTGCTCGGTAGTTTTTGAAGAAATCCAGATTTTCGCTTGTTGGGTACTTTTCGAATTTTCTCAAGGTAGCTCGTCGAGCTCTGGTGGCTTTTCTGCATTCTTTTGTGAACCAAGGTTTGTTGTGATTGTTGGTTTTGGTTGTTTTCGGTATGGTATTATTTGCTATGTTTGTGAGTGTTTTAATGAAGTAGTTCAAATGGTCATCTTCATCTTTCTTTTCAATAATTAATTGGTTTTTGCACTGTTCCTGGAAGTCTTCCCAATCCGCTTTATGTAGGTTCCATTTGGGTGTTTTTTGTTCAGTACTAGTACTTAGACTTTCCAGGATGATTGGGAAATGATCACTCCCACAGGTGTCATTGTGTACTTTCCAATCATAGTCCATATATATGGAAGGATCACATAAGGTAAGGTCAATGGCCGTGAAAGTACCTGTTGCTGGGTACATATAGGTGTAGTTTTGATTATTAAGGAGGCATAGATTATTTTTATTTATTATGTTTTCTATTTCTTTTCCTTTTTTATTTGTTTCTTTACTTCCCCATATTATATTGTGACTGTTGAGATCTCCTAGTAGAAAAAAGGGTTTAGGAAGTTGTTTTATTAATTGAGTTATCTCAGTTTCGTTGATTGTATCTTTTGGAGGGATGTAGATTGAGCAAAGTGTTATAGTTCTATGTAGAGTCACTGAAACTGCAATTGCTTGCAAGTTTGTGTTTATATTTATTTGTCTTTGAGGGACTTCATTCTTCACGAGTATTGATGTGCCTACAGAAGCTCTGTCCGTATCTTTATTTATGTAGTTGTAAGATGTGTAGTGTTTTATGTTGATGGTATTATTTTCTTTCAGAAAGGTCTCCTGCAGACAGACAAGTGCTGGGCTCATATTTGTTATTAATAATGTGAGTTCATTTTGGTTTGCTTTTATCCCTCTGATATTCCATTGTAATATTTTGTTCATCATTTGGAATTGTGTTCAACTTCCATCGTCTCCAATCCCTCAAATCTATTTTCTGTCGGAGTCCCTGTTCGGGATATAGATCGGGATCTTTCTTTTCCTGTTTTTGTTTGTTTTTTGTTTTTTTGTCTGGGGGGATTTTTGATTCTTTTCTGGCTTGTGATGTGTTTGATGGTTGTTCGGTTGTTTTTGTAGAAATGGTTTGTGGTTTTGTTTCTTTTTGTGGTTCAGTAGTGTCTTTACTTAATATTATCCTTGGATTGGTTGCAGACATTGCACTATTCATTTTCCTCATTTCTTCTAATAGTTCTTTCATTTCCTTTATTAGTTTGCTTAAGACATCAATTTTCTTGTCAGTTGCATCCGTTACATGTATACGACCATTTTGATTGTTGATTGGAGTAGTTTTTTTAGTTGCGTCTGCATATGTTTTAGTTTCAATGATTTTCCTGGCCTCTGGGTAGGATGTATTCTTTGTATGTTTTAGTTTGGTCACTTCTTTTTCTCTTTTCTATATTTCACAATATCTAGAGCCAGCGCTCCAAGGCATTTGGCACACTTGAAATCTTTTCTGCAGTCAATGTGTGGGCCGCTTTCTCCACATCTGCCACATACTGGTAATCGTGTGCACTGATCTTGATGGTGTCCAAACTTCTGGCACTTGAAGCATTGGAGGGGGTTTGGAATATAAATTTCTACATTTATTTTCATATATCCAACTTTCACTTCTTTGGGTATGGTGAGGGAATCGAAAGTTAGTATATATGTGTTGGTATCGATTTTCTCACTGTTTTTTTTTTATTTGGACTCTACGAACATCTAACACATTCTGTTTCTGTAAGTTTGTCTTGATTTCCTCCAAGGGACAAAATGCAAGTTCGTGGCTTTTCACAACTCCTTTGCAGGTATTTAGGGTTGGATGTCTGTAGCATTTGACTGATGTTTTCAAATAATTTTAGTTTCAATATTTCTTTAGTTTATTCTTCGTTATGGATTTCTATTAGTAGGCTGTCGTTAAATTGTTTTTTAATAGACTTTGGTTTTAAAGTTTTAAGATTTCTTTCAATTTTAAAAGGTGATAGTTTGCTCAAAGGAGTTTCCTCTATTGATTCTATTACTACGAATGTTGAGTTCCTTGGTTTTATCGTCTCTTCCTCAAAGCTACTGATGTCAGAGACATCAGAGTGGGTTCTCTTTGGGTGGTTGGGTGGTTTTTGGGAGGAATAAGCCATATATTTTGTTTTCTTTTTTTCGTCATCTTTGTTCCCCACCCACCCCGGAGTCCTATTTGGGAAGAGCCTGGGGGTAAACCCATTCGCCCAGCCTCCACAGGGATACAATGATATAACCAACTTTGGTGGTATCATAATGATTATCTGTTCTGTCTTGATATTGCTATGGGATCTGTAGCAATCCTGAGGGGTTTACAGCCTCGTCATCGATATTCACACCTAATCGATTGACCCTCAGCCACCGCTTTCCATCATATATTAGGGAGTAGGGTTATTTGTGGGAGAGGGAGGGGTGTTGTGTTAGTAGTGAGTTTTTGGAATGGGCAATATATGGTGGGGCTTGGCGTGACTGGCCGATTGGTCGGATCGGGCCTCTCCGACCGCCCGTCTAGTCAAAGTAAGGGCCAAAGTAATGTGTTGCGGTGCCTAAACTTCTATGTATCCTGGTCTAGGTTCGCTCAATCACTAGGATCACGTCCTAAGACATTACGGGTAGCAACCCATGCCTACTGGTTGCCCCATTGAGGGATTTTTACCCTCTGCAGGGGGGCAGTCGGTTTGTTCTCATGCCCTACCGACAGGGCAAAAAAAAATAAAAATAATAATTTAATAGAATATATTTGTTTTCTTTTTCTTTTTTTGTTGTTTCTTTTCCTTTTTAAAATCTGTTTCTATTCAACCCATAGTTGGGACCCTAACAGGTGCTACCACTCCGGGTCAGAGTGGACCTGGGAGCAATGGCAATTAAAGGGTGGCTCCACACTTCCCAAGGCCTGCAAGCTGGGGCCCTCACCATCGGATATAGTTTAAGGTCATATCCAGGACCGCAAATAGCTTTGGAAAATTTCAATCAGGAGGAGGAGGAGGAGGAGGGGGGGGGGGGAAGGGAGGGATTGTTTTATGAAATAAAATATCAATCCTGAGTGCCCGTTTTGAAGAACTGGATATGCCCCACATTAAAAACCAACCTTGTAAATAACTACCCTCATGGGGAGGGAAGTAAATAGTGAAATGATCTCAATCTATGAAATTAAGATTGAGGAAAGTCTAAAGTTCACTGACAATCAGCCAACAAATGTAGTTGGTGAATGATAAGAAATAGATGGCTGCAAAGAGCCCCCTGCTCCTAATTCAGAAAGAATGAAATAAATAAGAGCAACATAGACAACAGAAAATGGACATTCTATGTAAGTAGCAAAGTCAACTATGCATCTGGCAACCTAATCAGTTAAATGAACATTTTATTAACTATTTTATAATATATAAACATTTTTTTTAATTTGGTTGTTAAAGATAACTTAAAGAATGCTTTTTTGAAAACAATTGGTACGAGGATAAGGATTATATTTAACCACACATTTAATACCTTATTACATCACAGAAATCACAATTTAAAAAATATCTAGTATTTTTGGTTATCTTCTATCACATAAATCTCAAACGTCTGTATTTCCGCTAAAAACATCATACATGCGCAAACATGGCATCGTTAGAAAGAGCGATCTCTTGAACAAAAAATATCAAAGAATTGCAAAAAGAAAATCATCCATCATTTTGTGTAGAAATATAGTTTTCTTTGAGGGGAGGGGCAGATAAAACCTGCCTTTTGACGAGATTTGCAAACCACGCATGCACGAATCGCCAGTACCTTCTTTTGTTTTAAATAGCTAAATTTGTGATATTATAGCAACTGCATAATCGTGGGCACATCGATAAGAGCATTCGGTTACTAACTTCAGTTATGCGAGTTCACATATTTTTTTTTTTTTAAAAGATGGCATAAACCAGAAGAGATTTCGTAAAAGACCACCACTTCCCACTCTCACAAACAAATGAAACTATGATTATCTGGTGCATTATCGTGAGTCACATAAAATATTGACTGTAGACAAATTGCTAGCAACTTTTTAATAGATATTTATTAAGAACTTGGAAATTGAAAGATGAATTGTTTGTTAATCAGAGTATGTAATCTTTAAAAAGTAAAAGTCATTGACGGAATTGTTTTAACAGAACATTCGAAAACAATGAAAATATGATTATTCAGCTCGAACAAACGTAAGAAAGTTATTTTTACTCGTATAATGATTCTGTAGTTTCAATTTCAGTTGCGATAGTGAAATGTTGAAACAGATTTGCACATGAAGTTTATGTATACTAGTGTTCCTTTATATGCCCGCCTGTGGCTGTTGTGTAATAGGTGACCACTGGCAATCACATGTCCATGATTTCTGGCAGGTGTAGTTATAGTGTTTGTAATTGGTAAAAAAAAAAAAAAAAAAAAAAATCGAACATTATATTTTTGCAAGATTTATGACATTTTTTCGATATCAAGGCTCGACTATAACTAATGAGACCACCATTTTATTTCAACTATTGCTGTAATGAAACCAATGTTTTTGAATAGCAGTGATTGTATGAAGGAAAGGAAAATATGTAATATAGTATCATAAGTACTAATGTAAAAATGTAAGTAATCAAAATAGGATTTGTTCATGTTAAAGTTTTGTTTTTCTTAAAGTATCAATAACTGCATGAAATAAAGAAAAATCTTCAGTATGTACAACACTAAAAATACAATTGACCTAAATATAAATTTATATATTTATTAGCTGGGCACTCAACGTTGCCCAGTCACAAGATATGTTTAAATATATTTTGATTTATGAGGATTTCATGTTTATTATTAAAGAGTCAATTCTCTATCTATCAAGTTCAGTTGAAAGGGGAAAACGAAGTAAAACATAAAAGTGATAAGAATGGATCTGGCCAGAGATTGCTAAGCTTGGAAGCCATCCAACATATACCAGTATGTAAAACAGACGTTAAATGAAATATGTTTTCTGTCATAAAACATTCTCCCTAATACATAGGTATATTTATTTATTTTGGTTTCTTGCCCATAAAACAGACATCCAATTTACGCACACAACTCAGATTTATACTAGCCCGGGTGCCTGGGTGTTTGGATATCGATCTCGTGAAAATCCGTCGCCTCTGTTGAAAGTTTTAGGCAGACATACATACATACATACCGACAGGTGAGATTTATATTATAGATAAAAATACCAAAATATGCAAGGGAAAATAGATGAACGAAATTCTGTTTTGTTTTTAAACTAATTATTAGGGCTGTGACAACAGCATATTCTTTTCACTGTTTTGACTCTTGAGTATATATCCGTTAATATTATTGTTGTAGACCCGTGCTAGGGGTTACAAATGAAAGAAACCACAAATAGTGTAAAGTGTATAAAATATAATATGTATTTATCATAAAGAATACAGGAGCCACTAAAGTGGTATGAGAGGAACGTGTTCGTAGCATGCGGTTAAACATGGTATGAATGTCTCCATTTAGTTTCTGAAACCAGTGGTATTCATAGGACTGGTTGAGGCCACTTAGTTCTAAAATGGGGGTGATTTGTACATCACAACAATTATATAGACTAATGTGGCTCTCAGTTGATTGATTGTGTCAGATATATACTTGAGAGTCAAAAGAATGAAAAGAATATCTTGTTGTCATAGCCCTACTAATTATCAACAAAAGGAATTCTTTTTTTTGTCAGACTTACAAGAAATTTGCCATTTTTCTTTTTGCTGATGGATCCAAGAGATGCAGAAACATCACTTAACGATCTCTTCACAGCTGTCTTGTCCACAGTCGATGACGGTGCTTCATTCAGGCTATCAGCCTTTTCCTTGTATAGGAGGAAAAAAATAAAAAATAAATAAATAAATAAATAAAACATAGCATCAATATAAATTAAAAAAAAAAAAAAATCAAATTCATTTAAAATGTTTACGTTAATAAATGCAGATCCAAAAATTGATGAAAGAAACAAATTAAAAGTGACAAGTAGACCATCTTCAAATGCTTAGTACATTGACTTACAAATATTGGTTTTACAGAAAGTCATCCTTTGTCAACTGCAGATATGTATCGTTTATGAATCGGTTGCTGATTAATTGCTTATATTTTGCAAATAGTCTGTACACTATAGCTTTCACTTAACCCAAAGAAAGATGGGACCTGACATGAACTACAACTTCCATGTCAGTTTGACTAAAGAGTAAATGCAACTAAAGGATGACTCTACACTCCTCAAAACTCCCAAATTAGGGATTCACTAGCTAAAACAGTTTCATGTCATACTCTGCGTCAAACGTGATGAGCCAGAACTTGGATAGAGTCGTGGAAATAGATACGGTTTGGTTGTATTGTTTTACGGCATATCAACCCTTTTTGGATTATTTAATGCTGAATCCAGTTATTTTGGAAACAGTACTTATGTTGCATCCAGTTATTTTGTAGGTTTTTATTCTTCAAGCCCTTTGTATCTTCAATCATAGTTTGCAATTTGGTTTGGTTGTTTTATAGCGGATTTTATCATTTTTGTTCCCTGTTCTGCAGAACACAACTGAGTTTTGCAATGGGAGAGGGAAAAGGGTTATAGTATTAATGTTTGGTACATTTTAAGTTAGGAAACCAGTCAGGAAGTGGGGGCAAATGGGAAGGAGGAAAAAAGGAGTTTTTGTTTTGGGTTTTGCAGAACATGATCAAGTTTTGCAAAAGGAAGTAGAAAAACAAAATGCATCAATGCTAGGTGCATTTTGTCTCAGGAAGCCAATATCTTCAGACAGCCTAATCTGGTAGAACCAGCATGGATAGAGTCGTGGAAATAGTCTTGACTTATTGTCACTGTAAAACACGTTTCTCTTTACCTAGTGTGTAGAATCTGGATGTGAGAAAGAACAGATATATGCTGGAACAAGAGTATATGCATCGACTATGTGTGACTAGTGTACTTTGCTATCCATAAAAGATGGACTTGATTGAATGGCAAACATGTTGCTGCATTGAATATGGTGTCATTGGAGAAAAGTTATGTCATGCAATAAAATGTTGAGCATCTGGTTTCCATCAACATAGATCATCTTTACATTCTCTCTTTCTTTCTCCCCCCCCCCCATCATACTCAGGATATTATTTACATTAAAGAGACAAAAATATAAACATATATTTATTGTCTCTTAGAAGTTTTATCTTGATCAATAATTCTATAATGAAGAATAAATAGAAAGCACACGCACACACACACATATATATATATATATATATATATACACACACACATATAAAAGAAAGAAAATTAAAACTAAGTTGAACTTTACAATCATTAATATATATATATATATATATATATATATATATATATATATATATATATATATAGAGAGAGAGAGAGAGAGAGAGAGAGAGGTAGACAAATAACACTAGCCATCTCTGTGTGTGGCATGGGGATATTAATTTTCATTTAGTTCATTGTCTTCCTATACCTTTTTTCTTTTCATTTCTAAGAAAATAATTTAGGATCAAGACAAGATTAAGGACCCCAATCGACTGACAAAAATAAAAAACAGATTTTATTCAATATCAATTTGACCTTGCCCTTTGCATATGTACATGCCCTCTGTAAAAAAAAAAAAAAAAAAAAAAAAAAAAAAACACACAGATGTGTTTGGATATTTACGACCAAGATTTATTTTTTATGTAGAATGTGTTTTTTTTATTTATATTTACAAAATCTTTTATTAAAACTATTTAAACCAAAGACTGCATTCTTTTTTTTTTTTTATATATTTACAAAACTTTAATAAAAGTATTTAAACAAAATATAAGTCTTAATGTAAGGAACAAAATATTTTAACAAAAATACATGAATGTTTTTTTTAAATAAAAATCAGTTCAAAGTGCCTCATTTTGGGGAGCTTATTCTTCTCAAAATGGGACACTGGATTGGAATAGCGGGTGTTTCTTTATTTAAAAAATAAAATGCCTGCCATTAAAAAGTTTAGTTTAAATAGATTAAAAAGTTTTAGATCAAAGTGCAAAAGAGTACCAATTAAAAACTTACCTTTTAAAAGTTGATTTATTTATCTATTTGGTTTTATTTTGAACAAATATCACATTTAAAATTGTCGCCGACAAGTAGTTTTTATGATATTAAAAACTTTATTAACCAAACTTTAGGGTCCTTATTCTTCTCTTGATCCATAACAATTTTGGAAAGAATTAAATTTAAAATATGTTTTTGAAAAAAAAAAAAAACTATTTTGTAATAAAAACTAATGGACATTAAATAAGAAGTTGATATTTAAATCCCATAAATACTTTCACAGCTTCAGTGTCAAAGTTAAAAGTGAATCTGGTTTTGATTTAATAATGAATCAAATCAAGATGCAAGGAAAAAAAAAAAAAGGAACGAATTTACTAAAAGGATAATAGTTATTCCTCTTAGGTGATTTTCCTTTTGATATGACTATTTATAAACTTCTACAGATTAGGAAACAACTGGATCAGTTTATGTATTTTTAAAAATAAATTGTAGTGAAGCATATTTTTTTTATACAGGAAGGAGAGTAGAAAGTGAACCCTGGGTTTATTTTCAGCAGTCTCGTAACTATTTTGTCCTTTAACAAAATAAATAAACATGAAATGTTTATTTAAAATAAATAAATATGAATATTATTTTAGAATATCGGTAGAAGCATTAATGAGGTGATACGTGTTTAATATAGTTAAAACAGTAATTAAGCAATATAAATGAAATGTGAAAGTTTCTGACATAGAGAGAAAAATTGCTGTTTTCAGGTTGAAATCTATTCCATCTAACACTTATCGGTGTTTAGTTTTTGACCTTGAAATATATTTTTAGCTTCTTACATGAAGTGGCTTCATGTCTTGTCTGAAGTGGGTGCTTATTATTACAAAAAAAAAAAAAAGAAAAAAAAAAGATACATCAGAAAGATTTGGTTTTATTTTTTTCTTTTAACATTAAAAGTAATGATTCTGATTACAAATTACATTAAATAAATTTACCAATTTATTATTAAATAAACAAATAAAAAAAAAATTAAAAAATGTTCCTCTTGTTGGAAAAAGTTCAATGAAAGGTAAATTCCTAAAAGTAAAATGATCAACTCACCTTTTTGAATACAGCTAAAGCAGAAACTCTCTTGGTTTTCATAATTCCGTTTTCAATTTCTTCTTTTCAAGTGAAGAAACCAAACCGTATTTGAAACTAAAAGGAAAATATGAAAAAGATGAAAAAAAAAACACGTATGTTCATTTATTATAAGTTTTAACACCAAACGACATGTTGCATACATAGCAAAATTTAATAATAATAGGGAAAGATATTCATGCGATAATGCGTAATGTCTATGACATTGGTGACAATGGCTTTCTTTGGTATGTTTGCAATAGATATGTTCACTAGTATATATTATCAAGATATATGGAAGTTATGTCAGAAAAAAAGAAAACATTTCAGACAGATGTCATGAAACAGACCCCAAAGAATTGACTCTGCTGAATCATGAAAAATGGAAACCGATGAAGTGGACAAACATGATGCAACATACTCTCAGGTGAATGGAATTTCTGATAAAAAACAGTCTTGGTTGAAGCAATAATAAGGCGATACGCGTTTAATATAGTCTAACAAAGCAGTAATTAAACAATGCACTTCAAATATAAGTATCCCCCACCTGGTCTCTCAACCATTGGAGGATTATCTGGTTTAATAAATATTTCATTCTTTTAAAAACGTTTGCATATTAAGAAAGTATGTGAAATGGTTTTTGTTTCAGCTAACAGAATTAGTTCCAATTTTGATAGATCTTAGTCGAAGTTAGTGTCTCTAACGATGCTAGGTTAAACAGGGCAGAGAGGGAAAAGATAATGAAATACTAAAGTCTTACATACGGTATGAAAAGGAATTGGAATCTTAGGAAGAACCCCATAATTTCAGTAATTATAAGAGCAATCAAACTCCTGAAAAAGAATTTTAAAACTATCTAACAAATATACCTAGTGAACCAAGTGCAAGAGAGATACAAACAATTGCACTTAAATGAGGAGGGGGGTGAACATCAAAGAAATCTCTCAATTAGAATGTCTGAGATAGCGGGTGAATAACTAGATGGATGCCCCAACCCCAACTAGAAAAAATTAATGAAAAAAAATAAAAAAAAAAGATAAACAGCAACACAAGAACACATGACCAGCCAGCAACGAAAATAAAATACTGATGTTGATTAAAATAACCAACAATATATCATGTAGGTTTTCAGATTGTTAATGAACAGTCGATTGTGACCATTTATTGACACACTACCCTTTCCTCAAAGGAGGTAATGCTTGGGAGGATGGAGCAGAACAGATATAGTTTCCACTGAATTAAGCATTGAAGATAGTACACACTAGCAATAGAAGTAATTATAGTATAATTTCACACAGATAACATTTTTTTTTTTTTTTTTTTTTTTTTTGAAAATTACAATTTACACAAATCTTCATTTCATAGCAAATTGGATTAATTTTTACCTTCAAGCACATCAAAAATTGCCTTTAAAAAAATTAAACATCTTGATTGGTTACGGTGAAATGATAGCAGGTAGGACAAATTGAGGTGTTTTTTTTTTTTGTTTTTTGTTTTTTTACCATATTGAGACACAATGGGTTACTGTGAATTAGTGACCCTCCTACAGTGAAAGGGTGAAATTTTGCTGATTTTCAGATTAGTTGCTGGTATTTATGTCGAGGAGGCACAAGTTCCAAAAGTTCATGAAAGGACATTCCATTAAAGTAAAATGTAAAAGAAGCATGATGTGCAACATTGCGGCAATAGGATCAAGGTTGGAGCTTAGCAGACAGCGTGGAAATTAGACATTTTTTTTTAATATACCTTGTGTTTAATAGAGAGGGGGTATGCCAAATCTGTACTGGTGCAATACTAAGCACTGTATGAGCGAATGGTGGCTTTATAGAGATAGGATACTGGCAGGTATGAGTTTTCTATCATGGTGGAGGTATCTCACCTACTTTACAGCAGCCTTGGCAATACCTTCTATGCATCTGTTCCATTTCATATCTGTAAATGTTGGGATTTAGGACATAGGTACTTATAACCACCTAATATGCTAAACTTGTTTTGTACAACCAATCTAGCTCGCCAGCTAAGATTAAGGTGTAGTATCTGTTCTCTGTCAGAGAATCTTTGAGGCAATAGTAAATTTTTACCTGGTTTCCTTCCACCTTAACATTTTCGTTTTAAATGATGATTTTACTGGTTTTCGGATATGCTGAAAACAAATATCACATTTAAATTTTCTGCAAATAAGTAGCTTTCCGGATATTAAACAATGTCATTTCTTATATTATCGCTGTTGGCCATCTTGGTACGCACATGCTTGCGTGTAGTTTATTGGGGTTGCGTTAACACATGTGCTCGCGCTTACTAAAATGGCCACCAACAATAATATAAGAAATGACATTGCTTAATACCCAGAAAATTACTTATTTGCGCGAAAATTTAAATGCGATATTCGTTTTCGGCATACCCGAAAACCTACTCAAGTAGTCATTTTAAAGAAAAAAGTTAAGGTGCAAACCAGGTAAAAATTGACCGAGGCAATTTTCATTTTTATCCTAGAGTATCCCCCCCCCCACCTTAAAAGAGCTAAATATCCCTCAAATTAAAAAACCTATTGTTCCTAGTTACCTGCCTCGTGGGAAGGCAGATAACTAAAGACAATAGGTTGATTTTTGCTAAAATTAACCTTTAATCAACAACAAAAAAGTATCTTAATATTTTAACTATTCCCTATTTTGTTTTTTTTTACATAGGCGTCACCACTTATCAAGGCCGATAGGCCACTCAAGGATAAGGGTTAAAGAGTGTAGAGTAGTCAAAAGGACAATATAGTAATTGATAGTAATGGAAGTTCGGTAAATTTGTTAACTTAAGTGGAACGGCTCATCAGAAACTTGTTCACGTTGGACTTGAAGACAACCATATTATAGACAGCTGGAAAGCAGGAAAACGGAAGACAATTCCACAGGCGTGCAATTCTAAGAAAGAAGCTTTGATCATGGAATCTATGTTTAGGTTTAGGTACAGATAAAGAGTGGGGAAAATTATTGATAATGTTTTCAGCTAGTCTAGTGTTTCTTGTGAAAGTTTGGCGAGGGGGGACCATAGATTTGAAGCTCAGTTGAACACTTTCCATGAAAATAACGATAAAGCAGAGACAAACTCGCAACATCTCTTCTGTGAGATAGAGATTGCAGCGAAGAGAAAAGGACACCAGGCCACAAAGTCTATTTTGAACCCTATCAAGGCAGGATAAGTCCTTTCTAGCAGCTCCTGCCCAGATGTGGCAACAGTATTCCATCCTTGGACGTATCTGATTCTTATATAGATAGAGAATTGCATCAGCAGTGAGATATCTACTGGATCGATAGAAGGATCCGACCATTTTTCCAGCGGCCTTGGCAACAGATTTGATGTACGTATTCCATTTAAGATCAAGAGTAAAGGTCAAGCCCAGAAGCCTGTCAAAACTTGAGGCTTCCCCAAGACGAGAGCCATTCATTTTAATTGATGCCAGATGGGGATCAGAACGTTGATGATGTAAAGATAGAAGCTTGGTTTTAGATGCATCAAAAGTAACCAGCCACTCCTTTCCCCATTGTACAACGTGATCAAGATCAGAGGAGAGAGAATCAGAGAGAACTTGGTCGTTTACTGTCTTAGATGTGCTACCATAAATGGTAGTGTCGTCATCAAAAATGTCTACGAATGATGTAAGTATGTGATTTGGAAGATCATTAATGTAGATCAGGAAAAGAGTTGGGCCCAGGATGGACCCCTGAGGGACTCCAGCATTTATACTGTGAGCTTCTGATTTTTGCCCATCAACTACTACTCTTATGAACCTATCAGAGAGAAATGATTTAATAATTGAGAAGACATTTCCAGCTATACCATAGCTGGAGATCTTGTGAAGTAAACCTTTATGCCATACCCTATTTAAACGATATTCAATTTAAAGAAATTTTTAATCGAAAAACGAATTTTACCTCCACCCCACGCTAACAAAAAAAAAAAAAAAAAAACGTTTTTCTTCATTAGTGTCTAGTAAGAAATACTGTTTAGATTTGGTTTAAGAGCATAAACAACGAACCGAAGACGAAACTTTGGTTGATAAACTGGTACTTCTACTGTTTATCGCCGAAAATGAAGACACCATTTTTTTCAGGCACCTGTCGTTAAAATCAGAGGGAGAAATCAGTATTTTAAACTATGACCAGCGAAGTAGGAAATAAATTTTTTAAAAATTACAAAATTGTTTTATTAAAATTATATTTTCTTACGCAGACTTTTCAATAAATGTCTTTATAATTATATTTTGATACGTTTTTATACAATGTTTTGGTTTTCAAATGGTACTCGTGCTCGCCCAGTTTAAACAATTATGAATGTCATTTTCATTTTCTGCTTTTAATATATATATATATATATATATATATATATATTTTCGCGCATATTTTATTGAAGAGGATCTTCGTTCTTCTTTTTATGATTTTTCTTTCGAATTTTTCTTGTTTTCGTACAAGTATTTTTGTTGTGGGATCCAAAGTTCTTATAAAGTCCCCTAGTTTACCGAACGTTTTCAGTCTCGATTGAGCATTGTCAGAGTTGTTCTTCCTGTGCATCCTACTTATTAATACTAATACTTGTACGAAAACAAGAAAAATTCGAAAGAAAGATCATAAAAAGAAGAACGAAGATCCTCTTCAATAAAATATGCACGAATAATGAAATTCTGCCTAAATATACAAAACTCAAAGGATATATATATATATCGAAATCACCGGAACAGCACGTAAATTCTCTTCTCTTCGCCATAACACCAAAATGAAGAAAAAGAAAAAAAAATTAATGGACCGGACTTTCTGCCCTGATGAGGCTATGTATTAGCGAAATATCGGACTTACAAAAAGAAGTCAGTAAATAAAAATGATTTTATCATTATATTCGACACTTCTTCAAAGTTTTCAAATTTCCCATTTAAATTTTACTTTAAAAATAAGTGTCTTCAAAAGTGTGTGAACATCTTTTACTTATATATATATATATATCCATATATATATGTTTCATGAAAAACTTTCTCGTTTTCATTAATTAAATAATTACGAATATATGTTCTCTTTCACTTTATTTACTTTTTTTCATAGTTCTTACCGGAATTAATTAATATCTTGTTTAATTTTTTTTTATTTCATACTTCAGTCATAGTTTAAAATACTGATTCTCCCTCTCATCCTAATGACAGGTGTCCCCAAAAAAAAAAAAAAAAAAAAAAAAATGGCGCCTCCATTTACGGCAATAATCTGTAGAAGTACCAATAAACTTAAATTCTAGTGTCAAAAATTGTTTTAATTGTGTAAATGGTTTCCTCGTGGAAAGATGTGCCGAATCTATCTGGCAAGTTTCATTTGAACTAGAGCATAAATAGATTAAAAAATGCTGGTTTCTTACCCCCCCCCTCCGTCCCACGACACATTACTACTTATAAAAGAACATGCTTGTCTAAGTAGTGAATTAAGTCACGTGATGACCGTTTTCTTTTCACAAATGAAAACGCATTTTTATTTCAAGCAAAATCAATTCCTATTTGCAGCCGCGAAGGACGTCTTATTAATGCAGTTAAGTTATGAATTTTGTAATTTCTTTTCTAGATGCAAGTGCTAATATTATATTTATTTCAGTTTTTAATCTTTATTTTTATTCCATTGTTTTTTTAATTGTGTAAATGGGTTTCTCGTGGAAAGATGTACCGAATCCATCTGGAAAGTTCCTTTCGAATATATATTTTTGTTTTATTTTATTTATTTATTTTTATTTATTTATTTATTTATTTTTTCATAGATTTTTCTTGTCTATAAATGTTTATATTTTCCAAGTTGATAGCATAACAGATTTTGCAATTGTTTTCATTTTCAGTTGGTGAGAGAGGAATCTTTCACCTAACCCCCTCTTAAACACGCCAGTTGGACTCTTATTAAGTACAATACTTAATAATTTTTTTTTTTTTTTTTTAAATGGAGAGTAGAAAACGCATTGTGGATGCGTTATCGGCAGCCATTACTCTCGCTTCTCTTTATTTGTCCCTCAGTCCTCATTTTTAATGAGTGATTTTTCTGACAAATGAGAAGAAAAAGCTGTTTTCTAGGTTGGCAGTATTTTTGCGTGAACAGCTGCCAGGGATGTCGGAAATTTTCTATTTCTATGTCTATCCTTGTAGCCATGTTACTAGTAAGGGTGCTGGAGGTAAACGTTTTATCTGGGCTGATGTTATCCGCCTGGTAGTCAGGGACCCGAACCTTGGACTAACCATTAAGGAGGCTGTCCTATCAGCAGGTGCAAAGTACTGGGGCTGCTGCATTGCCATTTGGTGAATGGATTCTGGACCATGCGGTAGCTTCTAGTGGGGGCCTCTCGATGCCATTAGTGGGTAATTGTTACGGCTTTACCTTTTCATGTGCTACAAGAAAAAAACCTTCCTTTCTATTTCTCTCTTACTTTCCCTCTATGCCCTGCTTCAGGCATGTCTGTAGACCTAGTCCACAAATCCCAAAACACCATCATGAAAAGTCTTAATAAAAAACACGATTAAACCCGGAGCTCCAACTTCTAACGTAGACCCCCCCCCCACTACCAGGTCTCCTTCTCTAACATCAGGAGTCTACGTTCTAATCTTCCAAAGGTTGAAACCCAATTACAGGAGACTAAACCAGACATATTATTTCTAAGTGAAACTGGCATTGGACAGACCATTTCCCTAGATGAGTTCATAATTAAAGGATACTCTAATTTAACTTCCAAATCTGACCCCCAAGATCGTCATGGCATGGAATATGTGGCTATATAAAAGATGGCTTTCCATGTGGTAGGAACATCTCCAGGGAAGATCCTAACTTACCCTATATGTGCTTTTGGGTTGCACTAGCTCAAACTACTGTATTTATATTTGCTCTCTATTGCCCCCACAACAGCGGAGTTACTATCTTTAAAAGCATAGCTGAGAAAATTGACCACGCCCTATCTGCTTATCCTTCAGCTTATATTCATGTCTGTGGAGACTTCAATGTTCACAACGTGGAATGGTTAACTCACTCAAATAAGACCAATGATGAGAGGAGGTTCTGTCATGATTTCTCCATTGCTTATGACCTCACTCAGATTGTTCATGAACCAACCCGTGTTCCCTTTCTCACAACTTGCCCTGAACTGTGTTCAGCTTCTGTTCTGTCTCCACTTGGATCTTCCGACCACTCAGTTGTATCAGTTAAGATAAAAATGAAATGTAATAAGTCCCCAGATGTACCTCTCCATCGTACAGTATACCAATACTCTATGGCTGACTGGGATAGCTTCCGCGCATTTATATCAGATCTACCTCTGCATTCCACGTTTATAAAGGATGTGTCCTCTATAGTATCAGACCTGACAAAATGGTTAATTGTAGGTATAGACCGTTTCATACTCTCGAAAAAATTTCAGCAAAAACCTAACAGCCAGCCGTGGTTCTCTCCGGAATGTGCTGCTGCCATTGCGCATAGAAATCACTTTTTCTATTGCTTCCAAAGTAATAGATGTACTTAAAGCCGCTTTCAGAACTGCCAGCAACCACTGTAAAAAAAGTAAAGAACGTAAGATAGTTGTATGCTCAGTCCGTTAAGTCCAAAGTAGCTGAGCAGCGGCTTGGTTCCCACCAGTTTTGGCAAATAGCAAATAGAATCCTAAACAGAAGCATGTGCTCTATCCCAACTCTCATAAATGGACCTGAGGTTATCTCATCAGCATCAGACAAAGCCAAGAACTTTGCAGCTAATTCTAACCTTTGCGACCAAGACTGCCAACCGCTAATATTTCCTCCTGTATCAGAAAACATGCTATGTGATATACAAATATCTGTACGTGATGTTGCCAAGCTAATCAAAAACCTTGATTCCAGTAAAGCAACCGGCCCTGACGGTATTCCAATTATAGTACTCAAAAGACTTCAACGAGAGCCAGCGCCCATACTTACAAAACTGTTTAAACGTCTTAAGGAGAATTGCTTCCCGTCACCCTGGAAAATCACATCAGTATGCCCCATATTTAAGAATTCAGGTGATCGGTCATCTCCCTCACAGTACAGGCCAATAAGTCTCCTGTGCGTCATGAGTAAGTTGCTGGAATCTGTTAAACAGAGAAATAATCAACCATCTTAGCAAAAATAACCTTCTTAGTGACATGCAATATGGTTTCCATTCTGCTAGATCTACAACAGATGTGCTTACAGTTATATCCCATAGGATTAGCGAATCTCTCGACGGAGGCTACCTTTCTAGGGCAATTGCTCTTGACATATCAAAGGCCTTTGATAGAGTATGGCATAAAGGTTTACTTCACAAGATCTCCAGCTATGGTATAGCTGGAAATGTCTTCTCAATTATTAAATCATTTCTTTCTGATAGGTTCAGAAGAGTAGTGGTTGATGGGCAGAAATCAGAAGCTCACAGTATTAATGCTGGAGTCCCTCAGGGGTCCATCCTGTGTCCTACTCTCTTCCTGATCTATATTAATGATCCTCCAAATCACATACTTACATCATTCGTAGACATCTATGCTGATGACACTACCATTTATGGTAGCACATCTAAGACCATAAATGACCAAGTTCTCTCTGATTCTCTCTCCTCTGACCTTGAGCAAGTGGTACAATGGGGAAAGAGGTGATGTGTTACTTTTAATGCATCTAAGACCAAGCTTTTATCTTTACATCAACGTTCTGATTCCCAACTGGCATCAATTGAAATGTATGGCTCTCGTCTTGGGGAGGCCTCATGTTTTGACAAGCTTCTGGGCTTGACCTTTACTCCTGATATTAAATGGAACACATACATTAAATCCGTTGCCAAGGCCGCTGGAAAAATGGTGGGATTCTTCTATCGATGCAATTCTCTATCTGTATAAGAGCCAGGTACGTCCAAGGATGGAGTACTGTTGCCACATCTGGGCAGGAGCTGCTAGAAAGGACTTATCCTGCCTTGATAGAGTTCAAAATAGACTTTGTGGGGGATGTCCTTTTCTCTTCTCTGCAACCTCTTTCTTACAGAAGAGATGTTGCGAGTTTATCTCTGCTTTATCATTATTTTCATGACAGGTGCTCGGCTGAGCTCCATTCTATGCCACCCCCCCTCGCCAAACCTTCACAAGAAACACCCGTCTAGCAGAAAACACTATCACTAGCTTCCCCCACTCTTTATCTGTGCCTAAACCTAAGCGTAGATTCCATGAGCAAAGCTTCTTTCTTAGAACTGCACGCCTATGGAATTGTCTTCCGCTTTCCAGCTGACTACAATATGGTTGGCTTCAAGTATAACGTAAACAAGTTTTTGATGAGCCGTTCCAAATAAGTTAACAAATTTACCGAATCTCCATTACTAACGGTTACTATATTGTCCAATTTCTACTGTACACTCTTTAACCCTTATCCTCGAGTGGCCTCTTGGCCTTGATAAGTGGTGACGCCTATGTAAAAAACAAAAACAAAAAAAATTACTTTTGATCCGCTAAAATCACATTCGAATTTCCTACGCCATTAACAAAAACAAACATGTCAGCAACGAGGCTTATTGTTTACATTGTTCGTATAGAAAAAAAAAACGAGTTTAACATGTCAATTCGAATATAAGAATTTGGATAAAGCAAAATCTTCATTTGCAAAAATTGGATATTATTAATGGTTCATGCGTGTTTCTAAACAATTCTATAAACTTTTTTGAAGGATACACAACGTAGAATAGAAAAACATTAAAATGATAAATGGTATGTTTTTAACACTTGTTGCCATAATTACGATTAACTGCTTTATAGCGAAATCAATCATGAAATCTGTAATTTTTATTTGATTTCTATTTTAAAACATTGAATTTAAAGTGACACGTTGCTTATTTAGAATAAAACCTACTTTAAAAACAGAAAAAAAAACCTTTAATAAACTTTTATTCTTAACTAATAAAATCAAATTTTATGAGCAGGTACATTTTGAATAGAACAGATAAGTCCACAATAATTCAAACTTGTGAGATCAATCTTGTAATATTAACGATTTCATATTTAAATATCGTAAATTTTGATTTTCTTAATTTAAAAAAAAAGTACTTGAAATAATAACGTTATTATTTAAAAAGCCATTCTTAACATGAGGAGGGGAGGGTGTTTTGTACCTATTCTGTACTTTAATCTTACAATTGAATTAAAAAAAAAAAAAACTTTAATTAAACGTGGAAATACGATTTAAAAAATAGCGCGGATTACTCTCTGCATTATTAGAACCAAATTGGTAGAAGTACAAAATATTTACAAAATACCCTCCTCGTGTTAATGTTATTTCAGTACGCATCGTATTCTGCATAAGTACTAAAAAACCCCGCCAGTTACGAAAATGATTAAAAGTTTTATCGCCGCACTCAGTAGTAGTGTTCATTTTACGCACATGTGCATTTGAAAAAAAGAAAATAAAAGAACTTAAAATTTACGTCGTAAAACAAACTTTTTTTTTTTGACAAATGTCTTGTCTATTTTTTAAATAAATAAAATAAAAACACTGCCGAATAAAGAAAGGAGGAGGGATAAATAACGACAATTTATTATTTAACAGTTATCGATTCCTGGCTGGAATAATGTGTGCACAAGTATGACTAAACCGGCGTTGCCTGGGTGGAACGCTGTGAAACGATAAAATAAATAAATAAATAAATAAAATAAGAATTAATCATGTTTACATTTTTTGGTGATAGTGCAGAGAGTGATCCGCGCTATTTTTTTAAATCGCATTTCCAATTTTAATTAAAGTTTTCTGATATGTTTTTTTATTCAATTGTAAGGTTGAAGTATAGAATAGGTACAAAACACCCTCCCCATATTAAGAATGGCTTTTGGTAAATTTATACAAATACCGTGACAGCGAATTAGTAGAAAAAAATGTACCCTAACCCTAACCCAGTTTTCAGATTCGTGTTCAGCACACCGAAACGTAACAGAATACTACGTAAAAGATTTTACTAATTCGCTGTCACGGTGTTTGTATAATAATACCTGGCTTTTTAAATAATAACGTTATTATTTACGTCCGGATCACTCTCTGCACTAGTACCCATTTTTTAAAGAAATGGTTTAAATTTTTAGTTTTTTTTATATTTTATTTAGTGCTTGTAGGTAGTGATATGAAATATGGCACATGAAATAAATTAATAGAAAAACTGATAATTTATGTATCATCAGACAAATTGTAGGTATCTACGCAAAAATTACGGAAAATTATCGAGTAGAATTTTAATTTTAATGAATATTCAATTAATAATAAACTAAAAAATAATTCATCGTGTATTTATCAAAGTTACGTATAGGTAAAACAGACAAACGGCCTCCGATCCGCAATGTAGTATCTGTTCTGTCCTGTTAATGAAGAAATACTTTTTTTTTTTTTTTTTTTTTTTTTTTTTTTAACTTGTATTCAACCGGAAAGAAACAAAACACAAATATCAGGCGACTAAAAAGTAAAGTTTTAAAACTCCATCGAACAGAGAAAGAGAAAATGTCGACTGATTCAAAACTATAAAATAAATACAAAAACAAACTATTTTCAAAATGATGAAAAATAATTTCTTCTTAGACTTACTAATTGAAAAGCACGTGCAGTAGATAGTATTTTAATTTCCTGGGAGCAAGACTAGAACGGTGAAATATAACGGAATTTAAAACCGACACTAATTATATCCCCTTGGCAAAAGATGGCGCCACACAAATAACAGAAACCATCCGGAGAAAGCATTAACGCTAATTTAAACGGGGGGAGGGGGGAAGAAATATACTTAAGTTTTAAAAAATAAACCTGCAGAAAAATCTTTACGGTGTACGTACCCGTCACGTAACGAAAATTTCATATTTCAAAAAGTCACGTACATTGATAAAGTGGTTTATTTTTTTATAAAGACAATCATTTTTGGCGCTTCTACAGAATTGGGACGAGATTTTTTATTCGATAAATGGCGTTTTCAGATTAAAAAAAAAAACTATGGTTTCAACTGATTTTTTGTTCAATTCTAATAAGTTATAATGGTAACTTTCAAATTATGCAGTCGAAATTACCTGAATATTACTGAATTATTAAACAAAACAACTTTAATCGTGTTAGGTGAAAATTGCAGCCATCTTGTTTAAAGCAAAACAGAAAATTACCTCCCTGTGTCTTACGATCGTTTTCATCAAATTCTATTTTTAATTTTCTTTAATAAATAATTTTCTACATTATCGATTTTCGTAATTTTTGGATATAATCATCTTAAAAATATGAAGAATAGGGCAGTCTCTTGCAGTTAAGTCCCGGCAAAGTTCGACAACTCTAGAAGGGTCACATCAGTATTATACACCGTCAAATCACGAATATTACGAATTATTAGTTTTAAAATATAAATAAAAATTATTAAAGTTTTAAAATAAAAATATGCGGTGTTCTGACACTTTATTGCCGAAATTGGAGACGCCATTTTTTTTCACGCACTTGCTATACAAATCCAGGGGAGACATCATTATGGCCGAAAGAATAAATTTACCAAAATTAACATTTATTACTTCCGGAAGCATTAACTATAATTATCATTTATTACTTCCAGAAACTTGGTAAATCGATATTGTTGGAGAAAATGAATCTTGACAATTCAAAAAAATGTTTAAAATTATTTATGTGTTCGGACCCCCCCCCTAAAAAAAAAGCTATTTTATAAAAGTCCAATGTTGCTTTAAAAGTAAATAAAGAAAGTGAAAGAGAACATATATCCGTAATTGTTTAATTGGAAATGTTTCGATTTAATTAATGAGAACAGGAAAGTTTTTCATGGAACATTTTTTTTATTAAAAACAGAAAATTGAAATGACATATGTAAAAGACCAAGATATAATAATACCCTAACTCGCTACAAGAAAATAATGAAACGAATAGAATTGAAGGAAACAAAAACTCAATTGATGGATAAGATAAACGTCGTTTATTTACTGTTGAAAGAATGAATGTTTTAGATGTAACATGTGTTCATATCCGCGCAGGTGTAACTCTCGTTCGTTGCGGAACTGGTGTTGTAGAAAGAAGAGGAAATGTGTGTTCATCTCAAGTTCGGGACACTATCGTTTGTTCGCGCGTGGGAAGAGAAGTGAGTAATGTAATAGAACGAGAAATGGCAGTCCATCGTGTAGACAAAGAAAAGGATAGAGGGTTGACGTCAGTTAGCAGTCAGCTATGCGAAGGTGTTCTCAGGGACCAGTAGTAGATAGAGAGAGAAAGAGTGAGAATGTGTACGTACGGTCTGTTAGCTCGTGCTCCATACATAGTCGTAGGGGATGTGACATGCGCGAGCGTGCGCCTTCCTTTCGGGAGGCGGCTGGTTAGCCGAACCTCTCAGTTCGAGAGCTAATCCGAAAAGAGTTGGAAACAGCCTGTCTCTTGCTTTTATAGGTGTTTCCGGTGTGTCTTTTGCGCATGTGTGGATTTCCTTTGAAAGGGGAAGTGATGTCGTCCATGTGTGCGTTTGTGTGTGAGTACATGTGTGTACGTTAGCATGTGTGTATATACACGTGAATGTGAGTGTATGTACGCGAACGTGAATATATGTACGTGTGTGGACGTGGGCACGTATGTTTGTGTGCGCGTATGTATGCGACAAGTAATATAGCTGGAAATGTGAACGTGTTTTTGTGTGAGACTAGGAAAGGCTCGCGCACATATTCATAATAGTTTAAACTGGGCGAGAGCCATTTGAAAACTAATACAAAACCAAAACATTTATTAGTTTTTTTTTGTTTGTTTATTTTTTCGTGTGTGCGTGTGTGTGTGTGTGTGTATTTTTTTTTTTTTCCAAACAAATAAATAATTTAAAACATTTTTTGGAATTATCAAGATTCATCTTCTCCAGTAATATCGATTTACCAAGTTTCTGTAAGTAATAAATAATAATTTTAGTTTAATTTAACGTTTCCGGAAGTAATAAATGTTAATTTTGGTAAATTTATTCTTTCCCTTTCCGGAAGCAATCGTTCGGCCAAAATGATGTCTCCCCTAGATTTGTATAGCAAGTACGTGAAAAAAAATGGCGTCTTCAATTTCGGCAATAAAGTGTAGAAGCACCAAATATGCAATTAATATAAAATATATTATAAAATTAATATAAAAAAAAATATGAAAATTTGTTCCATTCCCATCTAATGGAAGAGTTGTGGAGACGGCATGAGAAAGGACACGCATTTCCATGAATTATTAAAAGCATAAGACAATAATACACTTTTTAAGAAATGTTTCATTTTCAAAGTTGTTTTATTTTGTATATTATCGTAGCACCGACGTGAAGTATATCAACATTAACAATACATAATGAATAAAAATGCACAAGACAAAATAACATTATAGATAGATCGGCAGACGGTACGTCTCGTAGGGAAAGATCGTCTCCCGGTCCTTTTATTTACAAAAGAACAGATTTTAAGACTGTCGCGCCCTCTAGTGGTAGTTCATTGAAGTGCAAGGGAGATAATCCGTAGTTCATTGAAGTGCAAGGGAGATAATCCTGTCCAATATATTACATCCCTTCAATCTTACTCTGGATCACGAACATAGCCTTCAAATTTTTTTGGTGGTCTCCGAATACGCCCTGACTTGCGAGAGGGTGGTGATGCCGATTTTTCTACCACTGCTGGAGTCTCTGCAACCTCTTCCATATGCCTGCTCTCAGGTATTAAACTTTTTTCAGGACTGTCGGGTGTGCTGGAAACTTCAGGTGTGCCGAAACTCTCAAGATTCTTTGCAGCATTATCAGCTTGTATCTCAGGCGTAAGTTCCACTGCTACTGGTGATGAGAGTTTCACAAGCTGGTCCACATGCCTCCTTACTAGCCCTCTACCGGTTTCCACTTCAAAATTCACTGCTCCCAACTGTCTGGTAATGGTACCTTCAATCCATCGCTGAGTAGATCCATAGTTACGCACAAGCACAGGATCGGCTACTTTAAATTCACAGAGCGGCACCATTACCTTGCTCCCCCTTTCCATTTTATTTTTTACATCCATAGCCTTGTATGTGTCTGGCTTTGCCAAATGAAACGCTGTTCGTAACTGCCGTTTGAAAATCAGCTCGGCAGGAGAAACCCCAGTTGATGAGTTTGGAGTTATCCTATAAGTGAATAAAAATCGGTTCACCTTGGTTTCAAGTGTTGCCTTGCCGTCTGTATTCATCCTTTTAAGCGCTTCCTTGAAGGTGCGTACACTGCGTTCTGCTAGTCCATTCAAGGAAGGATGGTAAGGAGCTGTGAAAATGTGCCGAATTCCATTAGCATTCATGAATGCTTTGAATTCTTCACTTGTAAAACAGGGACCGTTGTCACTCACAATTAATACCGGTAGTCCATGAGTTGCGAAGATCCCTCTCAATTTTTCAATTGTGGTCATAGCAGAAGATGATTTTGTAATGCAAACTTCAGTCCACTTTGAATGAGCATCCACTACTATCAAAAACATGTGCCCCAAAAATGGACCCGCATAATCTAAATGGACTCTCTCCCATGGTGAACTTGGATATTCCCAGCAATGAATGGGAGCCTTGCGGGGGTGGCTTTGATAATGTATGCAGGTTCCACAAGCTTTACCGGCTCTCTCAATATCTGCATCAAGATTTGGCCACCACACATAGCTGCGAGCAAGGGCCTTCATTCGCACGATCCCTATGTGTGTCTGATGTAATTGCTGCAACACTTTTGTTCTGAGTATAGCCGGAATTACTACTCTACTCCCCCATAATACGGTACCATCTTCACATGTCAACTCTGTCCGTTTGTTGAAGTAGGGGTTCATTGCCGTGTCTGGAATACACCTACTCCAGCCATTCAGGATGTATTCGTACACCCGACTCAAAGTAGGGTCTCTTCTTGTCTCCAATCTCACTGCCGCCACAGTCACTGGAGCATCAACCAAGTTCATCATGTGTATCCTGTTAGAATTAGGTGTGACATCTTGCTCCTGCACACTGATTGGAAGACGACTGAGGCAATCTGCATTTCCATTAAGGGACCCGGCACGATACTCCAACCTGTAATTATAGGCAGCCAGAAATATGGCCCAGCGTTGAACTCTGGCAGCAGCAAGAGAAGGAATCGGCTTGTGTTCAGCAAACAACCCCAATAACGGTTTGTGGTCAGTGAACAACATAAAATTATTCCCATACAGATATTGGTGCAACTTTTTCACCGCAAAGACTAGGGCCAGCCCCTCCTTCTCAATGTGCGCATAATTCCGTTCTGCCTCAGCCAGCGTTCGTGATACGTAGCATACTGGTTTCTCCCTTCCATCTTCCATTTTGTGAGCCATTACAGCTCCCAGTCCATAGGGAGAAGCATCTACTTGCACCAGAATCGGTCTAGATGGATCAAAATGAGTTAAAAGAGGTGCAGAACACAGCATTTTCTTTGTTTCTTCAAAAGCCCTGGTTTGTCCAGCACCCCATATCCAGGGAGCATCCTTCCTCATTAAGTTGTGAAGCGGTTCAAGTATAGTTGATAAGTTTGGCAAATGACTATGATAATAGTTAAGTGCCCCTAGGTAGGCTCTTAATTCTGTGATGTTTTGCGGTCAAGGTGCCTCTGTCATGGCGGCTACTTTGTCTGGAAGAGGCGCTATGCCTTCCTTACTAATTCTGAAACCCAGATAGGTCACTTCAGGAAAGAGAAACTTGCACTTACTTCTCTTTAACTTTAATCCGGCCTTATCTAGAGCAGCAAATACACTGTATAAATTCTTCAGATGACTACTGTCATCACTACCTGAAACCAGGATGTCATCCACACGCACCTTGCAAAAAGGAATGTTCTTCAATCTTTTGTCCATCTCCCTTTGAAAAATCCCTGTAGCACTGTGTACCCCAAATTGTAGTCTGGTGGGCTGGTATAATCCTTGGTGAGTGTTTACTGTTAGCAGTTCCTGGGTTTCTGCATCCAATTCCAGCTGCTGATAGGCATGGCTCAAGTCGAGCTTGCTAAATTTTTTACCCCCTTTCAAAGTAGCAAATATATCTTCTGTCCGAGGAAGAGGGTAATAGTCACATGGTGATGCCCGGTTTACTGTTTGTTTGTAATCTCCACAGATCCGGATGCCTTCATTATTATTTTTGGCAACCGGTACAATGGGGGCAGCCCACCTAGAGTATTCCACTCTTTTGTAAATTCCCTGGTTTTCCAGGCGATCTAGCTCCTTTTCCACATCCGCTTTTATGACATAAGGTACTGGTCTTGCCCGACAAAATTTGGGACTCACCGTTTTATCAATGGGTATTTTGACCTTAAAATCCTTTAAACACCCCATTTCCTCACTGAACAGCGAATCAAATTCTTTTAAAAGCCTTTCCAACCTCGAAGGGGAATCTTCCTGGTATAAAGGAAACATGCTTCTCCAATCCAGCTTTACCTTATTCAACCAGTTGCGGCCAAGAAGTGTCGGTACATTACCTTTCACCACCAGCAAAGGTAGTCGATGCTTTAACCCTTCCTGGATTACTTCCACGTCTGTGGTCCCATGTGGTTTCACTAATTCACCAGTGTATGTTCTCAACTTGACATGGCTTTCCTTTAGATCACGAACTTGGCCAATTTTATTGAATTTTTCTAGGCTCATTACTGTGCATGCAGCTCCAGTGTCCACTTCCATGACCACTTTCTCTTGATTAATTAGCAGTTCCACTAATACTGGTGGTGTCCGAAGGTTAGCAACTGTGTGCAAGTCTAGCCTTTCCATACTTATTTCCATTTCTTCACAACAATTTTCCTCCACATTGTTCACCATCCTGCTTTCCTTACCTCGTGTTGCGGAGCTAGGAGGCCTGCTCTCTTCTTGCCTACACTTCCGACGAGTATGCCCTATTCGCCTGCATTTAAAACATTCCTTATTTTTAAACTGGCACTTGTCCGCTTGGTGGCCAGTGCTTCCACAACGATAACACTCTCGTTTTAATGGTAACCTGTGTACGGACGTTTCACTTCCACTCGTCTGTGCTCCCAACATCAACTTGGAATATTTCCTTGCCGATTCCATAGACACTGCTATTTCAATGGCCTTGTGCAAAGTTAGCATTCTTTTGCCCAGCAAGCGCTCCTGTATCTTCTCATCTTTCACTCCCACAACCAAACGATCACGTATGTGTTCATTTACTTTTTCTTCAAAGTTGCAATGTTCCGACATTTTTCTCAGTGTGGCCACATATTCACTAATGGACTCACCTTCTTGTTTGTCTCTCGTGTTGAATAAGAAACGTTCATGTATCTCGTTGGGGGCCGGCCTGATGTGCCTCTCCATCAGAATACATAGTTCTTCAAATATTTTCTGCTCTGGCCTGTTTTCGGCTAAACCCCTGAGAATAGCATAATATTTTGCTCCAATAACCGACAAAAATATAGCACATTTCTTACCTTCATTCAACACATCATTGGCAGTAAAAAAAAACTTTACTCTCTCAATATAGTGCGACCATTCTTCTTCCGCACTATTCCATTCTCCAATGGTGCCTAATAAAGGCATTTTTATCCGCTACTCGGCAACTTTCCTCGTTCAATTTGTTGTGGGTGTTCGCTTTTAATTTTAAATTGTCTTGTTACTCCTCCGCATTATTCGTTCCTCGTCGCCAATTGAAGTGTATCAACATTAACAATGCATAATGAATAAAAATGCACAAGACAAAATAACATTATAGATAGATCGGCAGACGGTACGTCTCGTAGGGAAAGATCGTCTCCCGGTCCTTTTATTTACAAAAGAACAGATTTTAAGACTGTCGCGCCCTCTAGTGGTAGTTCATTGAAGTGCAAGGGAGATAATCCGTAGTTCATTGAAGTGCAAGGGAGATAATCCTGTCCAATATATTACACGACGCATGTGCGTCGAATCTACTCAAAACAAAATAATGGGGGCTGCCTTAACAGTAAAACCCAGTTGCGCACGCGTGGATGTATAAACATCATTTCAGCTGCGCGTACATTTCCCTTTGCCCACCCATGCAAATTCGGTGGGTTTTGAACGGAACTTCAGTTGTTCGTGCGGACGTCATTTAAAGCATCTTACGTCATAAGAATGTTACATCTTTTCATTGAATCACCTCAGTCGCAGGTAGAGACTTTCAATGAAGAAGAAACTTTCTTATCTTCTCTTTTCATTCATTTACAATCTTTTTAAAAATAAATTTTGTATTTAATTTATTCATCTGCCTGCAATCATCTCTGTATTGTTTGTTAACTCTCCATATTTTTATCTTTGTTTCCAGTTGACTGTGGGTGTCAACGTTAGTCCCGCAACAAGTGGTAACCCCGCTTTGTCAAACTATGACAGAACATGCAGCAACAATAAACAGACGTTATGAAAGACTCGCACACTCGAACCTGACACATATGGATTTTAGCGGCTTATTGTTTCCCTCGGCGCCTTTCAACTTCGGACTTTCTTAAGAAATAACGACACCGGTCTCTCAAAATTACCGATTTTTTTGCTATTAATAGCTCAAAAATCGAAGATTAAACAACATGATTTTCTACGAAACAAACGCCGAACGACAGTCAATTAGCAGCAAAAACACACATGGACCTCCTAACACGTTGAACAAACCGCCAACTGACAATTCTACCTACATCGCTAGCGGCCATCCAACATTTCTGAACGAGCTCGTTATTACTTACACCTCGGATTCGGAAACGATCGCGATACATTTTCACGCATGCATAAGCACGAGTACATTGCAGTCCTCTCATGATACCGATAAACCACGCATACTTACACAATTCCACTTAAGCCATCGATACCGCTGATCTCTAACAGATTGCAGCCGAACCAAGGAACGATGACGAATGAGTACCAATGTCTCTCAACATGAATCGACATTGAATTCTTGACATCATACAAGTCGTAAAAACGTCAAGCTCTGCAAGCATCACTTTTCAAACCTCCTCCGATTGAATTCAACAAACCTGAATCTCATGAATTTTCGCCACACGCACAAAATCCGCGCACTTCAATTACAACCGACATTGAACTCACACAAGTTTGAGTTAACTGCGGCGCGCACATGGAAAAACTCAACTGGACGATACAGAAGAAGTCAGCTGCTCTACGCACATGAAAAAACTCCACGGCTGGTCGTTCGTTGATTTCAACCGACGCATCCAATCAACACAAACGATGCACATCGACCTTGGTACAGGCTCATTTGTATTGGCTCTGCAGACTCACTTGCAAGCCTAACCCTAACCCGAAGCCCTCGCGTGCAATGACTTCAACTATATTTCGCTTAGATTCTGCAGGCGCATTTGCAGACTAAGATCGTGCAAATTCACTTGCACTTACTTTCAACCTGACAACGAACAGTTGTGCAAACCCGATCGTTCTCAACCAACCATGTCAGACATTTCTTACACACTTCCTTGCCTACAGGAAGCTTCAACATATTTTGGCTCATCTTCTGGACACTACATAAAACGTACATATATTACTGAATTGATTATCCAATCAATTTTCTAGGGAGGGGGCCATATCGTAGCCCCGACGCGCGTGCATCAAATTTACTCAAAACAAAATAATGGTGTGCTGCCTTAACAGTAAAACCCAGTTGCGCGCACATGGATGTATAAACATCGTTTCAGCTTTGCGTACATTTCCCTTTGCCCGCCCATGCAAATTCGGTGGGTTTTAACGTGGCCGTGGTTTTAAACGGAACTTCAGTTGTCCGTGCGGATGTCACTTAAAGCATCTTACGTCATAAGAATGTTATTCTTTTCATCCAATCAGATTACAAGGAAAACAAATTTTAAAAAAATGTTTATTTCTGAATGCCTCCCTGGAGCCGGTCGGACAAGTATAAAAAGGGCACTTTTCGCCCAAACGAGGAGTCGACCTTTGAGCACCATGTCGTAAACATCAGCATCGACCCGTCCGCGTTTGGACGTTAAACACGCGTGTGCCGGACAATTAATTCCTCCATGTGGATACGGACTTGCAACCCTAATGGACCTTTTATTTTTACCCTTTTCCATCTCTCCGCTAAGTAAGCGGTGGGCCTTTTATATTGTTTAATTCTTCGTAAAGAGACTGGTTATTTCTAACCAGTAACTTTCACTTTTCTACATCTTATTATTCAACACCTGATTTTATTATTATACTTTTTGAGTCTGCGACATTAAGACGGAGCCTTGGCACCCGCAACAATATATAAATTTATATTTTGTTACGTGGTTCCACTTCAGATTTTATTTTGTTCGTTTTTCTGTTAAGACAACAACACACTTTCTAAAAATTGTTTTATTTTTTTGTTAAAAATATATAAAAATGTATATTTTGTTTATTTACTTTATTTAATCCAGTGCTTACTTCCAATATTAAAATATTTTTTATATTAATTACATATTTTTTTTATTTTAAAACTTTAATAATTTTATTTTATAACTAATAATTCGTAATATTCGTGATTTGACGGTGTAAAATACTGATGTGACCCTTCTAGAGTTGTCGAACTTTGCCGGGACTTAACTGCAAGACTGCCAGGAATACTTAGGTACCATTGTTTTCGTGTGAAATTTCCGAAACTTCGTCCCAATAGTGTAGAAGCGCCTCATTTGTAAACAATTTGAAGCGATTTATGTGAAATCGTTTTTGTAATGATACTGATTTCACAAGTTAGAATTATTGTGAAATCATTTGTCAGTTTTTTGGAGTTTTTTTAAAGATGGCGGTCGAGACATTCCCTTTTTGCTTACTCATAAAAGTTACAAATAAAACTATTTTGTGCAATTTTTGCAATATGAAATCCTTGTTTCTTGAGGAGTACTTACATCTTAAAGATTTTTCTGTTTTTTAAAATTAGGTTGAATGCTAAACAAGAACGAAAAAAAATGCTCTTTTTTGGTCACCACTGACTGCTCTCTAAAGTTTAATGCAACTTTTTTCTAAATATGAACTTAGATTATATATTATTTTTTATTGGAATTCTTTGAGATAAGCAATTTGTATATTTACTTGCAAATTGTTATTCTCATCTTCATAGTTATTATTGTTGCACCACGTTTCGGCCAACTATTCCTCTGGTCTTCTTCATGTGGTTTAGTCGAAGGTGGTCTGAAGAAGGCCAGAGGAATAGTTGTCCGAAAAGTGGTGAAACAACAACTATGAGGATAATAGTCTGCAAATAAATAAACAAACTTAGATGTATTATTGTAGAATACGAGGGGCGTGCAATAAGTAATGCCCCTGACCGACTTCCAGTTGTCTGATCTAGCTGAAATTTTGTATGTGCAATGATTTATATCTCTACGGGTTATGTGGCAAATTACAGCTCTGAACTAATTGTGATTTCTGTTTTACAGGTGTTTGAACTGAGTCAGGTGTGAAATGGAGCCTGTTGAATGTCGAGCAGCGATCCGGTTTTTGTATTTGAAAGGATTCATACCACAGGAGACTTTTGATGAAATGAAAGAAACTTATGGTGATAATGCCCCATCATATGACCTTGTAAAACGCTGGCATCATGAATTCAAACATGGCCGGAAGTCTGTGGAAACAGTTCCCATACCTGCCCCCCCCCGCCCTCTGCCATTGATGAGGCATCTGTCTGTCAAGTTGAGGCTGCCATTTTGGAAGATCGGCGCATTACTATTCGCCAAATAGCCCAAGATGTCAAGATTAGTACAGGGTCTGTGGAAACTATCATTCATGACCATTTGCATATGCATAAGGTGTCTGCCAGATGGATTCCCAGGTTGCTCACACCATTCCAGAAGCGAGAACACATTGAGTGCTCGAGGATGAATTTGGAGATGTGCCAAGAAGATGAGTGAAAGTTTTTCAAAAGACTGATTACACAGGATGAAACCTGGGTCCATCACTATGATCCAGAGACCAAAGCCCAGTCAATGCAGTGGAAGCACTTGGAATCACCACCTCCAAAGAAGGCAAGGGCGCAGTCCTCCGCTGGCAAGGTCATGCTCACAGTCTTCTGGGACCAGGACGGAGTAGTGATGACAGATTTCCTAGCAAAGGGTACCACAATTACAGGAGCCTATTATCCTTCACTTTTGAGGAAATTAAGGGAAGCTATCAAAATCAAGAGGCGGGGCAAGATCAGCAAAGGTACTCTCTTCCTGCAGGACAACGCTCTGGTCCACAACTTGCATGTTGCCAGATCAGAAGCAGAGGCATGTGGTTATGAAATTCTTTCCCCATCCTCGCTACTCTCCTGACCTTGCACCCTCTGACTTTCACCTCTTCCCAGCTATGAAGTTGTTTTTGAAAGGAAAGCATTTCCCAGCTGATGCAGCCTTGATTTCTGAAGTCATGTCATGGTTGGAGGACCAACCTGGGGTGTTCTACAAAAACGGTCTCCAGAGCTGCATCAAACGATGGGAGGAATGCATAACTCAGGGTGATTCCTATGTAGAGAAAGACTAATAACTGTGCCAAGTTTCGTTGCTCTACTACTATGGGAAGTGGGTCAGGGGCATTACTTATTGCACGCCCGTCATAACACTTTCATCTAAATTCCCTCTCAAGAAGTAAGATTTTATTTTTTTAGACAATTACGTATAAACATCCTAAAAAAAACTTGGTTTTGAGAAAAAAATTTTTTTTAACAAGAATGAGGATATCAATATAAGTTTAATGTCAAATGATCCCCTATATCCGAGCCGTTTTAGAGCTTAACTCTCTTTTTTTTTTATTTGCTATAGAAGATAAATCTTGCAATTTTCTTTTTCTAGGGGGGTGATTACTATGTGTGGTTTTACAACCTGGCCACTCGAACTTAGAGTTAGTGGTAAAATATTTTAGTTAACTATCTTAAAAAGTTAGAATGGGTCGAAAATAGAGGATCATTTTACATTAAATTTATATGTGAAACTGATCCCTTCTAAATTTTAAAATATTTTTTACTATTATTTCTCTTTCTTTCAATTTTTTCAGGGGGTTCATACAATGCCATCTAAAAAAACAGAAACACATTTTATTTAGGAGGGAAGGCAGCTGAGAGTGGTAATCTACAAGTTTACTAAAAGAACTTTGTAGTATTTGGGAGGGGGGGTTGCATATATATATATATATATATATATATATATATATATATATATTTTTTTTCTTTTTTACTCATCTTCACCCCAAACAAGGCATATCCCCATTTGGACGCAAGAGCTACTAATTGGGACCATGTCTAGGAAAGATTAACAAGATGTTGGTTTACATTACATTTGAACTGCTGTATAACAGTACAGTCAAGGAAGGTCGCAGGAAGGGAATTCCAAAGTCTAGCTGTTTGAGGAAAGATACTATTAGAGTAGAAAGCCTTCTGGCAATTAGAGATCTCAACAGTGAAGGGGTGTGATTTTGTTGCTAAGCAGGGATATGTATGTTGAAGTGGCACAAGTGCAATGAGTTCATCAGAGCACATTCCATTAAAACATTTGTAAAACATGCACAGCGATGGGACGTGGGTTGGAGCCTATACGACAAAGTGAGACTGATTAGAGTGGAGACTCTTTTTCAGACCCTATCCAAGAGGGAGAGTCTAGTGGTAGATACACCAGCCCAGATGTGGTAACAATACTCTATGCATAGGCGAATGGTGGCTTTGTAGAGGTACAGTTGTTACATGATAAGGACTGTCCACTTTTCATGTAAGTATAAAAATAGAGAGATTCAGTTAAAATGAAAATGAAATAGAATAGACGAAATTCAAACCTCGTAATTTAGGTTTAGAAATAGATTACGAGAGAGAATTAGAAAATGGAATGTAAAAACAAACCATTGTTTAGCTTAGAGATAAAATAGTTTTAAGAAAAGGAATGTGCATTTGTCAATTCTGTTATGAAATTGAATTGAAGAATGCAACTATAAGATAATTTAATAAACATGTTTTTAACATATTGGAAATATAGGTTACTGGAAATATAGGTTAAAATTCCTTTTGTAAACAAAGGAAAAAGTTTTGGACACGCATTTCCAGAACACGTGAAAGAAGACACATGTTTTAATATGTGTATGACGTCATGGAAAATGGGAAGTTCTCGAGATAGTTAGAAACTTGAGAGTTAAGAGAGAGAGTCTGAGGACGAGAGACGACAGTCTGGAGTCCAGAGATGGACAGTCGAACGTCTAGAAGCGACACAGTCACTTTTGAAACATAGAATGTAAAACTTTGAATTCTTGACTAAGAAAACCACCGACCGGTCGAAGAAGAAATAAACCCATCATGTGTTTTTATAAACGTCATCTTTGTGTTGTAATTCTACCAAAAGGTAAAGTGAAATTGTCATTATATGTCTTATATATCCTGTGTTTTAAAATGTCTTCACATACACAATGTCTCTACATCTCATATCTACAATGTGAACACTAAGACTGTCTCAACACTGTCTCCTCACTCTAAGAGCTTCTATTACACTTCTAAGTATGAACATTTTATGCATATGAATCTCTTCATAACACAAACACAGAACGCAACATCTCTCTTAATAAGACTCTCAAAAACTCACTTTTAATAAGACTTCATAACAACAAACAATAACAACAAGAATAATAATAATGAATCTATATATAACACAGTGTGCTCTCAGGTGTGAGTAGTTTTCTAACACAATAGATGGAGTCCACCTTCCTTGCAGCAGCCTTCGCAAGGGCCTCAATGTATTTATTTGTTCCAGTTCATAGTTCCTGTGAATGCTAAGCCAAGGAGTTTGAATGAAGAATTCTCAGATAAGGTGTTATTTGTCATGCATATCTGTGGTTAGAGAGGCTTCTTGTAATTTTTGAAGGAGAGCAGCTTAGTTTTACTAGCATTAAATGTTACCATCTATTTACGGCCCCATTCCCCTATAGTCTGGAAGTCATTTTCTAACAATTCTGCCATTGTCTTAAATTTGTGTACATCTGTTCTTACCTCGTACATGGTGTCATAGAGCATTGTATCATCAGCAAATATACCCATCTCGGACACAATATTATCAGGGAGGTCGTGAATGAATATCAAGAATAATAATGGTCCAATGATCGACCTTTGTAGCATTCCCACATTAATGTTATGCTGTTTGGATGAACATCCATCAATGACAACCTGAATGTTCCTATTGTCTAAGAAGGATCTAATTATATTTAGTATTCGTCCAGTTATACCATACAATTTGATTTTCATTAGCAGTTATTCGTGCCAAACTTTGTCAAAGGCCTTGGATATATCAAGGGCTGCAGCAATAGAACAGTATTGCCTAAATACATACTGTTTGTCAGAGAGAAAATTAGCTTTCGCAAAGTGGTAGACTAGTGCCTGATTGATTAAGGTCTCAAAGATTTTAGCGAAGAGCGGGAGGAGACTGATAGGGTGATAATTGAGAGGATCAGTCCTTTCACCAGAATTTTTGTACACTGGTACCACAGATGCCATCTTCCAGCTATTAAGTAAGCAAGATTCAGGAAGGCATTTGTTGTAGAGTTTGGAAAGTATTGGGGCTAGCTCAGCTGAGCACTTCTTAATTAGTATAGCAGAGATGAGATCAGGCCCACACTTTTTGGGGGTGTCTAAGTTTTTTTTATATTGCAGATATGAGAAGGGACTGATTTTCAGATCATCAAGTATGGCTTCAGTCCAGATGGATAAAATTTTGAAGGGTTGTTTATTGGCTGTAGGGTGGAGTTGGAGGCGACTTACAGAGTAAGCAGTTCAACCTTCTTGGATGTCGTGCATGCGATCTTCTGGTTGTTGGATAGTGGGGTAGGGGCGGGAATTACTGATTGCCCTTTATTCACTACACTATTATAAATTTCTGACTATAAACTGGCCTTGTGTCTAACTTTGCTGCAATGGGAGAGAATAGGTAAATAAAACATGAAGTCAATTTCCAGGCTATTTTCACTTTTTACAGCAGTTAAATAACTTTATTTTTGCTATGGGAGATAAATTCTGTGCATTTGGGGGTTCAAGATAAGAAGTAATATATATATATATATATATATATATATATATATATATTTTTTTTTTTTTTTTAAGGTTATGAGGGTTTTTTGAAGCATGAAAAACGGTGTTACTTTTTGTATTTAATATTTTTATTGTTATTTTTTATATTTCAAGCGGACCTCTGCTCTTGGTCACAAAAAAGTATGAAAAAGAAAAAGAAAACCGTTGAAAGAACTGGAGATTTGTAGCACGGACAGCATTCACTCCTAGCAATCATGTTCATGTAAAAGTTCACGTGAATTATTTCATATATATATATATATATATATATATATATATATATATATATATATATATATATATATATATATATAATCAACATCTAAATGAATGCTTTGACAATAATTATGGTTTTCAAAAGGCGAACAATTAAAAGATACATCTGCCTTACTTAAAAATTGCTAGGTTAAACTATATGTCAAAATTATTGTCCTTGGCTTAATGTCTATCACAATAAATACATCGTTTCGGAATTGATCGTACAAATTATTGACTTTGTTGTTGTTCCTTCTTATGAAACAGATTTTTAATTTCTAATTCTAATTTGAATTTTAAATTATCAATAACATTACTAAATATATATATATATATACTTTACTAAATATATATATATATATATATATATATATATATATATATATATATATATTAAAATGAAAATTACAATTAAATTTACCAAAATGATCCAAGATAGTAAAATTAAAGTATATTATAAATATTAAAGAATTAATATTTATAAAGTTATCTCAGCCAGATGTAAAAGCTCGATAAAACCAAATAGGAAATAGAGCTTATAATACGAGCAAACAGTTAATAAAACATGTTAAAAAACACTTTGAAATGAGTTAAAAACATATTTAATCTGAAAAGGAAACACTAGATAAGTGGATAGTCCTTAATCCGCGGAGTTTCGAAAAAATACTTTCCTTCTCATCAGAGGATAGGAATTAGTAAAATGCGGGATCGGATTTTGCATGCAAAAGTATTTAATGAAACAACAAGTAAGTCAAAGATCTTACTTGAAAACAAAAAAAGTGAAGCAGAGGGAATATGGTGAAGAAAAAGGTGATTACACATGAATGGATAGTCTGGTGGAAGATAAATAATCCAGTGACGGTAAAATCCAAATGTATAACTTCAAGAAAGTTAATTTTGGATTCTTTGAAAATAACTGTCACTCTGTTTTGAGTCGCAGTTTTCACAGAAAATATATCCTGTGGATATGAAGCTATAAGTAGTGTCCCTTTTAGGGTAGTCGTAATGGAGTTTCCGTTAGTGTCTAAAAGGCAGAGTTCAGCGTCTCCTCTTTTTAAGGCTAAGCCACTGGTTTTAGTTCCGTCTGCCAACTCCATGTAGTGGTTCTCAGAACGGAATGTTGTGTCAAAATTCTTAAATTTCTTTGTGTCTGTTATAATGTGCGAAGTCGCCCCTGTGTCGACTAGTAAGTTCGTATACGGTATTAAGTTTCGGGTATAGTAGTAGTCCTCCATTTTAAATGCGAAGGTGTTTTCTTCAGTGTTAGCTGCCTTTTTCATTGTATCTTTTCGCTTATAACGTCAGAACTCCCTTTTATGGGTGTTACTTTTACAGTAACTACACCAATGTTTTCGCAGTTTGTGTTTGTTGTTGGAAAATTCTTTCGATAAATGTCCTTTTCTGCCGCATGTGAAGCACGATATTTCACGTTCGTCATGATGGTGGCGGCTCTCCATCGTATTCTCTGAAAAAGACAATGTCAATTTCATCACTTTGTCACTGGTCGACTGGATTTTATGTTTCAATGTTTTGTCGAAACCATGGAGTTCTGTTTTAAATTCCAGGAATGTTATTTTTTTGTTGCTGTGTGTCACATAAATCGAAAAAGGATTGTAGCAGCTTGGTAGTCCTTTTAATATCATGGCGATAATTAGGGCATCGTCAACTGTTTGCCCAGCATTTCTCAGAGCTGTTAAAATTGTTTCAGTTCTTATCACGTATTCTGTGACGCTTTCGTCTCCTTTCTTTTTGAGAGACGTGAGTTAGGTGTACAAGGAGATTACCCTTGGTTTTCCTTTGCTTGCGTAGTGTTCGCATAATATTTTGAGAGCTTTTCTCCCATTATCTGTAGGCTCCTGGGCCCATAACTTATTGCGAGTTGCATTTCAATGAAAAGAGAAAAGGAACTGGAACAAATACTTGAAGGAGGATACGAACACGTGTGTGACAGGTATAAAGAGAAGTATATTTTGGGGGGGGCAGGAAGAGGAAAAGGGATTATGAGAATAAAACGTAAAAAAGAGGTAATCATAAAAAGGTCTATGATAACAGTTATCGTACTTACTTTAAACAGAAGTCTCCCTTGCTATTATTTCAGATCATTTGAGACCATAGCAGCAAGTTTTAGTCTCCCCTCCATCAATGCCAGAGGTTTGGGGAATATATATATATATATATATATATATATATATATATACTAGCATTTCAGCCCAGCATTGCCCGGGTATTTGGAGGTGTATGCGTAATGTTATGACCCTTTAGGCTGTGATCATAGCGTAGTATCTGTTAACTGTGGCAAGTGGAAGCAATGGTCAAAACATTATTATAATTGTTATTGTATTCTTATTAATTGATTTGAGCGACGCATGCTTGCTGGATCAGTTATTATGATTAGAAGAATAAACAATTAAATTGAGGAAGAAATGATTGACGTGTAAATCGTAAAAGGAATGCGAAAATATAAAATAGATGTAAACATTCTTTTGGATTTGGATAAACAAATAACTAGATGGAAACATTAGGTTGGTCTGAGACACGTAATTAGGTGACATGGGAGAACACGTGATGTAGTTAGTTTTGGAGAGATTGAGAGAGTTGAGGATTGACCACGAGAGCAGACAGACGTCTAGACAAGGTTGGACAGACAGCTAGGAGCGGGCTGTAAGAATAGAAAATGTAGAAACTGCAGATTCTGTGAAAAGCATTTGAGACAACTGTAATAAATTTATATTATAAAAATATAAAGAGTTTTTTTAATGGTTTCACAAATAAGAACAGATGTCTCAATTGGTTGGTGCTGATCGCTTCATGGTTCGTCAAGAAGCAGCAGGAAGTTAAAAGAACTCTTCAAGAAAAAGGTATGAAGCATATATTATTCTTCTTATATATGAACTATAAAAATATCCCGTGTGATAAGTCTGATACAACATGACTCGGTTTACACGTCAATATCATGTCCCCTGGCTAACAACATACATACAATTTATACGTTTATTATCTGTCTGTTAAAAGAACAATATCTTACATCCACTAGATAACATATGACACGTTTTAATATATCATCTCCTCGAATATAAACCAATAGGCAACATATGTTGAGCAAAAAAAAAAAAAAGTGGTAGTAGGAAAGCAGACTCGAACCAATACCGCAAAGGAGAAAAAGTACGGGGAAAAACATGACGTCTTTGCTGTTACGATCACCATCAAACCGGAAGTGACATAGGTTTAAATTAAGGCTAGACAATCTAAAAGAGGGGTGACTTTCGAAAATATCCGCGAAAAAGCGACTCCCTGTAGAAAAGTGTCTAGTTGAAGGTGAAGATATTAATGTTTTTAGCTGATTTTTCGATATTTGTCGTCTGAAAGGTCGAACTTCAAAACGATACTGATCTTGTAAAAATCCGTCGCCTCTGTCAAAAGTTTTAGGCAGACATGCAAACATACATACATTTATATATTGGTAACTAAAGATTTTCGACCCAAACCGATTAAAAAGCTTGCCCTATCTCTGAATAATAATTTCAAATGTTTAGACCAGAAATTGTCTGAGTAATTTGGTAGAGACCGCAGAGGTCAAATTTTAATAAATGTTAAGGGGTAATAATAGGGGTCAAATTTTAATAAAATTTGACCCCTATTATGACCCCTTAACATTTATTGTTTGGGCTCAAATCAAGTTATTAAGTTAGATCCATGTCCAAGGAACCTATATATAAAATTTCAAGTTTTTAGACCCAAAATTGGCGGAGTTTGGTAGAGTTCTCAAAGGTCAAATCGTTGAACTTTGACCTCTTTACAGCCAAATTTCTGACCGAAAACCGATCACATCGATTTTCCCAAATCTCAGTACCATGTATATCAAATTTCGAGTCTGTAGACTAGAAATTGACAGAGTTATTGCGTAGGGAAATGTACAGAGACACACAAACAGACACGTTCACTTTTATATATATATATATATATATATATATATATAGAGAGAGAGAGAGAGAGAGGTTAATCGTTTAAAAAATCTTTCTCATAAATAAATTTTTTCATAATGAATAAAAAAATTTTTATAATGATCGCAACGATAATAAAAAAAAAGGCCGATGGGAATTATGACTGTAAATTTATTTATAACAACACAAAAATAAGTAAATAAAAATGCAATTATTTTGATAATTTAAAGAAGTAATGCATAAAAGAAAATAAATTGTCTTGATTGAGAGAGAATGTTCAAGAAAAATGCCAGATCTCAATACGACATTTTCATACTGGTTATTGTCGTCAGTTCAAACAAAGAGAGAGTAAGGGAGAGAGAGATAGAGAGAGAGAGAGAGAGAGAGAGAGAGAGAGAGAAATTTTGCTTTACTCACTGTCTTAGCGACTTTACTTCGTTCTTCTTCTTCTTATCCGATTTCCTTCGTTCTTCTTCCTATCCGATTTCCTTAAAAAAAAACTAGCTCCAAATATATCAAATAGACTCCTTTTCCAATCTTTATTAAGAGCACCTCCTCATCTTTTATCCACCGCAGTATTACTGCTAATCATATCTGTTCCCAGTGTCGCCGTTGTCGGTTGCTTCCCTCAGCAGCGAGGAGCAGACTGTCTCTTCTGTCCTTCCTAAGCGTGCAGGTTAAAACGCCCCCCCTCTCTCTATATATATATTTTCACCTCCCCCTCTCTATACAGCCTGCCAGCGTTCGCTAGCTGGTTTCTTTCTTTCTTTTTTTCTTTCTTTCTCCTCTACTGTCAGCGCTCGTTAGCTACTCTTTCTTTTCTTTTTTTTTTACCACTCTCTATATATCTCTTCATATCCTCTCTCGTTGTGATTGTTTTCTTGTTTTTTTTTCTGACTGAACGCAGACGACAGTACAATTGATGAAAATAAAACAAAAACAAACAAACTCCTATTCTCTCTCGATTTCGAACAACATATAAAAGAATAATTAATTACATTTTTTTTTACTAAAAATGTAACAATACATATTTAGTCATATACTTATCAGATGTTTACCTTAAAATCTTATAAAAACACAATTTTGGACAACTTACATACTTCATGTAACCGACACGCTCTGTCGTTCCTTCTCGTTTCAAAGATTATGGTCATACTGAAATTATTTAAACTTATATTAATTATTTTTGTATTTTTTTTGTATTTTTAGTTATATTTTCATTTTCATTTTATTTAAAGCTTTTAATCCGCTTGCTTTTTATTTTTTTTATTTATTTTACCATTCTTCAAGTTCTATTTTTAAGTTATATTAATTATTATACTTATTTTCCACTTAAAGTATAGGATGGAACGGTAAATTTGTCACCCTCAAAAAAACAACACAACAGTTTTATTTTAAAACTTTTATTGAAAAAATCAATTCAGGTAATTTGATTATGTAACAGAACTGATACCTTTTCAATGTAGCCACCTTCAGCCTGAATCATCGTCTCAATACGGGTCCGGAATTGGGAGCACACAAACGCCAGTGGGAGCTTGGTGAATACTTGGCAGATGGCAGCGGTCAAACTGGCTTTGGTGTTGTGGGAGGTCATGTTGATGATGTTCTCGACGTATGACCAAACAAAGTAGTCCAGCGGGTTCAGGTCTGGAGGGAGAAGAGGCGGCCAATGAGAAAAGGGTAGAAGCTTGTAGCACTCCTTTTAAAGCCTGGATCTTTTTGGACTTATGGGTCAGTGCAGCATCCTGCTGCCCGACTCAGGGTCTGACAGCAGCCATCTGATTGCACCAGGGGCTCACCACACTCTTAAACACATCCAGATAAACTTTGGTGTTGACTTTCAAACCAACTTTGAAAATGTGAGGTGGCATAATGTGGCCTTCACTTGAAGCCGCACCAAAGACCATAACCGTGGTCGGAAACTTCGTTGAACTGTGCCTTCAAGTGTTGAACAACCTGGATTTGCATTTTGAGGGTGCTGGCAATGATCCTGCTGTTATAATTTGAATCAGTAGAAAGCGTGAGTTGTACAGCAGTGCATCTTCGATCTCGCTTGTTGAAAATTGTGTCACTTTCAGACATGATAGAAGGCTCTTATCGCTATTAGGATTTGTACACAACTGGCCAAGTAGTAGATGGTCTGCAACAAAAAAAAGAAAACCAATTTTCATCAAACGGAAATGGAATCATGCAATCTTTTCTAGGGCAACAATTTCATTGTCCCACCCTGTATTAAGCCGGAATTTCCCTTATAGAGAAGTTTCTCAAATTCTGTGATGATGTTTAACACATAAGACAACAACAACAAAAAAATGCTTTTCATCAAACGAAAATGGAATCATGTCGTCTAAATCTAGGGCAACAATTTTAACATTCCACCCTATATCCTTAGTACATAATTTGCCTTAAATACAAAACCATGTTGCTTTTTTTTTTCTTTTAACTTAAGAAAATGTCAATTTGTAAAACAGATATTAACTACTTAGAATAAATATATTTGGCGAATGTTTGATTGACATGAGTCTGAATATAAGTTCTACTAGAATTTACAACTATACAATTAAATACAACCAGAATAAATACTCATCAACCAATGACAAACCATTACGATTAACCATACTAATTAGTTGGGTAATTATAATTCAGTATAAATTAAGGTTAAAAAAGACATATAAGAATCTTATTGATGGGAAAATAGAGTGGTTGTTAAACATGGATGGTTCATGATTTTGACTATTCACAGTTAACTGGAGATAACATGGCGATACAGAATATATATATATATATATATATATATATATATATATATATATATATATATATAAAAGATAACAGTGTCCGATTACACAAAGAGAATAAGACAGCATTTGACCACACAATGTAAATGTTAAGAAAAGAAAAAATATTCACAACAAAAACTCATCTAAAACCACTGTAAATAATTTTCCTTTATTTCTCTGTGTACCCAAAACTAATTGAAAGTTCCATGAACAAAGTTTCTTCCCTAAAACTACTTGCTTGTGGAACACAATATCATGGGGTTGCTTCTCAGTTGACTACAACCTAGTCGTTTTTAAGTCTAATGAAAACAAATTCTTGTTGAGTTGTGCTCTTTAAATAATCAAATTCTGACCAGTTACAACATTGTCATCAATCATCATGATGTCTCACCGTCCCTCTGGCAGACTAATTAACCCCTATCCTCGAGTGGCTATTGGGCCTTGATAAGTGATGATTTCTTAGTACAACAAAATACACTGATGAATATAGCAGGTGAAAAATAATATTTGTTACATTATGAAAAGAAGAACAATAAGATGAATATTAGAAATTGAATTTTGCTTGCAACAGAGAGAATTATAGAAAACAAATGAGAAGCTCTTTTTTAGTTCTCTTTATATAAAAAACCCCAAAACATTGCTATTTTTCCTTACACAGAACATTGTTAACTTATTTTCATAGTTTATATATTGTTCTAATTGATTTTCTACCCATGGTTGTTTTTTGTCTTCATAGGCCCAAAGCAATTGAAAAAGAAAAGAAAAAGCAATTGAAAAAGAAAAAGAAAGCTGATGAAATTTTTCACACGCATATACTTATGAATTAATCTGGAACTGAATGAATTTAAGTTTATTTTTAAAAAAATAAGACAATCAACCAAGAAAATTTATTTTATTACATTCTTTCACATTTTCAACAATAGATATCTTGTATTTAACTTGTTTTGTTTTTATTCTTTTTCTTTTATGCAGGGGTAGTGATCACTGTTTGTATAACATGCCCCCCCCCAAAAAAAAAAAAAAATTTTTAGGATTTAATTGTTAATGAATATTTTGGGAAACTGCCAGGGGCCTATTGATGCAATCAAGCACCCTTCAGAAGAATGCAAAGGCTCTAAAGCAGCATTTCCTCAAAATATTCCAGCATGTTGACAGATAGAAGATAGCAGCAGCATCTACAATCGACCACAACAATGACAACAGTAATAGCAGAAGTAACACGGCTACAAGCTTTCATTACAATTTTAAATTTATGCTTAATTTCTAAGCTCAATGCTGATTGGTGCAAGCATTTAATTTCCTTTTTGGCTTGTCTAATCAGGGGGCATCTCTCATGTGAATTAAGTTACAAGAGATGATAAAAGGGAGTGCCTGCTAGACTATTTCATAACTTTAGGGGGCCAGATCACACAGTGAGCTGACTCATCTAAAGTGTTTCTGTCAACCCCATACTTCTCTCCTGAGGCACAACAGCACCCATCCCCCAAACTGTATGACCTTGGGGTTCGACAAGAAGCTCCAAACTTTCCAACATTGTTATGGCCAACACACATGGACTAAATAATATAAAACACACACATGCCTACATACACACAGATTGACTTCCAAACCTGTGTACATAAACATATTCTAATGTTTGTACAAACAGAACATTCATCCTACCTTTTATATATGAATTCTTCTCTCTAGCAAGATGTTTATTTAATTAAACTTTCTAACCTTTTGTGTTTGTTCACACTCATAGACGTATTCCATTACTAACACCATTCTCTTTTATGACATGCTAACGAAGATGACTCAATAATGTTGTTTCACATGTTTTTAACTTCTATTCTATAGATACAGTTAAGAAATATTTTTCGCAAAAATGTTGTTTTTTGTGACCTTGAGATTTCTAGATTTCGTATTTTTGTTGCTCAATATATTGACATTTCTAGATTTCGTATTTTTGTTGCTTAATATAGGTTTATTGGTTTATTAATTAGCAAATGTTAGTTAGATTTAAATTTTTATAACTTGTTATATATATATATATATATATATATATATAATTATTACTATAATAAATTTTAAAATACTTACAGATACTAGTGTTTCATCCTTTCAGGAATTATTAGTGCACGGATTTACAATTACATCCCGTTGAGAGATTCGAACATGGCCACGAAGCCATCTCTGACTCCATTAGCAAGGAACAAATCACACGGCCAATGTTAATCACGAGAAATAGAGTTGAAATTTAAACATTTAATATTAAATGTCGATACATCCATCCATAGTGATTTAATGATTATAACATTATGATCTGTGCATGCGAGCTTAAGTGACCAACTTTCCTTTCAACTTTAAGGTGCTCAACAATAAGAACTGAGTTCTTAGAGATGCTGACATAATTATTACTATAATTATTTTTTAAATACCTACAGACACTAATGTTTCATCCTTTCAAGAATCATCAGTGCAGGGAGTCACAATTACAGCAGGGAGTCACAATTATCTCCTATATAATAAAAAGACTGCAGAAATTCCCCTCTGGAAAAAAGTATCGTAGGTTTGCAACAACAGATGCTACATACAAATTCAGTACATCTAGGCTAATAGTCGCTATCTTATGTAGCTTACGACCTCCATTTCTAACATATTCACTCATGATAATAAAATGCTACATTGCATCCGATGAGCAGCATCATCACAATTACCACATCTACAAAGGAGGAGTTCCTATTTTTCTCACTCAATATTTAGTGCTCCCATCGCTACCAGTTGAGACCAGAACAAATTCTAAATTTTCCTACAGTATTGTGCTTGCACTGTCATTAACTGGCTATTACATACACACACATAATATAATCTTTCTATTTTTCAATTCACAAATAATGAAGTTCTCTAGCCTGATTCCAGCCATTCTGAATGGCTGAGCTCTGGCCATTCTTATATTTTGGATTAATGGTATTTGCATCATAAATGAACGCTAATCTAACATTCAAATAAGGCGTCACAATGATAGCCATTTTACCACTCTGAGTAAATTGCTGCATTCTTTTTATTATATTATGCCGACAAAACACCCAAGACCTTTACTAAATGAAATCACCTTTTTATTTATATGTGATTTTTCGCTATTTACATTTACTGCAACATAGCGATTCCTTACATGTTGTGGTGTCAACACTATTTAAAATTATTTTTATTTCCTCTCTCTCTTCTCTCACTCGAATTATTATTATTCTTGCGTGTTTCTGTGTCCATGTGTTCATTTTAACAGGCGGCTTGCTACGATACGATAAATTGCTATAACAAAAACAAAAAAAAAATCATTGACTCAATTTATTTTCATTCCTTTTTATGCCGAAATAAAAAAAAAACAACACCTATTTTAGCAAACAAAATATTCTACATTCGAAATAAATTGCTGCGTTCTTTTTAATTATTATGCCAACCCTAATGGACATATTATTCCGTTTATTCCATTCATTAATAACTATTTATAACTGCTAAATGAATTTTTACTGTAACTACAATAAATTGCTATAACAAAAAAAAAAAAAAATCATCGACCTAATTTATTTTCATTACTTTTTATGCCTAATAAAAACAACAGCACATTACTTTAGTAAATGAAATATTCTACATTTGGAGTAAATTGCTGCATTGTTTTTCAATATTATGACAACTCTAACCGACATATCATTCCGTTTATTCGACACCAATTTCCCTTAATTACTAATGTTATAAAATAACACGAGCGTATGGAAGCAAGGAGAACAAACGAAGTAATTTGGTTTAAACCTTTATTGAGGGTCAATGTGAATAAGTATATATATCCTCAATCAAGGCCGGAACGGTCAGCCGGGCGTCACGAAGGCCGGAATAGGGATTAGAGAGGTTGGGGTCCTGGCTTGATCAGGTTTGGGCAGGTACAGGGGCCTAGATGCTGGTACGGTCTCGGGATGACGTCCGGGACTGGAACATCGCCACCGCTGTTGCCGCTGAGGAGTCGCTGGGATGAGTCGGGGTTCGCTGGTGGTATTCCTCAAGGGAATAAGCGGTGATATGGTGACTAGGCACTTTGAATCAACTGCTGTCGCTGAGCTGCCGCTGCTACTGCTGGATGGAGCTGAAGGGAATGGCTACTGCTGCTGCCGCTGCTGCTGCTAGAAAGTTGAGGGGAACGGCTGTCGCTGCTGCTACTGCTGGATGGAGCTGAAGGGAACGGCTATTGCTGCTGCCGTTGCTGCTGCTAGAAGGTTGAGGTAAGGTGCGAGTTATTCTAATGATGTGTGTATCTAAAGAGATGGGATTTGAAATTGTCCTGTGTATTTATTGTGTTTGACTACGTTGTAACGGCGAACAGATTTGTCTTAGGGTCGCCATTGTTGCTGCCGTCATTGCCTTGCTGATTTCTGGTTTATTCATGGAATGTGGAGAGATATGCGAATATAACAATGCTCCCCCAGATCTCGATCATATTTACATGATAAAGTCTCTGAAGCGTGTAGGGAGTTGTCCTCTTGTTGTTCTGGCTGGTAATCTCCTGGGTTGGCTGGCTTGTGAGGATGGCGTCCGATTCTCGTCCGGATTGCATGTGGGGCCATTCGTGGAATGCTGTTCGTCGGTGATGCTGGGTGGGGGTGGGAGGTTTGTGATAGACAGGTGCGGCGGGCGTGGTGCTATTCGTCGGATGTGCGCCCGGTGTACCCAGGTTGTGATGCCGCTCTCATCTTGTACTTGGTACATCAAGCTGTTGGTTTTGGTGATAGTGAAGCTTCCTATCCATTGCATGTGTGCTGATTGGACCGTGGCTGATTGAGGACGGTGAAGTAGGACCTTGTCTCCTACTTGTAGCGGGTTCTCGTGGGAGAAGTGCTTTTCGCGGTTCTCCATTTTATGATCTGCTTCATCATTGGCCAGGGCGACACGGTGATGAACCTGTCTTAGCAGGGCGTTGATTTTCATGCCATATGCACCTGGGTCATCGCTCCTGGCTTCCTTTCTGTGGGGTGTTGGCAAGCCGATGCTAGGGTGGCGACCCGTGACTGTGAAATGCGGGGAGACACCGGTGGCCTTGTTGATTGTGGCGTTCATGGAAGACACAACAGATTCGAGAACATCTGTCCACTCGCAATTCCTGTCTTCACACAGCATGTAGATGGCGTTCTTCATTGTCCGATGTTGTCTCTCTATGTTCCCTGAGCTTTGTGGGCGCCAAGGGCAATGCAGTTCCTGTGTGATGGCCATTTGTTCGCAGAACTGTCGATAGACTTCCCCTGTGAAGTGTGTGCCTCAGTCGGAGGACACTATGCGTGGGATTTCTCTGTGTCGGAGGAAGAACTGGTATAGACCACGAGCGGCGTCGATGGCACGGTCTCTTGCACATGGTATAGCTGTGAGATGCCGGCTGAAGCTGTCCAGTATTGTAAGTATATATCTTTTCCCCTTTGAGTTGGGCATTGTGACAAAGTCAACAAAGACGAGTTCAAATGGTCTCTTACCCCGCTTGCAGTGGCCCATAGGCCAGCGGGTGCGTCTGCCATAATTTCCCTTGCATTTTGCACATGTGATGCAGGAATCAGCATAAGCCTTGATGTCGTTGTTCTTGGACTCCCACCAGTAACTGGAGAGGAGTTCCTGCATCCGTGTTATGCCTGAGTGGTTGTTGGCATCGTGTGCTTGATGCAGGTATTTGGGTCTGAGCTTGTATGGTACGACCAGCCTGGGGGATTGTTTGTGGTCTCTTATCATTAGGACCGTGGTTCCTGGTTCTAAGAAGAATTGATGTAGCTTTCTCTTGAACAACTTAGCTCGGTGGTCATCGGGGTCAATTTGTGGGCCGTCCGGGTATGATGTTTGGAGTGCGTGTATGATTCCGGCCAGGGTCTCATCCTTCTGTTGTTCGGTTGCAATATCCAGGTGTTCACAGATTTGTTCAGCAGGAATGGAGGAGTAGGTGTGGTATGCGAAAAATGCGTCGCTGATGCGTCTTTGCGTGTGGGCGTTCCGTGGTGTGTGCGTCTTGGGAATAAGTTTCAGACTGTCGATGTCATTGATGCACCATGATGGGACGTAGATGCGTAAGCTTGAGCCATCCAGTATGAATGTCCTTCCTGCTGGATTGGGGTCGCTGGGAGTCTTGATCTTCTTCTGTCCACAGCCTCTGCTGAGCATATCAGCCCAAACATTAGATTCGCCCTCCACGTATTCTAATACGAATTTGTAGCACGATATCTCGTCCTGCCATCTTCGTATTTTTGCATTATTGAATTCTCGCTGGTCAAGATATGTCAGAGATCTGTGGTCAGTGAACACCACGAAGGGACGGTTACGTAGAAAGTAGTCAAATTTCAGTATCGCCCACTTCACTGCATATGCCTCGCGTTCCGTTGTGGACCAGTTTTGCTCTGTTGTATTGAAGGAGTGGGACGCGACTCCGACAATGTTCTTCTTCCCGTTGCTGGACTCTTGCATCAGGATTGCTCCGCATGCGACATCACTGGCATCAGTAGTGAGCGTGAAGGGCATGGAGAAGTCTGGAAATGAGATAACCGGCAGGGAGGATAATCGGTCCTTGATCTTCCTGAATGCTCTGTCTGCATTCTCGGTCCAGTGGAATGGCTTGTTGACCTTGTTGAGCTCGTGTATAGGAGCCATGAGTTTTGAGAACATGCTTGATCTGATCTGTTCATGAAGGCGCGTCTCAAGGAATTGTCTGATCCAAACCAGGCGGCCGATGAGACTTTGGAGTTCCTTTCTTGAGGTTGGGGGTTTCATTTCTCCTATGGCACGAACATATTCGGGGTCGGCCTTGAACCCTTCGCTGTTTATTATGCGGCCGAGAAATTTGGCCTCAGGTGCGAGGAAGGAGCATTTGTCTGGGTTCAGCTTAAGTCCAAACTTTTGGAGGGCCATGAACAGTTGTTCTAGCGCGATGATGTACTCCTTGAATGTCTTAGCATGCACCAGGTTGTCGTCGATGTAAGATGATATGTTGCTGCGTGATGTGACCGTGGCTAAGGCCTCTGCTACGCAACGGGAAAAGATTTGTCCGGCCGAAGTGAGACCAAAGGCCAGGCGTGTGTACTGGTAGCATTTATCCTTCCATGTGAAGGCTGTTTTGTGCCGGTCCTGCTCATCTATTTCAATCTGCCAATATCCACTACGCAGATCAAGGGATGCAAAATACCTGTTGCCCTTGCCGATTTTGTTGAGCAGGTGATCCATCCTGGGTATTGGGTAGGGGTCCAGGTCGACTAGCACTTTGTTTAGCGTTCTTTTAAAGTTTGCAACAACGCGAATTGACCCATTTTTCTTACGTACGGCGAATACTGGACTGTTGAAACCTTTGGGGTCGCTGCAGGCTTCAATGATGCCTTTGCTTGCCATGCGGCCAATCTCGGCATTGACCTCCTCTTCCAGGGCTTGAGCAATCGGATGTTGTTTTTGGCTGCGTGATTGGCCGTTGGTTGGTATCTGAATGGGACGGATGAATGTGCCCTTGTCGCCATTCTCAGTACCGATGATGTCGGCATAGCGGATTAATAGGTTGGTGGTGGCCTCTAGTTCATCACGGTTGGGATGGTTTGGTAGTGTGAGTCCTGTGTTGTGTTTTAGCCATGTAAGCTTTTCATCCAAGGTGTGGAGTTCGGGATGGGGTCCGATAGCTAGGTAGTCCTGGATGACCTTGGTCTGGGAGTCGCCTGTGGGACTGTTTGGTGACGACGTCTGCCGTACGATGTTAGCTGTGTGTGTGGAGCCTCCTTGGGCAAGTGTGCGTTTGAACTCCACTTTCGCTTTTTCGTTGTCGACCGTGTACGAGATGAGGGTATCATGGCATAGGATGTTTTGGCCGATCAGGATTGGTGTAGATTGTGCCGTTATTAGGGCGTTTATGCCACAGAATGCGGGTGTGTTCTGGTTGCCGATTACAATGTCGCATGTTAGTTGGCCAAGCACGGTAATGCTGCCATTGATGCCCCTCACTTTGACGTCCGAGCGTTTTATGTGCTTCTTGGCTTCGTCTGGCAGTTGTGATGCTGGTATGATGCAGGTCGAGCATCCTGAGTCGAGCATCGCGATGTCTGAGAACTTTGTGTCGCCAATGTAAAAGGTGGAGTAGACAAGTGGTGAGTAGTTAGATTGTTCTTGAAAGTTGAAGACGTGATGGCTGATATTGGAGCGGGTCGGGCGGGGCATCACATCTCGTCCTGACCGAAGTGAAAATCCTGGTCCTCTGTCTCCGGCATGTTGTTGCCTGTTGTTGCGACAAGGGCTTGTGTTTGGGTGCGGGGTGGGTGACGGTATCTGCAATTTCGCCTAAAGCAGGATAGGCCTCTGAGATATCTCTGGCATACAGGGAAACTTACTGTTTGCCTGCGAGCTTCTTGCTGCTGATGTTGATGTTGATCGGTTTTCTTGTGTGCATCTATCAAGTTCGAGCGCTTGCGTCCACTAGAGTGGATGTGCATGTTTGTTACATGGTAAGGTTTTCTTTGGCTCAAGTGGTGCTCTTGAGAGAGAAGTGCGGAGTCTTGGGAATTGGTGACATCGGATTTTATGCCGCGATCCAGGTATCGCTGTGCTTCAGCCGCTATACCAGTTGCCGTATAGTGGTTGTCCATTGTTCTGACGAGGTGCGGGTAGATGTTTGTGTTCCATGCTTTCACCTTTTCACTCATAAGCATTGCGCCTATGATTGATATGAGTCCGTCAACGGATAGTTCATTGTTTCTGTCCTTTCTGTGTTTTGCCTTGATGTGGACGGCCGCTTCCCTGAGTGTGGTTTCGAGTCGACCGGCAAAATCTGTTAGTTTTTCGCCGTCATGTCGTTCTAAGTCCCAGGCCTTGCTTAGATGTTGGAAGGTGGTCATTTGGCTGCCGTGTGTTGTTAGTAGATACTCCTTCAGGTTGTTGAAGGTGGATGTATCTTGTGCAGAATCCAGCATTTGCTGAAATATACCCTGGTCCAGCATGTCTTTCGCGGCCTTGACAAATTCGCCCTCCAGGCTTGGGTATGTTGTTCCCTCCGGTAAGATGTGTATTGCGTATATTTTGGTGAGCGCTGATATGAATTGGTTTACGTCCTGTCCAGGGCGGAAGGGCTTCTGTTGTCTCATGGCGTCCCGAATTGTTTGCTGGCGCATTAGCATACTGTAGTCGCTGCTTGTGTGGGGGGTGGTAGCTGTTGTTATTGCTGTTGATCTCAGGGCGGTTGTCATGGCATCTATGTCATTTCGGATCTCCTGAAGTGCCTCTTCCGATGGTTGTGTTGAGCCTGTCCTCAGGTTGAATAGCAGATGCTTCTGTTCTTTGATTAGTGTGAATAGTTCCGACCGCGTGAAACCCTCGTAGCTGTCTGTACTCATCTTGCTGAACGCTCTGACACCAGTTGTTATAAAATAACACGAGCGTATGGAAGCAAGGAGAACAAACGAAGTAATTTGGTTTAAACCTTTATTGAGGGTCAATGTGAATAAGTATATATATCCTCAATCAAGGCCGGAACGGTCAGCCGGGCGTCACGAAGGCCGGAATAGGGATTAGAGAGGTTGGGGTCCTGGCTTGATCAGGTTCGGGCAGGTACAGGGGCCTAGATGCTGGTACGGTCTCGGGATGACGTCCGGGACTGGAACATCGCCACCACTGTTGCCGCTGAGGAGTCGCTGGGATGAGTCAGGGTTCGCTGGTGGTATTCCTCAAGGGAATAAGCGGTGATATGGTGACTAGGCACTTTGAATCAACTGCTGTCGCTGAGCTGCCGCTGCTACTGCTGGATGGAGCTGAAGGGAATGGCTACTGCTGCTGCCGCTGCTGCTGCTAGAAAGTTGAGGGGAACGGCTGTCGCTGCTGCTACTGCTGGATGGAGCTGAAGGGAACGGCTATTGCTGCTGCCGTTGCTGCTGCTAGAAGGTTGAGGTAAGGTGCGAGTTATTCTAATGATGTGTGTATCTAAAGAGATGGGATTTGAAATTGTCCTGTGTATTTATTGTGTTTGACTACGTTGTAACGGCGAACAGATTTGTCTTAGGGTCACCATTGTTGCTGCCGTCATTGCCTTGCTGATTTCTGGTTTATTCATGGAATGTGGAGAGATATGTGAATATAACACTAACTTCATATCTTTTTGTTTTTATGTGGATTGTCGCTGTTTACATTTACTGCAACATGGCGATTCATTACATGTCAATATCTAAAAACGTTTTAATTTCCTTTCTCTCTTCTCTCACTCTGATTATTATTTCTCTTGCATGTTTCTGTATCTGTGTGTTCGTTTTACCATGCAGCTCGCTATGATAAATTACTATAACAACAACAAAAAAAATTTATCTACCAAATTTACATTCAGTATTTATTTATGTATGCACAGATTGTCATTAAACAACTATAAAAGATGAGGGCAACAGTCCACAAATAAATAACTAAATAAACTATTTTCTTTATTAATTAAGGATATTTTTTTATAATGAAAAAAAAAAAACAGTTTGCCACATTAATTCCTTCTTATAAAAAAGATTAAATTTGACTTTTTTTTTGGGGGGGTCCATTAAAACATACTGTGTCACAGCAATGCGTGGCCGGGTATGGCTAAATATATATATATATATCAATCAACCTACACATTCATATCCTGTATGTATATTTACTTATATTTTACTATATGCATTTACTTACATACTTTCTTGCTTTATCTGGAATTTGTGTCTTTAGTAACCTCTGCTGATATTTTCTTAAGTAATATCTTGTACATTTCAGTTGACCTCTTTTTTGTCCTATATTTTTGGCGCCTTTTAATGTCATCTTGTCTGGGTCATTTTGACTTTTGATTTTCTATTTAATTCTATCATCATTCAATCTTTTTTTCCCCCTTCTTTGTCACTCATTTTTTTCTCTCTTCTTTTTCACTCATTTTTCTTAATTACGCCTTGTCTCAGCAGCCGAGTCTGACGCATATCTTATTTTTCTTTTAATAATATTATTGGAATTCTTTCCCCTTTTTTCTTGTACCTATTTGTGAATTCTTCCACGGATTTCGTCCTTTTGGATTATTTTGGACAATCTTCCAATTACGCGATTCCCTTGGATTTTACTTATGTGAATGGAAATTTAACAATTTTCTTGGATTTGCATTTTTGGATTTTACCGTCATTGGATACTTTACCTTTCACCGGACTATCCATTCACGTGAAATCACCTTTTTCTTCACCCTATTCCCTCTGTTTCACTTTTTGTTATCAAGTAAGGTCTTTGACTTACTTGCAGTTTCATCAAATACTTTTGCAAGCAAAATCCGATCTCACATTTTGATAAATCCTACCTTTTGATGAGAACGAAAGTATTTCTTCGAAACTCCGTGGATTAAGGACTATCCACTTATTTAGTGTTTCCTTTTCAAATTAAATGTTTTTAACTCTTTTTCAAAGTGTTTTTAACATATTTTATTAACTATTTGCTCTTTTTTTCAAAGTGTTTTTAACATATTTTATTAACTATTTGCTCTTAATATATATATATATATATATATATATATATATATATTGCTGACATGACACAAAATGAAAATAACTATGAATTGTGAACATACAAAGTTACACATTGACAGAAAACATAGCTACACGATTCATCTTACACAAAGTAAATAATCCTTCTCAATTTCATCATTCTATAGAACGCAAAACATCTTAACAAGTCTATCTAAAAATGTTCAATTTCATCTCTCCTCATTACTCTCAACAACCAGCTTGAAACTCTTATAATTACTACTAACCTTCACACAATGAAAGAAAAAATGCACTTTGTCAATTAACTTCGATTTGAATTATTTTTTTAAAGCTGTGAGTTTGCTGTTTATAAAACTGAATATATTTTTGTTTGGATTATTTTTTTTAATTCTTTTTGATGTTTGTCTTTCTCTCTACATTGTCTATGTACTTGTATAACTTTGAGTGGTTTCGTTTAGTAGGCAAGTTCTGTAATGGTGTATGATTCATTTTGTGCCCAAATAGTAGTTCAGCAGGTAGCATCTCACCCTCTTTTTATCAGGGAGTCACTAATTATCAAGGTCTAGCAGCTACTCGAGAATAAGGGTTAATGAGTGCCAGGCGAGACAACACTGATGATTCGTAATAGTTGGAAATGAGTAAAGATTGATTATTTAAGAGGACACCTCAACAAAACTTGTATTGTGTTCCATGCATGAGCAATTTAAGGAAATAAAGTTTACTCATGGAACTTTTGTTTAATTTTAGGCACAGCTAGAGAGTAAGGAAAGTTGTTGTAGCTAGACAAATATTAAAGCTTACAAGTCAAGCAAATGTTTCATATATCTGTTATGGCTGCTGCTGCCGTTGTAGTAACTAATTACTCCTAGAGATATATACTTGTCCTGCCTTGATAGAGTTTAAAATACATTTCGTAGCCTTGTAGGAGATGTCCTTTTCTCTTCCCTGCAACCTCTATCTCACAGAAGAGATTTTGTAAGTTTATCTCTACTTTATCATTATTTTCATGGCAAGTGCTCGACTGAGCTTCAATCTATGGTCCCTCTTCGCCAAACTTTCACAAGAAACACTCATCTGGCTGAAAACACTATCAATAATTCCCCCCACTCTTTATCTGTGCCTAAACCTAAACGTAGATTCCATGAACAAAGCTTTTTTCTTAGAAGTGCATGCCTGTGGAAATGTCTTCCGTTTTCTAGCGTTATAATCAGGATTCGGTTCTGGGGTTCAGGAAGGAGTGAGTCACTCTCTCGACAACAGCACGTTTCTGCCCTCTTCTTTTCCAATCGACCACACCTGGCCTCTCGCCACCAATGTCACACCGCACAATCTGAACGTCAGCAATACGAAATTCTTTTCACGACTCTTTTCTCTCTGCCCCCCCCCCCAGGGAATTTTCCCCTGCTTTTATATCCTCCTATCTAGAAAAAAAAAGGAAGAGACAGGAAAAAAAATAGCTACTCCCATCATGCTCTGCCTTCCCAAGATGCCCTTCGCGTATACAAATGCGCTGGCCATCCTTTCCTTCTTCTTTCCCAAAGAGCGATGCAGATACGCCCGGTACGTTTCCTTTTTTTTTTTTCCTTCTATTCTAACCATATATCCCACACGTTTTCCTGCTTTGCAGCTGACTACAATCTGATTGCCTTCAAGTCCAATGTAAACAAGTTCTTGATGAGCTGTTCCACTTAAGTTAACAAATTTACCAAATTTCCATTACTAACGATTACTGTACACTCTTAATCCTTATCCTTGAGTGGTCTCTGGGCCTTGATAAGTGGTGATGCCTATGTAAAAAAAAAAAAAAAAAAAATTATAGGTTTTCAACCACATCATTGATATTTTGTTTTGGTGTTTCGTTGATGTTGTCTGACTCGTTTTGTGGGCAGGCAAGTTGGAATAAATGTTCAAATATAAATGACAAAGATTTTGTACTTTAAAAAATGGATTTTATTTAACTTCACTTGTAAATTCAACCCTTATTTAATATAAAATATTCTATAAAATCCTAATTTCTACATCTTTCTTTGCCAAGCATTTCTACATCACATGATCGATTTAATCCAATCAGACACCCCAAGTCAAGAATGGAGGAGAAGCTTTTCTTTGATTTGTGAACCAATGCTACAACCTGAGTTCATGACGAAAGGTATTTGATATTTTTGGTCTGTACAATAGTTTTAATCAGTCTAAATAATGGTGACATCATCATTAACTAAGCAATATGTATTAGGTGGGAACTAAAGTTATTTATCTTCCTCCCAAGAAGAGAAGATGTGACAAAGGGTAAAAAAGTGGGATTGAAGAGCCAGTACTCTAGAGAAAGAGTATTCTGACCTGCAAAAATTCTCTGGGCAGTCCAGTCTACATATCCCAGTAGGGGCACCTCAGGCGATTAGCAATAAACTAAACCTTTCTTAAAAAGAGAAGGCAAAGCTTGGGAGAGTGAACCTCCTAGGACTGTACAAGACCAGCCACATACTATACAGGTGGGAATGATAAACATGAAACACCATACACAATAAGGGAAACACAAGAATGTATAAAACCAAAGAAAGTTTGATTTCAGAAAAAAATGCAGATATCAAAAAGAAGCTTAACAGATTCATCAACAATGTTGTTCGACAAGAGAATAACAGGATTTGGACATATTTCCAGGCTATATAAAGAAAACATATAAATACGATTTAATGGAATTCTTTTTTTCAAGAAGACAACAACCAAAGAGATGAGGCAACCAAATAAGGGTTGATAATGGTATGTCGCGCATGACTGCTGAAAGACTGGTCCAAGATTGTGATAAGTGGTGGAATTTGTTCTCAAGTATGTAGTAAAGCTCTCTGAAGCAATACATATAATCATAATCAAAATATTTAATCGTTATTAAAAGCAATTCACATTCATTGATAATGTGCTAAAGCTGTATTCTTTAAGATTTTAAATACTATATCCAGACGTTTAGCATAATGTTCTAGGTTTATTTTTTTATCAAGATATCATAAAAATACTTTTTATCAAGATAATATACTATTACAAAATATAGGTGACTCAACTTAGGGTTTGTTATTTTCTGAAATATTCCCGGCAGGACCTTTATATCAAAAGACAATCTTTTTAACTTGTGAAAACCTTTGTATGTTATTTGTTAATAATTTTGTACAAATTATTCCAATATTTGTAGATATGCATTGGATAAATCAAGTTTTGGGAATAGTTTTCTTTCATGTAAATATATTTTCAGGTAATGGGTAGTTGTAAGTTTTTAAACAATCGTTTGAGTAATCAGCCCAAACCTGAATTTGTTTTTTTTTTGACATAAAGTGTGAAATGTGTCCAGCATTGTAATCTCTTTTAGTTTAAATACCAAATTTTTTTTCTACACAGTCAAGTTGTTTTTTTCACTTATTTCTTAAGCTGAAAAAGAAGTAAAAGAGGCGCTGGCAGATTCCCTAGACACGGTATGATCAAAGATATCATCTGATAGGTCTTTGATATTGCTGACATCTCAGTAAGCCTCAACAGAAAGGATGGCAAACAGTCCAATGGTCAGACAGTGTTCCACATTGCAAATGGCAAATCACTTCTATGGGATGTGACTTGTGTAGAGAATAGGAACGACCATTAAGACGGGACACACAAAAGAGTGACACCGTCGTCTGATTAGTAGTATATATAGAGCACGCACGCACGCACGCACGCACGCACCGGTAGAAGAACGACGACTACGACAATAGTCGACTCGGAAACCTTACATGGCGCTACGAACAGGATTTATTTTTCAACATAATTTCTTTTGCACGATTTTTGGAGTATAATGGCGTCAGGACAACACGAGGACGGCCAATACATGCAGTTGATTCAACAACTAATAAATCTGCAAAGAGAAAACAATGAGCTTCGCGGAGGGAGTGCCTCGAGTCGGTCTAACACCAAGAAACCAGACCGGCCACGTATCGAACATGGATTCACCGACGCGGACTGGGCGCTTTTCATCGACTCGTGGGCCTGATACAAACAAATGTGCGGCCTTACCGACCCCGTGGAAATCCGCAATGAACTAAGGACAGCCTGCTCAAATGAGGTAAATAGACTTTTATTTGACTTAGTTGGGCCTGGAACCCTCAATTCTGTCACAGAGGAACAACTCTTAAGGCATATACAGTTCATTGCGGTGAAAGGTCTACACCCGGAGGTGCATAGACATAAATTTCATAACATCAGACAACAGACGGGGGAGGGACCCGCACAGTTCTTGGCAAAGCTTCGGTACCAGGCACGGTTTTGCAATTTCATGGTTCTGTGCCCCAACGAGAACTGCCGGCAAGCCGTAAACTATTCGGAGGACATGGTAGCTGGCCAACTCGTAGCTGGTCTGGCAAATGCGGAGTACCAGTGTAAATTGCTGGCCGAAGCAAATATTCTAACCACTGTGGAGCAGAAGCTTCACAGGCTGGTTAGTTTAGAAACTACAGAGACGTCTGCTCCTCAGTTGCAACGAGGCTCAGAGGGACACTCGACTTTTGGCCTACTAACAACCGAGAAAAAACCATCTCGGAAGGAGCAGCCGCTCAAAACCCCTCAGAATAGTCCTTGTGAAGGGTGTGGGAGGACTTCACACCCCAGTGGGTTAAAAGGGCGGAAGAACTGCCCGGCGAGGGGGCTAAAATGTTTTAATTGTGGCGTCACAGGCCACTTACAAAGAGTGTGCCGGAAACAGGAGAGGTCGACGGCGGAGTCAACAAACGATGCCACACGTCAATCGAATATTTTCAGCAGCAGAATGGAGGGGGCACCGGCGTGTTACAATCAAAAAGGTAGAATAGCAGCAGTGCCACACCTTGCATGGAGCAGTGGTGGGTTCAGGAGAAGTCTCCCTGAGCCACCACCCTCATTAATGGTCGCTGTGTCTCTGATACCAGAGTCCCAGGCTAAATTCGGGTGCACTTTGGATTAGGGAGTAAGCCGTCGAAAACACCGCATCCAGGCCATTGCAGATACCGGTGCCCAGACGTGTTCGAGTGGCCCAGAAATATTGAAAATATTAGGGTGCACCAGCAGGATCCTGATACCTACCACCCACAGAATACGGGGAATCACAGACGAACCTCTAGATATCAAGGGGGTGGTCCTGACTCAGATTAAGCTCGGTCAGAAGGAAACGCGACAAGTGGTCTACGTTTCAGAAAACACGTCAGGATTCTACTTGTCAGAATCGGCCCTCAAAGACCTAGGAGTAATCAATCGCGACTTCCCGCATCGAGTATCAAAGGCCGATTTATCGGCTTCAGAAAGTGGGACAGCACCGTGTGGATGTCCGAAAAGAGAATACGTCCCGGAAAAGCCAGCGAGGATCCCGTTTACCCCCACTGGAGATAATAGGGAACGGTTAGAGAAGTGGTTACGTGAACACTTTAAGTCCAGCGCATTCAACACCTGCCCCCATCAACCGTTACAAGTCATGGTAGGGAGGCCGCTGGATATAACTTTTACCCCGGGGGCGAAACCATCGGCCATACACACACCCATTCCAGTCCCTCATCACTGGAAGAAAAGGGTAAAGGATGATTTGGATCGAGATGTTGCGTTGGGTATTATCGAACCGGTACCAGCAGGCACACCTACGATCTGGTGTTCGAGGATGGTAGTCGCTCCAAAGAAAGACGGGTCACCAAGAAGGACGGTAGACCTACAAAAATTGAATGCAGCAACGATGAGAGAGACTCATCACACACCGTCCCCTTTTAATCAGGTGTCCGTGGTGCCTGCCCAAACCAAAAAGACTGTCTTGGACGCATGGAATGGGTACCATAGTCTGCCACTCTCCCCAAAAGCCCGGGACGCGACCATGTTCATAACGGAATGGGGTCGTTATCGGTATCTCAGGGCTCCCCAGGGTTTTCACGCATCCGGAGACGGGTACACGCGCCGGTTCGATGACATCACAGTTGACATGCCTCGAAAGACCCGGTGCATAGACGACACACTCCTATGGGACAGGTCCTTAGAATTGGCTTTCTGGCATACTGTGGACTATATTACCCATTGTGGTAAAAGTGGGATAGTCTTTAACCCTGACAAATTTCAATTTGCTGACGATGAAGTTGAATTTGCCGGCTTTGTGATAACCTCGGACGGCGTGAAGCCAACTAAAAAAATGACGGAGGCTATTCTCAATTTCCCGACCCCAACGAGCATTACTGGGATCAGGTCCTGGTTTGGTTTAGTTAACCAGGTGTCGTATACATTTGCACAGGCCGATATAATGGCCCCTTTTCGAGAGTTGCTGTGGACAAAGAACCGTAAATTTTACTGGGATGACACATTGAATAGACTTTTCGAAGAGTCGAAGAGGAATATCATTCAGAAAATCGAAGAAGGGGTGAAAACCTTCGATATGAACAGAGCGACCTGCCTTTCAACCGACTTCAGTAAGGTTGGCATTGGGTATTTTCTGTTCCAGAAGCATTGCCAATGCCCAACGGAATTAGGTCCCAACTGTGGTAAGGACCACTGGAAGATGATTTTGGCCGGGTCTCGCTTCACGAAAGATGCAGAATCTCGTTATTCCCCTATAGAGGGGGAGGCTCTAGCGCTGATTTATGGCTTGGAGTCTTGTAGGATGTTCATCCTGGGATCCCCAGACCTATTGGTCACCGTGGACCACCAGCCCCTAGTGAAAATTTTCTCGGATCAGATCCTGGAGAATATAAAAAATCCCCGCCTGTTCTCATTCAAGGAGCGGTCGTTGATGTACAGGTTCCAGATTAAGCATGTTCCCGGGAAACTCAACGCAGCACCGGACTGTACATCCCGATACCCGGCGCGGTCAAGACACAGCAGACTAAAGGGCACTGACACTTCCCAGCAAATCGAGGGGAGTATACAAGCATCCATCATAGCTGCATACGCGCATGACCCCAAGTTCCGAGCGATCACCTGGGATAGGATAGTCGCAGCTGCAGCCACCGATGAGGAGTGCCGAACGTTGGCGTCATACATTCAAGACGGGTTCCCAAGGTCACGCCACGAACTGACACCAGAAATCCGGCAATTCTGGCCGATGGCAGACCAACTATATTGTCTGGAAGGGGTACCCATAAAAGGGGACAAAATTTTGATACCAAAACGGCTTAGAGCCGAGGTGTTAGAGGCATTACACTCCGCCCATCAAGGGGCGAATGGTATGTTGGCTAACGCCAGACAACGGTTATTTTGGCATGGTTTAGACGCCAGCATCCGACAAACAAGGGCGCAATGTCGGAGTTGGAATTCGATCGCCCCATCCCAGCCTAGGGAACCACTAATGCCACCCATAAACCCGGAGTTCCCATTTCAAAAGACAGTCACTGACTTGCTAGATATGCATGGGAAAAGTTACATGGTATACGCGGACCGATATACCGGTTGGATTGAGGTCGCACCACTACCATCAGGAAGGGCTGCAGCAGTGTGTAATGCCCTGAGGGTTTGGTTTTGCACGTATGGTGCGCCGGAGGAAATATCATCCGATGGAGGGCCACCATTTGATTCACTAGAATACAAATCGTTCCTAGAAGACTGGGGCGTAAAAAGGCGCATATCATCTGCACATTACCCCCAGAGTAATGGCCGAGCTGAACTGGCCGTAAAAACGGCCAAAAGAATGCTGATGGACTGCGTTGATGGCTACGGACACCTACATCATGATCGGGCAGCACAGGCGATGATGACTCATAGGAATACGCCGAGTCAGGACCTTGGATTGTCGCCGGCGGAAATGCTATATGGTCGAACAGTAAGGGGCCATCTCCCCACACTTCACAAAAAATACTGCATCCACAAGCGTTGGACGGAGACCAGAGATTTGAGAGAGAGGGCGATGGCGAAAAGGCACGTACTTAACAAAGAACAGTACGACATACACAGCCGCCCCCTCCAACAGCTCCGAGTCGGCGAGTCTGTGCAGGTGCAGAATCAGGAGGGACCAAATCCACGACGATGGGCGAAAACTGGGAGAGTCGTCGAGACAATGGGTAACAGGCAGTACAGGATACGGTTGGATGGTAGCGGCAGGATCACATTACGCAATCGCCGTTTCCTCAGGAAAATCAAACCGGTCATGGATACGCCGGAGTATCCACCCACTCAACAACCCCATCAACCACCTCCCCAAACACCAAGAAGGGAGGACAGCAAACCACCGTGCAACATGCATGAGATGATGGAGGTGGAAGAAGCTGATTGTGACACATCAGAAACAGATATGGAGGTGGACCAAGATCCGATCAACCACAAGCCAATGCAGACGAGTCCGGTCCCACGACGCAGCATGAGGGTAACACGAGCACCAAGGCCACTTTCCCCTCAAATGCAAGGACCAACTCACTACTACACGGAATTCTCCAGTCACATGACCACAAAACGACGGTAGTGTGGTCACATGGTGGGGGGAGGGCATGTAGAGAATAGGAACGACCATTAAGACGGGACACACAAAAGAATGACACCGTCGTCTGATTAGTAGTATATATAGAGCACGCACGCACGCACGCACGCACGCACCGGTAGAAGAACGATGACTACGACGATAGTCGACTCGGAAACCTTACAACTTTTTTCAACACATTTGCACACTTATCAGTAACAGAATTGGCAACAAACCCTGGACATGCAGCATCAGTAGAGAAGTGCAAATAATGAAAACATGCTGATTTTTTTCACAAATTTATGTTTCAACTGATGAGTGGGATGATAGGCATCATCACACACAACTTCTTAAACAGCCTTGGTTTGTGAATGATGCGCAATACCAGGGACCATTGTAAACTGACATGACTTTATGAGAACCTCTCCACTGCCACTATTTGTGGAAATATCTCAAGCCTACTCTCAGCCTGCCAATCCAGTATGATATCTGATGAAACTTCCTGATATTTGCATATTGTTTTTGGAAAAGAACATTTTATTAATTAACTATTATTTGCTGCTATTTGAAACTAATTTGTATTCTATCAATAAAAAGCAACAATTTACAAAAAAAAAATCAAAATAATAAGAAAATAATTAGTTACAAATTAGGTTGGGTAAGTAATTTATAAAATATAAATATATTTATCTCTTTTCTGTATATATAGAGTTAAACGGGGATAAATTCTCCTTGGTGCCAAAAGGATTGAAAGCACTATAAATATTGTGCATATGTTTATTCAAAAATAAAAAATATATATAATTGATTTCTGTCAGATTGGTGATGATGAATTTCGTGTTGATCTACTCGTATGTGATATTAACAAAAACATTATATTGTTTAATGAAACTTTTTCTTAAATAAAACTCCAATTTTCTTATATAAAAGTTTAATTTTAATTGTAAACTTAATTTGCTGTTGTATCTTTTCAAGTGCTAAATATTACTATTAGTAGTAGCATACTTTAAAAATCCATTTTTAAATGTTTAAATACAATTGTCCTATATTTAAACCAGTCAAATACAAAATTTGAGAATATTTAAAATAATATCTTTTAATGTAAATAAACATTTTAAATGCATTTTTAAAAGTAAAACTATAATCTTAGCTTTCTCCACTCATTGCATTCTATTCATGTATTTTTTTTTTTTTTTTTTACACACCTTCTTTACAACAACGCACCTGAATATCCAATAGTTCCTGGCTGTACTGGGACAATCTTCTTATTCATCTGATCTTTATTCGTATGATTTTTTTTTCTTCAACCTCCAGATGATGATGGTATGAATGCCACTGAGAAGGCCACAATGACAGAGCTAAGATCAATCCTAGAATAATCATCCCAGTAGAGCATAGAAACATGGTAGAGGAGGAGGGAAAGAGAGGTAGGATGACTTTGAAGCGAAAACCATGTAGATTTTTGTTTGGAATTGAAAAAAAAATCTCTTACATTTCATATACATTTTGTATATATATAATTAAATAATTTTATTCTAACTCGTTTAAAAAAAAAACTTGCAATGAGTTATCTATACAAATTTGTTTTCAGCCTGAAAATAAAAGAAGCTCAATATATATTATGGACTAACATTTCAGCCCAGGTGTTTGGAGGTGTATGTTGAGCAAAAAAAAAAAAAAAAAAGCGGTCAATTTCTTTAATTTGGCCCCCATTATTATCCCTTAACATTTATTGTTTGGGGCTCAAATCAAGTTAAGTTAGATCCATGTCCAAGGAACCTATATCTAAAATTTCAAGTGTTTAAACCTAAAATTGGCGGAGGAGTTTGGCAGAGTTCTCAAAGGTCAAATCGTTGAACTTTGACCCCTTAACAGCCAAATTTCTGGCCAAAAACGGATTACGAAGATTTTCCCAAATCTCAGTACCCTGTATATCAAATTTCGAGGCTGTAGACTTAAAATTGACAGAGTTATTGCGTAGGGAAATGTAAACACACAGACAGACACACAGATACGTTCACTTTTATAGATATATTAGCATTTCAGCCTGGCGTTGCCCGGGTGTTTGGATGTGTGTGTTAAGCAAAAAAAAAAAAAAAGTGGTAGTAGGAAGGCAGGCTCGAACCCGAAAAGAACAGGAAAAAACCCTGATGTCTTTGCGGTTACTACCATCGCCAAACCTGAAGTGACTCATGTTTAAATTAAGGCTAGACAATCAAAAGCATAGTATAACTTCCAAAAATATCGGCGAAAAAAAGCCAATTTTTCGATATTTGTTGTATGAAAATTCGAACTTTAAAACGATACTGATCTTGGAAAAATCCGTCGCCTTTGTCAAAAGTTTTAGGCACACATGTAAACATACATACATTTATATAATGGTAACTGAAAATTTTCGACCCAAACTGATGAAAAACCTTGCCCTATCTCTGAATACCCTTTATGTAAAATTTCAAATGTTTAGACCAGAAATTGTCTGAGTAATTTGGTAGAGACTGCAGAGGTCAAATTTTTTTTAAACTTTGACCTCTATTATGATCCCTTAAAATTTATTGTTTTGGGCTCAAATCAAGTTATTAAGTTAGATCCATGTACAAGAAACCTATATCTAAAATTTCAAGTGTTTAGACCAAAATTGTTGGAGGAGTTTGGTAGAGTTCTCAAAAGTTACATCGTGGAACTTTGACCCCTTAACAGCCAAATTTCTGGTTGAAAACCGATCACAAAGATTTTCCCAAATCTCAGTACCCTGTATATCAAATTTCGAGTCTGTAGACTAAAAATTGATAGAGTTATTGCATAGGGAAATGTACAGACAGACACACAGACACGTTCACTTTTATAGATATATAGATAAAGGACAGTCATCCGTCTGTCTGTCTGTCTGTCTGTATGTATATCCATCTAAACTAAAAAAATTACAAAACAAATACTGACAAGTTGATATTTTCTTGTTTGGCATAACCCTGAATAAATACTATCCATAGTTAAAAAAACAAAAAAAAACAAAGTAAAGTTTACATTCTTTGGCCTAAAACTGGTACAGATTTTGTCAGTGAGGAGCTGTTTTCCAGATTAAAGAGAAATGACTGATTATTTTTAAAGTGTCAATTCTGTTATGCTAACTCATTCATCAAGGAATCTACATAGGGGAGAGTTGTCTATGTGTGTCTAGAGAGAGAAATGGTCTGAGCAAAGAAGAAAGAGAGGAGTTTGGAGAGGAAGGAGAAAAAGAGAAAGATAGAAGTTTTAAGTAAAATATGTTACACTTTTGCTTCAGGCAACATTGGATAACCCTGCTAGTCTTTCAGTAAGATAGATCTAATATATAGTTGTTTATCAATTAAAATGCATTTTAATCAAGTTTTTTATTTTTTTTATTTTTTACAAATGGAGTCACCACTTGTCAAGGCCTAGAGGCCACTCGAGGATAAGGGTTAATGAGTATCAGTAGTCAATGGGAAAATGTTGTAGTAATCATTAGTAGTCAAAATATGGTAAATTGGATTACTTAAAGGGATGGCTGAAGAACTTGTTCATATTGGATTTGAAGACGATTATATTGTAGTCAGTTGGAAAGCAGGAAAACGGAACAGAGTTCCACAGGTGTGCAGTTCTAAGAAAGAAGCTTTGTTAATGGAATCTACATTTAGATTTAGGCACAGATAAAGAGTGGAGGAAATTATTGATAGTGGTTTCAGCTAGACAAGTGATTTTTTGTGAAAATTAGGCCAAGGGGCACCATAGATTAAAGCTCAGACGAGCACTTGCCATAAAAATAACAACAAAGCAGAGACCGGCTCGCAACGTCTCTTCTGTAGAAAAGAAGTTGCAGGGAAGAGAAGAGGGCATCCCTCACTAAGCTACAAAATCTATTTTGAACTCTATCAAGGCAGATAAGCTGCTTCTAGCAGCTCCTGTCCATCAGTATTTCACCCTTGGACATACTTGGCTCTTATACAGGTAGAGAATTGCATCAGCAGTGAGATATCTACTGGAGCGATAGAATGATCCCACCATTTTGCCAGAGACCTTGGCAACCGATTTGATGTACATGTTCCATCTCAGATCAGGAGTAACAGTCAGACCTAGAAGCTTGTCAAAACATAGAGCTTCCCCAAGATGAGAACCATTTATTTCGATTGGTGCCAAATGGGGATCAGAGCATTGATGATGGAAAAATAGAAGCTTGGTTTTAGATGCAATAAAATTAAGTAGCTACCACTATCCCCATTGCACCACATGATCAAGATCAGAGAAGAGAGAATCAGAGAGAGCTTGGTCATTTATGGCCTTTGAAGTGTTGCCATAAATGGTATTGTTGTCAGCATAAATGTCTATGAATGATCTTAGGATGTGATTTGGGAGATCATTGATGTAGATCAGAAAGAGAGTTGGGCCCAGGATAGACTCCTAAGAGACCCCAGAATTAATACTGTGAGCTTCTGATTTCTGCCTATCAACCTTTACTCTTATTTGTCTCTTGTTTCCGAAATTCAACCGACTTAACTTTATGGTGACTAACCTGACTGACTGTCAAACTTAGCAGTCAGGATATGTGCTCTCATTCAAATTCTGTCTGCCTCTTTTTCTGAAATTCAGTCTTATATAGATGTTATCATTGTTTAATTATCTTAGCCTCAAAACTTTTGTGCTTCTTTAAATTTCATCTGAACTGTTAAATATATTTTAGTTGAGAGGGATGGTATCCATCTGAAATAGACATTACTTTCTCTAGAAATAAACATATCTCTTTTGCCAGAAGTAGTCATTTCTAGATGGCATTTTCCAAAAGACCTCAACGGCTGGATTGGATCATTAAATACAAGAATATAATAATGCTGCTAATGCATGCATAGTTCTACATATTTTACTGTTTCTATCGCAAGCTTAACAATGCATGGGCTTGGAGTCTATATTCGTAACACTCTCCCCCTGACTAGAGAAACAAAATAGAAACCGACGACCAGAATTTTATGCTTCAGACCAAACATGCAACATAATATTAGCTACTTGTATTTTCAAGTACAGGACTATACTCTAATAAACAAAGTCTCTGACAGCATAGATATAGCACTCTCCCTAAATACTAGCGCACAAGTACATGTATTTGGTGACTTCAATATCCACCACATTAACTAGCTTGGATTCTCTACTTACACAGACGTAGCTGGTATCACAACACATAGCTTCTCTATATCTCATTCCCTATCAGAGACCACATTTCCTAGACCAGCAAGATCAACATGCCTCACTTATAGATCTATTTCTGACCACAGTTAACAAATGCCCACAGTCCACTCGGGAATGCTGATCACGCTGTGATAATGGTAGAAATCACCCTAAATTCTCAACCCAAAACTGAAGACCCACTCCTCAAAACAATGATGTATTACAAAAAGGCTAAGTAGGAAGCCATCAGAGATCCCATCAAAGATGCCCCATGGGGAAATATCTTTTCTCTCCCAGCTGAATAGTGCGCAAATGAGACCACTAAATGGTTCAAAACTGCAATTGAAGCACATGTTCCCGCACAGAAATTGTATAGCAAACCTCACTCTCTCCAATGGTTTACTTCTACTTGTGCAGCTACCATTGCTCAAAGGCAGCACGTGTAACGCAGATTCAACTGACATAAGTCCAGTTCAAACAGACAGAAGTATATAGAAGCTAGAAGTAATTGTAAGAGAGAAATAGTGACAGCTAAGACAGAATACACAGAAACCACCAGAAAACGCATCAAGCACAGAAATTAGGAACCCGTAACATAACAGTGTAAATAATGGGCAGTCAACAATTCCCCCACAATCATGAGGTTGTTTGCATGGCAACTGAGAAGGCTAACCTGCTTGCCAGTCGGTTTGCCTCAAACTCCACATTTGACCCGTCATACCACTCTCTCCCTAACTTTCCTTTGCGGACAGACACCACACTAGACGATTTGAAAATCACCTCATCTCAGGTACATGGTATCATAAAAAACCTAGACACCTCAAAAGCATGTGGACCCGATCTCATCCAGCTGTGCTATTAAAAAAATCCTCCGCTGAAATTGCTCCAGTTCTCTCCAAACTTTACAATAAATGCTTTAATGAATCTTGCTTTCCTGACTGCTGAAAAACTGCTTCTGTGGTACCAGTTTTCAAGAATTCTGGCAAAAGAACTGACTCATTAAATTATCGTCCCATTAGCCTTCTACTGCTTTTCGCCAAAATATTTGAGTCCTTAATTAATCAAGCTCTTGTCCATCACCTTACAGCTTCTAAACTTCTGACCAACAATCAATATGGATTTAGGCAAGCCCGTTCCACAGCAGATATCCTAACTAATCTCTGAACGTATGTACCGTTCACTGGACAAAACAGGGGAAGGCAGAGTGGTATCCCTCGATATATCTAAGGCTTCTTACAGGGTGTGGCATGATGGTCTTCTAAGGAAAATTAGATCATATGGTATTACTGGAAGAATACATAATGTAATTAAATCCTTCTAAAGTAAAACAAAACTCCAGGTTGTCCTCGACGGTTGTACATCTAAACAATATGATATAAATGAGGGAGTACCTTAGACCTTTATTATTCTTGATATTCATAAATGACCTCCCTGTTAAAATTGTTTCTGAGATGGGTATATTTGCTGATGACACCACTCTCTATAACAGGCATGAGGGGAAAACAAATGAACACGTTTCTCAGAAAATGGTAGAAACACTAGAGGATGACCTCCAATCTGTAGTGGAATGGGGACAAAAATGGATGATCACATTCAATGCTGCCAAAACAAAGCTTGTTTCCTTCAATAATTACAAGAAACCTCTACCACCAATAGCAATGGCCATGAACACATTATCTGAAAGTACTTCCTTTAAACTCTTCAGCCTAACGTTTACACAAACACTAGAAACAAATGGATGTTTATTCAAAATCCAACTTATTTTCCCAGGTTATTTTAATCTAACAAGCCATCATATTCACATGTACTAGAGATGTAGGTATTTTTAATCATCCTATCGACACTTCCTATATATTCATACGCATACATAAATCTTTTTTCACACTTCATAGAAATTAGTCCCAAACTAATATAAATATAATACAATCTCTTTCATTTTTATACACATATACAACATCTCACTCACATCACATACCATATATGTCCTTTTACAACTTTGGCTTTCAGAGGAGTTTTCTCTTTCAGTTTTCATCTCAGTCTCTAAAATATTCTCATTCATTAAAGTGGAAAATGGCACCAGTCTCACTATAGATCCCAGGAAGATGACTGTCCTATCAAACACTCCACTCTTCTTAGCGGAAGATGGTTTTAATAAGAAAATAAATAAACAAAAATAACAACGCAATATTGAAACCTTTATGCAAAAATATAACCTCTGATGAAACAAACATGAAATGAAAAAAAAAAAATGTAATAAAAAAAATGTGTAGAATACATTTCTACTGTTGAAAGGAAAGAAATTAAAAGTGTTATTCTTAAAGAAAAATCAATGAATCTTATCTTATGTTAGAGGCACAGAGATGAGCTTTCTTCTTTGCATTTCCTGGTTAATGAGAAAGAGACTAATGATATCTGTAGACTTTATCTGGAATATATTTTTGTATAGCTTCTACCATACTTGTTGGCCACATTCATTTCTATCCTTTTTTTCTTGTGGATTCTACAACCTTTATATGTTTTAGTTCAAAACTGGGAAAACATTGTTTTAGTCCACTTCTACCAATCAACATATTAGCATGCATTACTGAACATGAAAATGGTTATAAAGTTTTTAAAAAGAAAAAGATCATTCAAAGTAATTTTCCAAACAAAGTTCCTAAACCAATCAAAACAAATGTGACACCAAATTCTTCTTTATAGTTGTTCACAGATAAAACACTGTCAGCATTTTTGTGCAATTTTACAATTTCTCTTGCACAAATTATAACATGCAAAATATCAGGTACCATCAATGCTATATTGCGTACATTTTGAAAGTTTGTGCCATGGCCATAGATGACATGCATAATAAACTGATCAACGCTGCTGACAAGAATATGAATCATACTGATGATGATGATGCCCAGCATTTTCCAATGGGACATTTCATTACGTGAGTTACACATATTCAACACAATTCCGGTAGCCAAAAGTTCTGTTAGCAGGAAGTATATGTGATGATTAAAATATACATAAAAGTCCTCATTATAATAGTTGAATATTGACCACCATGAATAGTAATGTGGGTAAATATTGATCACATACAGAGCAAACATATTCCAGCGAATGTGAATCTGCGGCCAAAATTGATGGTACAGATACTTAATACTTTCATATGTTAGTAGAATAAAGAAAAGCGTGGCAATCCAAATTTTGAATGTTTGCCATGTACTATTAAAGTATATATGCTTATATAAGACAACTCCTGGATTCTCATAAGAACCTGAAAAAGAAAAGCAAAATCAATTTTTATATGCTCAGTTACTGCAAAAAAGATACAGGTAAAAATGAATAAATACCTCCATATTATTTTAAAGGTAAAAGAAAGGAAATGTCATGAATTCCAAAATAAATTAGTTTCTCTAAAATCCAGTCTACATATTATCTATTACAGAATGATGGGCAAAATTTAAATGACGAATTGAAATCCAAAAATTCTAAAACATATATAATTGTTAAATTCTTACACATATATAATGATTATATTTTCATACATATATAATTATAAAATTCTCAAACAAATATAATTATTAAATTTCCACACATACTTAATTGTTAAATCCTAAAACATATATAATTATTAAATTTTCACGCATAGAATTGTTAAATTCTCGCACATATATAATTGTTAAATTCTCGAACACATATATAATTAATAAATTCTCGCACATATATAATTGTTAAATTCTCGCACATATATAATTGTTAAATTCTCGCACATATATAATTGTTAAATTCTCACACATATAATTGTTAAATTCTCACACATATAATTGTTAAATTCTCACACATATAATTGTTAAATTCTTAAGCATATATAATTGTAAATAATTGTTAAATTTTCACACATACATAATTGTTAAATTCACACACATACATAATTATTAAATTCTCAAACATACATAATTAATAAAATCTCAAACATACATAATTATTAAATTTTCACACACATAATTGTTATATTCTCAAACAAATATAATTATTAAATTCTCAAAAATACATAATTATTAAATTTATATGCATACATAATTGTTAAATTCTCAAGCATACATAATTATTAAATTCTCAAGCATACATAATTATTAAATTTTCACACACACATAATTATTAAATTCTCAAACATACATAATTATCAAATTTTCACAAATACATAATTGTCAAATTCTCAAACAGACATAATTGTTAAATTTTCAAACAGACATAATTGTTAAATTTTCAAACAGACATAATTGTTAAATTTTCAAACAGACATAATTGTTAAATTTTCAAACAGACATAGTTGTTAAATTTTCAAACAGACATAGTTGTTAAATTTTCAAACATACATAATTGTAAAATCCTCAAACATACAAAATTGTTAAATACTCAAACAAACATAATTGTTAAATTCTCACACATATAGAATTGTTAAATTCTCAAATATATATAATTGTTAAATTCTCGCAAATATATAATTTTTAAATTCCCACACATATAGAATTGTTAAATTCTCGCACATATATAGTTGTTAAATTCTCGCATATATATAATTGTTAAATTCTCGCATATAAAAATTGTTAAATTCTTGCACATATATAATTGTTAAATTCTCACATGTATATAATTATCAAATTTTAACATGTATATAATTATCAAATTTTAACATGTATATAATTATCAAATTTTAACATGTATATAATTATCAAATTTTAACATGTATAATATTCAATTTTTCACATATATATAATTGTTAAATTCTTAAACATAAATAATTGTTAAATTTTCAAACATACATAATTGTTAAATTCCCAAACATACATAACTGTAAAATTTTTTAAACAGACATAATTGTTAAATTCTTAAACATAAATGTTAAATTTTCACACATACATAATTATTAAATTCTCAAACATACACAATTATTAAATTCTCAAACATACATAATTATTAAATTCTCAAACAGTCATAATTATTCAATTTTCACACATACATAATTGTTAAATTCTCAAACAGACATAATTATTAAATTTTCAAACGTACATAATTGTAAAATCCTCAAACATACATAGCTGTTAAAATTTTAAACATACATAGCTGTTAAAATTTCAAACATATATAAGTGTTAAATTTCTAAACATAAATGTTAGATTTTCACACATACATAATTGTTAAATTCTCAACCATACATAATTGTTAAATTCTCAACCACACATAATTGTTAAATTCTCAACCATGCATAATTGTTAAATTCTCAACCATGCATAATTGTTAAATTCTCAAACATACATAATTATTAAATTCTTAAACAGATATAATTGTTAAATTTTTAAACAGACATAATTCTTAAATTTTCAAGCAGACATAATAGTTAAATTCTCAAACATATATAATTGTTAAATTCTCAAACATAATTGTTAAATTCTCAAACATAATTGCTAAATTTTCAAACATAATTTTTAAATTTTCAAACATAATTGTTAAATTCTCAAACATAATTATTAAATTCTCAAACATAATTATTAAATTCTCAAACATAATTGTTAAATTCTCAAACATAATTGTTAAATTCTCAAACATAATTGTTAAATTCTCAAACATAATTGTTAAATTCTCAAACATAATTGTTAAATTCTCAAACATAATTGTTAAATTCTCAAAGATAATTGTTAAATTCTCAAAGATAATTGTTAAATTCTCAAAGATAATTGTTAAATTCTCAAACATACACAATTGTCAAATTTTCAAACATACATTATTTTTAAATATGGACTTGTAGCAGATACCCCAAAGTAAAATTTTGTTTAGATTTATTAAAATCTAAAATCTTTTAGCATGTAGATTAGAAAAACAACAACAGAAAACAAATAGCATAGTTAAAATCAAAGAAAACTTGAATTCAAGTACAGCTAGTCAATTATAAAGTTACTAATGCTCATTTGAAAGAAATTGGTATCACTAAAGAAATAAAATATTTTCAGAATCTTACCCCGAAAAACTGTATCAAAACAAGAACAAGAACATCCACTACGGTCCACTTCAGCTTTATCTGGTACCCATATTAATTTATATATGATGGCTAGAATATGCAAAACAGAATGAAACAATGTAATATGTGCATAAGCAATTGAAATACAAATTAACAACAACAACAATTACAAATATATTTTTGCAGTTAAAACTGCAAAATGAAATAAATTTTCTAAAATTTAAATAAGCATTTTATTAGTAAATGAATAAAATTAAGGTCAGTGTAATGTTAAAAATTGTCAAATCCTCAAAAATCTTTTACAGCAATACCTTTCATATGAATGGAAGAAATGCATTAAAAGAATATGAGAATTTTTAATCTGATTAACTGACAGATTAAATTATCATACTTTCACAAATGAAAAGAATAATTTTTGCCTTGAAAACCTAAAAATATTTTATGCATTTATTTTTTATTTATACAAAAGTTTTTATAATTGTTTCCAAAAATATTTTTGTTGCAACACGTTCATTTTTTTAATGTTTTTCCTGAAATCGTTTTGGCAAGGAATCAAACTGAAAGTTACTCAGACCAAATTTATTAACTTTTTTATTTTATTTTAGTGAAAAAATAAAATGTTTCTCTCTTTTATGTACTAGTAAGATTACCTGGTGTTGCCTGGAAGCATGGCTAAAAAAGAATGTGTTTAAAAAATGTGTAACAGCTATTAATCACTCCTCTTTCTGGCAACTGATTTAATATATTAGAAAGAAAGCAAAAGAAAATTTGATTGATTGTTTGACCTGTTTTTGAAACAATTACTAGTAAGAATGAAAAATAAAAAGTAATTTCTTTTCTACCATTTTTCCCATGCATTAATTTAGCCCCTGGTGACCAAATGAAATATTACAGTAGTTTTGTTTTACATAGATTCGGATCACCCTGAATCTGGTATTAACATATGTGTGTAATTTCACACAGGCAGAATTATGAATTTCCTTCATAGAATAGAAAGCACATGGATGTAGATGTAGAGTGTAGATACATCTTAATGCAAATGACAATTATTTTTAGAGTGTTTCTAATTTTATTTATGTTAGAACTCTAATTCTACTGGGTGAATTAAGTTAAAAAAATTCTTTAGTTTTAAGACTTATAATGACTAAAATTATTTTAATTGTAATTCTTTTTCTATAAATACAAAAATAAAGTAAAAACTACATAAAAAATAATGAATTTTTATTTTATATAATTTTAAATTATTATATACTAGCATTTCAGCCTGGCGTTGCCCGTGGTTTGGAGGTGTGTGTTGAGCACAAAAAAAAAAGTGGTAGTAGGAAGGCAGGCTCGAACCCGTACCACAAAGGAGGAAAAGAACCGGCAAAAAAACATGACGTCTTTGCTATTACGACCACCGCCAAACCGGAAGTGACGTAGGTTAGACAATCGAAAAAAGGGGATGACTTGCGAAAATATTGGCGAAAAAAGCGACCCCCTCCTTGTTGAAAAGTGCCCAGTTGAGGGTGAAGATTGCAGATGGGGTCGCAATCAAAATTCAACACACTACAACAACAACATCAAAAGAAATTCACACCACAAGGTTGAAAGCGACAACAGCCGCGATGTTTGTTTCAAGTGTGAGTGTAAATACCACTGGGTTTGCGACTGTTCGCATGATGAAATGGACAACACCAAAAAAGGAAGCCACTTGCTCGTTTCCAACATCGTCCTCACGAACGAGCATGAAGATTATGGCGGCACCAGCACGTTTTTTGGAGAAACGCTCAGCTCCACTGTCTTGGATAGTATTGGATCTGGCACAGTTTGTGGAAGAATATGGTTTGAGTGTTTTTTAGAAACCCTGCCAGAAAAACAAAAAATAAAAGTTCGAGGTGGAGGGAAAAGCTACAAATTTGGTGATGGGAACACAATTAAATCCACTCACACAGCAACTTTACCGTGTGTCATTGAAGTCAGTATTATCACTGATGTGGTGGACATCGAAATACCGCTTTTACTGAGCAAAAAGTCAATGAAAAGAGCCAGCACAAGCCTCAATTTCGAGAACGACAGTGTCACCATGTTTGGAAAAAAAAATCCCACTGCAATGTACTTCTTCAGGCCACTACCACATTCCCATAACAAGACCTCTACCAGACCGAGGTAAGTTCAAACATATTTTGTTTACCAAAGAAATTTCTAACAAAAATAGGCAAGAAAAAATAAAAATCGCCACCAAACTTTATAGATAATTTAGTCATTCTAGTGGTAAAAAGCTATGTGACTTAGTCAGGAGCACCGGAATAAAAGATAAGCAATTCATTAAGATACTTCAGGAAATTCCCAATTCTTGTGAAAGTTGCATGAGATACAAAAGGGTTGAACCCAGACCTGTCGAGGTTTTCACTGGGAACATATTTTAATGAGAGCACTGCCATGGACATAAAAGAAATTAATGGTAACAAAATATTGCACCTTATTGATCATGGTGCCAGGTACAGTGTTGCAGCTAAAATTCCGGGTAAAGAGAGCTCCGATATTATTAGTACTATTTTAAAAAATTGGATTACTTATTTTGGTACTCCTGAATTTATTCTCACTGACAATGGCAGAGAATTCAACAACCAGGTGTTTAGGGACATGGCACAAAATATGAATATTGTCGTTCGTACCACTGCTGCTGAAAGCCCATGGAGTAATGGGCTAAATGAAAGGCACAATTGGATTTTAGGGGAAATGGTGAAGAAAACCCTAGAAGAAACAAATTGCAGTTTCGAGGTGGCTCTCGCGTGGGCAGTAAGTGCCAAAAATACACTTCAAAGTGTCCATGGATATAGTCGCAACCAACTCGTTTTTGGCAGAAATCCCAACCCACCTGGTTTTCTTAATGACAAACTCCCTGCATTAGAAGGTGTCTCTACCAGTGAAATTGTTGCAAATAACCTTAACGCTGCCAGGAAACACTTCATAGCGAGTAAATCTTCAGAAAAGCTTAGACGAGCACTCTGCCACCAAGTTAGAACAGGTATCACTCAATCCTATAAAAATGGAGATGCTGTTCTCTACAAAAGGAACTTGTGTGATAGGTGGCTCAGGCCTGAGACAGTTATAGGGTGGGAGAACAAACAGGTGCTTGTCAAGCATGGCGGCACCTATGTTAGAGTACATCCATCTCGTTTAGCTTTTTACCCTGAAACATACCAGAATCATAATGAAGGTAACAATGAGAAATTGAGCACCCTACAAGAGTCTGAAGGATCCCCAAGAGTGTCAAACTTCAAAGAGAATATTTTAGAAGAAGATTTAGAAATAGCAGATAACACTGAACAACGCCCTACTCTGGAGACTCAAGACATAACCAATAAATGTGACACCACCACCAGGAAAGTCAAACTTCCCAAACCTGGACAAATCATCAAATACAAGCTTGCCAATGACACAGAATAAGACTGGAAGAAGTTAAATGTCATAAGTAGAGTAGGCAAAGCCACTGGTAAAAATAAACATTTGATGAATGTAGTTATGGAACAGGGTGAACTTTTCTGGTTGGACTTTGAACATGGAGTTTCTGATTGGCAAACCGATGAGACTGAAGAAAATGAAGAGACCAGGATTCCTGCACTGAGGAAGAAGTAATGATCACCTCTGCCAATGATAGCCTGGAACTAGAGGAAGCTAAACAAAAGAAACTTCAGAACTGGGTTAAAAATTAAGTCTATGTTCAAGTACCGGATCAAGGCGAACTAAAAATCTCCACCAGATGGATTTACACAAGCAAAAATTCCAATAGCCAACAAACATTCAAGGCCGGACTTGTTGCCCGAGGCTTTCAGGATAAAGATGCTGAGAATCTAAGAAATGATTCTCCTACATACTCCATGGATATCAAAACAGCATTTCTGCAAAGCAAGAAGTTGGACTGACTGGTTTATCTGAATCCTCCCAAAGAAGCTAATGTACCCCAAGGCTATATTTGGAAACTCTCGCAGAAATACCTGGATTAGAACCTAGGCGCAGAGCAAACCCTCTCAGTGCTGACGGACCCAGTAGATCTTCCCAGATCATCCGTCTAGGAGAAGGAAAACTCTGAAACTAAACCAAAGGGGAGGGAGGCCTCTTCAGTCTTGGATGACAACCATCCTAGAGCTGGTGACTCAAACAAATTTACCGGTTTGCAAACCTAAACTGCTTAAGGAGTAGATAGGTTCTGTCTATCGCCCGGCTTCCATACTCCTTCTTTGCCTATTAGTCAAGCACAGAGACACTATCTCAGTGATTCGATAGAAACACCCAGCGGTAGATCTTGTTTCTTGGCTAGGGCAACGAACGCCGTTTTCCTAATTCCCGGCACACCCCACCCCTAAAACTGGACATTTGAGAGTGCTTGAGTACAATATGTGCCTGAGCAATTAGATTGGGTTGACCTTCTTCTAATGGGTTGAGGGTACCGGATTGACAGTTCCTGGCTGCTGTTCCCGACTAGTAGTACAGGAGCCCTAGCTCTTTGGTAGCGCTTAGAGCGGCTGCTCCATCAACAGTTGAATAATATTGGGTTGTTTGTAGTGCCATGACGCACATGGAAAGGGACCCTGCACTCATCCCCGGTGGGCTTTCCTGAGGCCACAATCCTAATTGGAGAAAGGTCAGCTGATGGTCTACTTGTGATGCATGTATGATGCTCTGCATAACCTCTTGTTTAGCTTCCCCTTACCTAAACCGAAACTCTTTAAAAATATGACGACAGTACAATCTAAAAATAAGCTTAAACCAGGCTTAGGGACAAACAAATTCAACTTGCCTCCTCCCTTGAGGCTTGCATTCACAAATATCCGTGGGCTTAGAACTAATTTAGCTGATGTTGAAGCATTTCTCTTAACAAATACCCCGGATATCTTAGCACTAAGTGAGACTAACCTACACTCCTCCATCCCCATCCCCTCTAACCACTTTAACATGCCTGGATATCTCCCACTCTGCCGTAAGGACTGTGACAGACACATGCACGGACTTGGAGTTTACATTCGTAATACCCTCCCCCTGACTAGAGAAACAAACCTAGAAACAGATGATCAAGACTTTATGTGCTTTAGACTAAACATGCAACACAATATTAGCTACTTTTACTTTCTCTACCGCTCTCCCTCGACTCAGGACTGCACCAGAATAAACAAAGTCTCTGACAGCATTAACACGGCACTATCCCTCGACACTAGCGCACAAATACATGTATTTGGTGACTTTAATGTCCACCACAAAAACTGGCTTGGATTCTCTACTTACACAGATGCAGCGGGCAGCACAACTCATAGCTTCACTATATCTCACTCCCTATCACAAATTGTTACGTTTCCAACCCGTTTCCCTAACCAGGAAGAACAACATGCATCACTTCTAGATCTGTTTTTGACCACAGTTCCCGATGACTGCATAACGAAGCCCACTCGGGAACGCTGATCATGCAGTGATAATGGTTGAAATCGCCCTAAACTCTAGACGCAAAACTGAAGAGCCAGTGCTCAAAATAACGAGATATTATAAAAAGGCTGACTGAGAAGCCATCAGGGAACAAATCAGAGATGCCACATGGAGAAATATTTTTTCTCTCCCTGCTGAACAGTGTGCAAACGAGACCACTGACTGGTTCAACACTGCAATCAAAGCGCATGTTCCCATGCGGAAATTTTATAGTAAGCCCCACTCTCCCCAATGGTTTACGTCGACTTGTGCAACTGCCATTGCTCAAATGTAGCATGCATACCGCAGATTTAGCCGACATAAGTCCAGTTCAAACAGACTGAAGTATATAGAAGCTAGAAGTAACGTTAAGAAAGAAATAGCGACAGCTAAGAGAGAATTTACGGAAACCACTAAAAAACGCATCGAAGCACAAAAACTAGGAACTCGTGACTTCTGGAAAATCTACAACAGTGTAGTAAATAATGGGCAATCAATAATTCCCCCACTAACCAACAATCACGAGGTTGTCTCCTCAGCAACCGACAAGGCTAACATGCTTGCCAGTCGGTTTGCCTCAAACACCACACTGGACCCTTCCAACCACCCCCTACCTGACTTTCCCCTGCGGACAGACGCCACGCTAGATGATCTGAAAATCACCCCTGCTCAGGTGCGTGCCATCATAAAAAACCTTGACACTTCAAAAGCATGTGGACCTGATCTCATCCCAGCTGTGCTATTAAAAAAGTGCTCAGCCGAAGTAGCTCCAGTTCTCTCCAAACTCTATAACAAGTGCCTTAATGAAGCTTGCTTTCCGGGCTGTTGGAAAACTGCTTCTGTTGTACCAGTATTCAAGAATTCTGGCGAAAGGACTGACCCATCAAATTATCGCCCCATTAGCCTCCTCCCACTTTTTGCCAAAATATTTGAGACCTTTATTAACCATGCTCTAGTCCATCACCTTACAGATGCTAAACTCCTGACTGACCAACAATATGGATTTAGACAAGCCCGTTCCACAGCAGACATCCTAACTGTAATCTTTGAACGTATATACCATTCACTGGACAAAGCGGGAGAGGGCAGAGCGGTAGCTCTAGATATATCTAAGGCTTTTGACAGGGTATGGCATGAGGGTCGCCTCAGGAAAATTAGATCATACGGTATCACTGGTAGAATACTTAACATAATTAAATCCTTCTTAGATAAGAGAAAAATCCAGGTTGTCCTCGACGGTCATACATCTAAACAATATGATATAAATGCAGGAGTGCCCCAGGATTCTATCCTTGGACCTCTATTGTTCCTGATATTCATAAATGACCTCCCCGACAAAATTGCCTCTGAGATGGGTATATATGCTGATGACACTACACTCTATGGCAGGCACGACAGGAAGACGAATGAACACATTTCTAAAGAAATGGCAGAAACACTAGAGGAAGACCTCCAATCTGTAGTGGAATGAGGACAAAAATGGTTGGTCACGTTCAATGCTGCCAAGACTAAACTAGTGTCATTCAATAATTACAAGAAACCTTCTCTACCACCTATAGCAATGGCCAGCGACTCTTTATCTGAGAGTACATCTTTCAAACTCCTTGGCCTAACGTTCACAGGAAACATGAGTTGGAAGAATTACATTGAAGGCATTGCCAGGGCCGCTGCAAGAAAGGTGGGCTCTCTCTACCGTGCTAGACAACTACTAACACCCGAAAGTATCCTGTACCTCTATAAGGCCACCATTCGCCGATGTATGGAGTATTGCTGTCACATTTGAGCTGGTGCATCTGCTACTAGTCTCTCGCTCCTAGACAAGGTTCAAAAGAGAGTCGCAAACCTGATAGGCCCTGAACTGGCATCTAAGCTTCAGCCTCTGTCCCATCGAAATGTTAGATTCCTCTGCCTTTTCTACAAGTATTTTAGTGGTGAATGCTCTGACGAACTGCACTCACTTGTGTCCCCACGACATGAGCACCCTCGACAAACCCGACAGGCTGCTAAATCTCACCCCCACACTGTAGAAATCCCTAGATGTAAAAGATCTTTCTACTCCAATAGTTTCTTCCCCAGAACCGCTAGACTTTGGAATTCCATTCCAGGTCCCTGCTTCCCCAACTGTATTGACGTGCAGAAGTTCAAGTGCAACGTGAACCGATATCTTGCTGCCCAAATCCCTACATAGTACCCCAGTAGTTGTTGCCCCTGATAGTAGCCCCCTACACCAAAGTGGCAATTTGCCTTGTTTGGGGTGAAAATGTAATTAAAAAAAAAAAAAAAAAAAAAAAAAAATCTCAAGATTGTTGCCTACAGTGATGCCTCATTCACCAACCTGACAGAAGGAAGATCTCAAGGTGGTTACATAATCTTTTTAGTTGGTAATAACCACAAATATACACCAATAACCTGGCAGTCCAAGCACATTAGAAGAGTGATCAAAAGCACACTGGCTGCTGAAACCCTAGCCATGGTTGACATGTCGGAGGCCTGTCTTTTTTATAGTATTAGAAATACTACAATTAAAGGATGAACCCGAAAATATAAAAATAATCTGCAAAACTGACAATTCCTGTCTCTTTGACTCCATGCATTCATCCACCCAAATACTAGATAAAAAGCTTTGTATTGAGATGGCTATTTTGAGAGAAATGCTGGAAAGAAAAGAAATAGCAGAGTTTTTAGGGAATTTGTGTCTGCTACAAGTTCTCTTGGATATCTACCAATAGACAGGTAGCTGACTGCTTAACCAAGAAGGGAGTCCTTTCATTTAAGATACTTGAGTTTGTATCTGAACCCAAAGAAACTGATATTTAAAAATAAATCTTTTTTCTTTCTTTTTCAGTGGTCATCTAAAAGCCAAGAAAAAGAGGGAAGTATTGTTAACTTTACCCAGTTGCGTCCCTTGAACACTCTCTACAACAGAGAGTTAACTTCCCTACCGGAAACGGTGTAAAAAGAACTTTTTAAATACATATGCACGTGTTAAATAAATGCTCTTCGACCCTACTCCAGTTGTCCGTGTTTATTTGCTTTTACAGTTTATACCCAAAATTGGCGGAGGAGTTTGGTAGAGTTCTCAAAGGTCAAATCGTTGAACATTGACCCCTTAGCAGTAAAAATTTCTGGCTGAAAATGGATTACAAAGATTTTCCCAAATCTCAGTACCCTGTATATCAAATTTCGAGTCTGTAGACTGAAAATTGACAGAGTTATTGCATAGGGAAATGTACACAGACAGACCCACAGACACATAGACAGACACATAAACAGACAGACATGTTTACTTTCATAGATATATAGATTTACAAGAACTGAAAAGCGTAACTTTAACATTTCTTTTAACCCATTCAAATTTATATGAATTTTAGAAATATTTTGTATACATTTTTTTTTTCTTTTTTACATAGACGTCACCACTTATCAAGGCCGATAGGCCATTCAAGGATAAGGATTAAAGAGTGTAGAGTAGTCAAAAGGACAATATAGTAATCGATAGTAATGGAAGTTCGGTAAATTTGTTAACTTAAGTGGAACGGCTCATCAGAAACTTGTTCACGTTGGACTTGAAGACAACCATATTATAGAAAGCTGGAAAGCAGGAAAACGGAAGACAATTCCACAGGCGTGCAGTTCTAAGGAAGAAGCTTTCATCATGGAATCTATGTTTAGGTTTAGGTACAGATAAAGAGTGGGGAAAATTATTGATAATGTTTTCAGCTAGTCTAGTGTTTCTTGTGAAAGTTTGGCGAGGGGGGACCATAGATTGAAGCTCAGTCAAACACTTTCCATGAAAATAACGATAAAGCAGAGACAAACTCGCAACATCTCTTCTGTGAGACAGAGGTTGCAGCGAAGAGAAAAGGATATCTCCCACCAGGCCCCGAAGTCTATTTTGAACTCTATCAAGGCAGGACAAGTCTTTTCTAGCAGCTCCTGCCCATATGTGGCAACAGTACTCCATCCTTGAACGTATCTGGCTCTTATATAGATAGAGAATTGCATCAGCAGTGAGATATCTACTGGATCGATAGAAGGATCCGACCATTTTCCCAGCGGCCTTGGCAACAGATTTGATGTACGTATTCCATTTAAGATCAGGAGTAAAGGTCAAGCCCAGAAGCTTGTCAAAACTTGAGGCCTCCCCAAGACGAGAGCCATTCATTTCAATTGATGCCAGATGGGGATCAGAACGTTGATGATGTAAAGATAGAAGCTTGGTTTTAGATGCATTAAAAGTAACCAGCCACTCCTTTCCCCATTGTACAACGTGATCAAGATCAGAGGAGAGAGAATCGGAGAGAACTTGGTCGTTTACTGTCTTAGATGTGCTACCATAGATGGTAGTGTCATCAGCAAAAATGTCTACGAATGATGTAAGGATGTGATTTGGAAGATCATTAATGTAGATCAGGAAAAGAGTTGGGCCCAGGATCGACCCCTGAGGGACTCCAGCATTTATACTGTGAACTTCTGATTTTTGCCCATCAACTACTACTCTTATCAACCTATCAGAGAGAAATGATTTAATAATTGAGAAGACATTTCCAGCAATACCATAGCTGGAGATCTTGTGAAGTAAACCTTTATGCCATACCCTATCAAAGGCCTTTGATATGTCAAGAGCAATTGCCCTAGAAAGGTTGCCTCTGTCGAGAGATTCGCTAATCCTATGAGATATAACTGTAAGCACATCTGCTGTAGATCTAGCAGAACGGAAACCATATTGTGTGTCACTAAGAAGGTTATTCAAATGACATACTTACCAATATGTACAAATGGAAGCAAAGACATGAAGAAAATTGAAATGATAAACAATGAAAAGTTATGTTTGATTCTTTTAAAACCAGGAATTCCATGGTAATGTAGATCTGTGAGTCGTGTTTCTATATAATTTTGTAAACGGTTGTTTCCCGCATGAGTCCTGTGAGCTTTATACATTTTGTGTCGAACTGATAACCTGCAATTATATCATATATCATTTTAGAGGAGAAAAGCATCATAATCATAATAATAATAATTATATTTTAATAATAATGAGAAAACATCATAATCATAATTATATTTTAATAATAATGAGAAAATATCATAATCATAATAATAATTGGTTTTATATGAGTTTTACATGCTTTTAGAAAGTGACTTCTAAATTAACCTATCTTTGTAATTGGGTATAACATGGTACAGCTCAATTGAGGTCTGGACGCACAAAATGGAAACAATACTTCCGCTTTTCTTCAAAGCTGTTAACTTAATATATCTTGGCAAAATATTAATATATTTTGCGTTAATATATTTATGTTTTAAAATATATTTATTTACAGAAACATGCAAAAAGACAATGAATGTGTCACTAAATATTGTTTTGAATTCTTAAACTTTTTATCGATTTTTATTTATTTTTGGCAAACTATTTAGATATTTTGAAAATATATTTATTTACAAAAAGAAAAAAATTAATGTATCACATTTTTACAGTTTTAACAGTTACAAAATTGTGAATATGTAAGATAAAAATAGTTTAACAGTTGTACAAATAATCTTATTAGAATTCAAAACAATATTTCACATTTTTATAAATAAATATATTTTCAAAATATCTAGATAAATGTAACAAACACTTTTTCAAAACGCTTTTTAAGCTGGAACACACTGTGACACATTCATTTTTTTTGCTTTCTATAGTTCTGTAAATAAATATATTTTTTTAAATATATCTAAACAGTTTACCAAAATTTATAACTTAAATAAACATAGTTATTTTTAAAATATATATGGTAAAAAAATAAGTAATAAGAAGTAAGTAAGCAGTTTTGGAGAAAAGTGGAGGTATTGTTTCCATTTTGTGCTTCCATACCTCAATTGATCTATGTGAGCGCCCTCTAGCAACGTGTTTGAAAGTTAAGCTACCATTTTATACCCCATTACCCCTATCTCTGGTCAGATCTTTATCTTTCTTGCTCTTAAATCTTTCCTTATTATTTTCTCTCATCTTTTCCTTGTTCTTTCCCTGTCAACTGGCCTTGATACATCAACTGTTCTAGATCTACTAATCCAAAAATGTTCACCATGAATTGCATGGAGAGAAATGATATGAGTAGGATTTAATGAATATGTAATATGACTTTCAAAAACAGGCTTGCTCTGATGATCTCAGAGGAAGATTAACTTTGGACAGCATAGGGAGATGTGTGCAGATGCTTCAATGATATAATTACATTGAAAGAATCTGCAAGAGGTCTTGGGTGTAGAACAGTTGCAGCAGCAGGTTCAATTGGCAGGGGAAAGTGAAGGAAAACATGGGAAGAATTGATAAAGATGAACTCGAGAGAAATAAATAAAAACCTGGTCAGAGTTTAAAAGTCAATTTTTAAAAGTTATCCAACACATGCCAGCATTAAACTGATGATGATGAAGAAGGATAATTAGAATAAAATATTTTTCATTTGACATTTGGAAACATTAAGAATTATAAAAGTAGTCTTTATTGTTAACTTATTGTACATACTCAGTATTACTTGGGGATGTTTTCATTTTCATTTCGTATTTCAACTGTTTTTAAATTCAAAACTGACTAAATGTTACCTGCATTTTTATGTTTAACCCTTTTATTTTGTATCAAAAAACAAAAAAGGAAATAATTAAGTAATCATATCAAATCATTCAGAAAAATTGGAAAAAAATACCCATACCTCTCAGACCCAGTTGTTAATATAAAAACTAGACAATACTGAAAAATTTTAGCTTATAAATCCAAACAATTTCTAAAATATTGCATTTTAAATGTTTCATATGCTATGAAAGATTGCAAAATCACATTAGAAAATTATATTTTTTTGCATAAGATAAATTCTAGACTAGCGAAAACATTAAAAATTCATACAAGCAGTCTTTTGCACAAGGAAAAAAAAACTGAAAACATCTTAAAATTAACTTTTTGAGTTATATGTGTTTATCTCAATTTGCATGTGAAACTACCAAGCCTTAAAAATGTATGAGGCACAATGGGAAAATGAAAAATTTCTGTTTCTTTTATGTTCTACACAATTTTAACCTTTTCTCGTCCAAAAATGAAGTTTTGTTCTTCTATTAGCTCACAATTTAACTTGAAAAAAAGGACATTTTTTCATGTTGAGATGTGCCATAACTGTTTCTACTGGAAGATAAGTAAACCCAAATCTATCACAAATTTATTTTTTATTTTGCTGCAGTAAATTTAATGGACAGAAAATTAGAAGTTATTCATATGATACATCATAAGCATGTTTTCAAAGCATCTGATCAACAGCTTTTCAGGAATTAAGTTTTGCAAACGCAGCAATTGTTTTATAAGCTTCATCACAGATTCTTTTGGTCCTTCCAGTGATTGTAGTAGGTGTCTATATAGCACATGTTATTTAAAAGGACATAGCCGTTATCACTAAATTCTGGCCAGTTAAAGTTATCTTCCATAGTCCTTAGGGATGTATGAATTGGACACCTACATATGGGAGATAAGATGATGGTGCAACGTTATTAATATCAACTAGAGTTGAATTTTTTCATGTCCACAAACGAGTCATCCTCACCGCACAGTTTGTGTCCAATTTGTGATGTTGATTGGAGAACGAAATGATGACTGCTTCTTGTACCGGTTAACATTCCATCTTCTTCAAATCTCTTCTACATTTTTCTCATCTCACCCGTGCCAAAGAAGATAACTGATTTAATTTTTTCTTAGAATATTTCAAACACCACATGATAGTCCAGAATTTGGTTGTGGCATGGTCTCTGCAAACTCCATTTTGTAGCATGGCATTTCACTGAATCATCAATTTTATTACACAGTGAATTCATTTGATAAGTAGCAAAGAAAATCTAATCTGCTTCGATGAAAAAATCCTACTGTGAAAATAAATTAAGTTTTTGTACTGCCCACTACAACTATGAAAAATGTAATTGACCTTTATGTTATAGGGCGTCTACTTCAAATATTCCACCAGTAGTGTCTGCATCTTGTGAACAAAACTGGCATTGTATGCGTTGTCATCTGAAATAAAACAAATGGAATAATGTTGGAGGTTTTCACAGCATCTTTGTAGTAGATGATTAGAGGATGCTTTGTAAAATACTCTTTGTTCAGATATTGGTAGTTTTTTTGCAAAGTCTCCTAGTACCAAAACCATGTACACACTGAAATTCCTTCATCAATTTCACACATTTTGCTTGGGCTTTTGACAGGTATGAATGCCAAGTAAAGTTGTTGATGCTATTGATGAGGAATGCCTTGTATCATTCGGATGTCGCTGTAAGTGTAGCCAGTGCAAAATAATCTCTTGTTTGTTACTGACAATAATAGAATTCAGAGTTCATGTCGAGATGATGACTGAACTCATCACCAAAAAATTTGTTCATAGCAACACTTCCTGGACATGAAACACAGTGATACATGAAACACAGTGATACATGATGCACAATTTCTTGATTAGGTCTTTGTATGTATACTTCCAATCAAATGCATCAACCAGCAATACTGCATTCTGATGAGTGTTACGAACAATGTGTGTTTTAACATATAAAATATATGACACAAGTGGTAAAAAAAATAAGGACAAGTGGAACATGTGTTAACAAATGCAATTAATTTTTACTAGTTACCCATGTTATATTAGTAACTAGCCTAAATGTCCGGCATTGCCTGGGTGTTTGGAGGTGTGTGTTGAGTAAAAAAAAAAAAAAAAAATGGCAGGCTCGAACCCGTGATGCAAAGGTGGAAAAGAAAGTGAAAAAAAATCTGACATCTTACTACTACTCCATGATGCGACTGAAAGTTCGGAACATTAAAATTAGGCAAAGTCAATCCAATTGATACACTGACTTGCAAAAATGGCTTGCAAAAACTCGACCCCTCCTTGTAGAAAGGGTGAAGGAATTAATGTTTTTGGCCAATTTTTCAATATTTGTCGTCCGATACATTGTGAAAATATGTCGCCTCTGTCAAAAGTTTTGGGCAGACATACATACATACATACATACATACATTTAAACAGACAGGTGAGATGTCAACAGGACATGAAAGGCATGTTAAAAGCAGATTTAAAATACACGAATGTGTGAACAACAAAAGAAAAACATGGGTGTCAATTAAGGAAATACATTGATGCTAAATGTATGAGCTGTTAAAGGAACAGAGAATAATGTGCTCATGTACAGAATTTAAATGTACTTTTATGAATTTCAAATGCAGTGATTCACCACTAGAATTTATGACTAAAATTTCTTTGGGGTTAAAACTCCTGCTAAAAATCAAAAGTTTGAACAGAACACCCATGCAGTTTAAAGTTCATGCCAATAAGATTAGTCACATTTTGAATTTACAATCTTACGGGAACAGCATTCAATTTTAGCGCCTCCATCATTAGAGACAATTATCTCCAAGAGAGATAACTCTGCTGCCATTAATTTTATTAAGCTTACTAGAATTTTTAAAGTGGGCTGATTTAAATTAAAGTGATTTAGAGCATCGATTTAAATCAATTTTTCAAAAACGTTATTTAAAAAAAACTATCACCAAATTCAAAGTAGATTTTTGAAATCTATGTGTCAAAGTTTCATGAACTTAATTATGTCTTATTGTTACAGAGTAAATAGCTTTTCAAATCCTCATATCTTATATATTTGCTTATAAAGTGAAGAAATAATTTTTACATTAAAAAATTAATAACTAGTGGGACCCGTGGCAATTCCACAGTGGCAGTAGAAATAATTGTCAATTCTGTTTCAATAATAATTATTTCTAATTAAAGATATTTTTATAGAATTAAAAGATATTTAACTTACTCTGAGTCTGTTATTTCAAAAATTAAATAAATAAATAAACCATGACAATTTAATTCTTTTTTAAACAATAACAGTTCTTTGTCTTCTTACTATAAAAATAATTGTCAACTAAAGATATTTTTCATTTTTATTTTTTACTTTACTTTTACTTTACTCCAAAGAAGGCACATTGCCATTGAGATGTAAGGAGCTTCTATGAATTAGGGGGACATATTCATAGGGGCATGTGTTCAGCAAGACGTTTGCTCACATTACATTTGAATTTTTGCAAGTCGGTACAGTCTGGACAAGGAGCAGGAGTAGAATTCCAAAGATTAGTAGTTTGAGATGAGAAGCCATCAGGGTAGTAAGTCTTCCAACATCTGGGGATCTCTACAATGAAGGAGTAAGATATAGTTGATTATTGAGTTGGTTGGGGATATCAAGGGCACACCAGTATAAAAAGTTCATCAGAGCACATTTTATTGAAGTACTTGTAAAACAAGCACAGGGATGCAATACTGTGGTGATGGGACAGGGATTGGAGCTTGGTAGACAATGTGAGACCTATTAGAATAGAGACATTTTTTGGGGCTACTGTTTAAAATGAAGATATTAGATGTTAGTGCCACCATCCCAGGTGTGATAACAATACTTCATTTATGGGTGAATAGTGGTTTTGTAGATAAATAGAATACTGGTAGGTGTGAGAAATTTTCTAGTATGGTAGAGGAAATCCACCTTTAAATATTCATTGATCAATAAAATGAATGTAATTTTTGGAATGCACTTATTTAAAATTGTACTGTTTTAGTTGACAGAATAACATAGTTTGATTTTGGAACAATTCATTTTAAATAGGTAAAGCACAATTCTTTTTACTTTAGCGGCATTAGATTAATTATCAATTAATATTTTTGCTGATTGGACAATTTCATTTTCTTTTAAATGTGTGAAAGGTGATAACATGCATACCAACATGAAATACTTATATTATACAGATTGTTAAAAGCTCAATAAATATTTTGCACAAAACCTGTTAGTATTGCACACATCTTGAAAGTAACCAGAACAAATTATATGAGGTGGTCTTCATGCATGCTAAAATGCAATTTTCTAAGAAAACAAATCTTATCTGGCCTGACCTACATAACATTTTCTAGTAAAATAACGGTTCCATTGTCTGTTGTAGCCATTTCTTTCTTTTAATCTCCAAAACTTTCTTGCTCTAGTAAGCACATCTGTCAGATTCTTGTTTAATAGCACCAATATAAACAGAGTTTGAATTCAAATTCCAAAAATGCACGCTCCCTCCCAAACATTACCCCAAAACTACCCTAGACAGCTAAACTATCCTTTTTGTCCTTTCCTCTTGCTAAATTCATCACTTATGCCATTCCTCCTTAGTACAAATTGGTTGAGATTTCAACAGGATGTCATTCATGACTTTAATACCAAAGCCCAACTGATGCGACTTAATGTAAAATATCTAATATATAAAGTAAAATCATTTTTCCCCTGTGCCATTGAGGGGTATAGCTTCAGAAGCTACATAAAACATGTTTTGCTATCCTTTTTTGCTCTAACTTGCTCCATGTCACATGCAAAAAAAGAAAAAAATTTTCAATCATCTTTATTTATTTTAAATTTACTCTTGTTCAAATTTTTTTCTTTGTTTAGACATTCTTAGCAGAAGTTGGAAGTATTTTCACTCTCTATTTGGCTTCTACTGTGGCTCTCATCATCACTGCCACAAAAAAAAATCATTGGATAAACTTTCACCTTGAACAGCCTCACACCCAGTAGCTGATTGGATGACATTTTTACATTCATTCACTGTAAAAATATAATAATGACATCCAATTTTATTTCTGAATTTTTGAGAGGAGAATTGATAATTCTGGAGGTTGGAGGTTCAATCCACAGTATGGACGATACTAAGAATACAAGTATGAACTATTTAAAACTTCTATCTAGTCATGGTTATAAAAGTGCTCCGCTTGATATTCTGTACAGATTTGTGAGATTAACAGTAATATTTTTTAGTTCGACAAGATACATTTAAAGGTCAGAGATTACATTAGTCAAAATGTTGTGAGAATAGAACTCAAGATGAGAACAGTGTTTTGAATAATCCAAGACATCTGATTTACAATAATACTGAGACCGCTTAAAATATTGTGTATGTGTAATACTCAAGGTTTTAGTATAATGAATGCATAAGACAGAGAGAAACAAAAAAAGATATAGATATTCAGTTTTTGGTTTGGTTTAGTTGTTTTATTTTATAGCATATCAACCATTTTTAGTTATTTAATGCCAAATTTTGGAAAAATTTTTATACTTAAAGTTCTTTTTAAATATTTATTCGTGATGTTTGGTTTGGTTGTTTTGTTTTATAGCTTATCAAGCTTTTTGAGTTATTTAATGCTAAATTCTGTAATTTTTAAAAAATTTTTATGCTTCAAGTTTTTTTATATCTTCAAATATTTTTTCATTGTGTTTGGCTTGCCTTTTTTATATAGGAAACTTGTTGTCTTTGTAGAATATGATTGAGTCTTGCAAAGGAGAAGAAAAAAATATTAATATTAATGTTTGGTGCACTTTACGTCAAAAAGTCAGTATCTTCAGACAGCCTGATGGTTTTCAGTTTTATCATCTAAGCAATAAAACCAAATGTCATAACAGTCAACAGAAGGAATAAAAACCTGCCAAATCATAGATTTTGCCATCCCAGCAGTTCAGTATAATGCAGATAGTGAGAGATTAAAAGAAAAATGTTTTTCCTATTTCTATTCTGATTCAGGGTTAAGACAGATGAGAAAGTTCAGTATTCTACATGGTAGGCTAAAATCTGATTTTTAAATCGATTTAAACAAGAATAAAATTGAAATTTAATTTTAACTTAAACTTCATTAGAAAACACATGATCTTCCACTAACCCTAAATATGGGTGGTAATATGAATAAATAAATAAATAAATAATAATAAAACTCCTCTAAGCAATGAAACCAAATATCATAATAGTCAACAGAAGGAATAAAAACCTGCCAAATCATAGATTTTGCCATCCCAGCAGTTCAAAGAGACAGAAAACGAAGTACATGGAACTTGTCAGAAAACTGAACATGAAGAAAGTCGAAAAAAATGTCAATAGTTGTAAAAAACTAAAAACAGTCTTCAAAAATCTGGAAAAAAACGACTGAGATAAATTGGAATCAAACGAAAGAATGAAACTAAGGCAGTGATGAAAACAAATGAAACCTTAAGGAAAATCTTTGAATGCAGAAACATTAACCAGTTGCATGGAAATCGCAATAAAAATAAAACAAAAACATAGAAAGAACACTACCACATGAATCCAAGGAAACTGAAACTGCAAACAATTTTGTAAACTTCCCTCCCTCTTCTCCAAATAAAACAACAACATTATGATGGCATCAACCTCACCATATGCGACACAAAATGGTCAGGGAGAATAGAAAGACCAAAGAGGGTTGGTTGGTTGGTTGTTTTTGTTTTACGGCATATCAATCTTTTTCAGGTTATTTAATGCCGAATCTAGTTATTTTGAGGAACGATTTTTAATAGAGTATATTTGTTTTTTAAGTCGGATTCTATTTAACCCATAGTTGGGACCCTAACAGGTACTACCACTCCGGGTCAGAGTGGACCTGGGAACAATGGCAATTAAAGGGTGGCTCCACACTCCACAAGGTCCGCAAGGTGGGACCTCACCATCGGATATAGTTTAAGGTCATATCCAGGACCGTACCAAAGAGGGAGAGCACTAACAAGAAATCTACTGGAATGGTGCAGAGAGAGTATTAGGACCTTGGGGAGAACTCCACAGAAGTCTTATCGTTATGACAGCAAGAAATCAATGACAAACAGCTATTGTGATAATCATTTGCAAAAGAAGTGGAATGTACTGGAAATCTGGAGAGACTTGTTATCACTCGGACTCTTGAGAACACCAGCGATTATTGTCAGTGAGCAATCACCGATGATGATAAGGGGAGGGGGGAGGCTATGATTCGGTTTATCTATTTGATTTTTATTTGTTGTTAAGTGCTTGGAGAGGGTTAGCTTGCGGCCGTACGCAAGCACACACATGCGTACATGCACACACATATACTTAAAGAAACGCTCATCTGTACACATACATCTCCGCCTAGGCATGTAAACACTGCTGTCCACATACGTATGTAGGAGCATGCAGCTGTGTATATGTCGATGTATGTGTTCACGAATATAAGTATCTGTATGTGCGCGTGTGCTTGCATATAGGCGTGGGGATGCAAGTATGTCTGAATCAATATATGCATGTAGGCCCATGTATACGCCTGCATGGGTATATGGGTGTCGCTGTGCGGGTGTCTGTATATGTGCACATCCATGCTTACGCGCACATACTCAATTCAACACCTTAAGGAAAATTTGGGATCAGCAGGAGCAGCGCGGGTGTATATGCATGCATGTACGCATACGTGCATGTGTTTACATGCTTAGGCGGAGATGTATGTGTACAGATGAGCGTCTCTTTAAGTATATGTGTGTGTGTGTGTGTGTGTGTGTGTGTGTGTGTATGCATGCGTGTGCTCGCGCGTACGGCCGAAAGCTAACCCTCTCCAAGCACTTAACAACAAATAAAAATCGAATAGATAAACCGAATCATAGCCCCCCCCCTCCCCACCTAAGTGAACACCCAACAGGTCAAGACATACTTATCAAGAAATCATCTCACCAACGAGGCGCCAACAACCTAAACCTTAAGAGTCGAAATTTAAAGTAACCCCTCTCCTCCTACCCCCACATATCTCCCTCCCCCCTTCATGTATCTCTATGCCCTCAGCCACACCAGAGATGAACTTCCCAGAACCCCCACAACCACCTAATGTCCTTAAACTCCAAAACTAAAACATTACCGACATACCAAGCACCCCCCTCCTCCTTGTTCCCTTCCTCTTTTTCCGTTTTTCTCCCGTACCCCTCCCTGACACCATTCACCCTTTCATTCCACCATAAACGAACATTTCTGTAGAAGTCTGAGGAAGCTACATGACGGCCAAAAAACGGTCATGTAGCCGAAACAATAATGTAACTTAACAGAAAAATATGGTAATAAAAAATAAAACACATATTTGCTCTACAACAGTATTGAGCACTTTCTTCAGGTTTTTATTAATTACCATTTCTACTATATATATATATATATATATATATATATATATATATATATATATTTCAATCTTTATCTATTCTGGCGATGGTGTGTAACAATAAAAACACCGGTTCCTGGTCAGACACTTAATCAGCTTCAGGGCATTTTTTTTTTTTTTGTCAGCCAGTTTTATAAACTTTCTCTGTTGGGTTCTTAAAGGGTTCGCTTTTTGGCTTTCCTGTTTGGAAGTCAGCAGATTGAATACTGGTTGTAGAGTTTCTTTCAGATTCGGTTTGTCTTGAAGTGATTTTTCTTTCCTTTCCTTTTTTATTATTACTAGTGGGACCTGTGAAAATTCCACAGGGGACTCATTCATATGTTATATATTAATGTTGGCATTCTGTAGATGTTCAGCATAAATGGAGACGCTCTGATATTGTTGTAGCTCTTTTGTTAAAACTGCAAAAGTATTTATCTAAGCTAGCAGGGACACCTGACGTAGCTCAGTCATAAAGTACGCTTTAATATGATATTTTAATTCTTGCAGATTTTGTATATATTATTATAGAGTTAATATTTTATCGATTTTTATATATTATAAAGTTGCAATTTCAAAAATAAAAAATATATCCATATCACTTGGGTGCATCAGCTATAATCGAAACCAAGACCAAAACTTATGAAGAATTCTTGATAAAATTATTTATAAAGTAAAAAATTAGATTACTGGAGTGCCATCAGCTATAATCGAAACCGAAACTTATCAAAAATTCTTGTTCAAATTATTTATTACAAGAAATGGAAGTTCATAAAAATCAAAAGACAGTCACTCGGATGTAAGCGTGACAGCGTGACACACACAATAAATAACACACGCTATCCTATTAATATATAGATGATTAATTCCTTACGTCAAATGGCTTCATGTCTTGTCTGGAGCGACTTCCATAAAATAAAAAGCTTAATTTTGCCAAATTGGAGAAATGAGCATTTACACTGGTAAACTTTAAAAATGTAAGCATAATGACAAAGAAAATAAATGGGTAAATTGCTGGAACGCAGAGAAATTAATATTTTCCAAGAATTATTATTACTAATAACTAAGCATTTACATTATTAATCCTGAACACAAAAGCAGCACCAGTAAAAATAAAAATCTTTATAATCATAAATGGCTAAGTGAAATTTCAATCAAACAAAAGAGAAATGCATCCAGTGTATTTCAGTGTTCTTATACTACACTTTATCTTTCTGTACTCGATCAGTGAAGAAAAAAATCGTAGACTGAGGCATGAAACTGCTAAAACAAAAAGTGCATTTTCTATTCTGTTGGAGGTTACGACCTTGCCACTCGGACTTCGCGTTAGTGGTAAAAATTTTAATTAACTTCCCTAAAAAGTTAAAATGGGATTTCAATTTATAAAACAGATCTCACACTCTAAATTCTAAAATGATTGTTATTTTTCTTTTTTTTTTCGCCAAGTTTTTCAGAATGTTCGCATGTAATCGCCTATAAAAGATAGAACCCCATTTTTGCGGAGTGATATGAGGTAACTGAGTGTTCATTTACAAATTTATCGAAATTTTACCCTAAGACTTTTTATAACAATAAAAAATTAAACCGTTTAAGCAAGAGAAAACTTTCTTTTTATGGCGAAATGATTGTAAATTAGGGCTGAAAGTAACCCTACAGTGTAGGGTCCCTAGACCCTACACACATTAATGTTAATTCCATTTTAGTGTTATTCGTTTATTGTTGAGAAATGTGAAGATAACTTTTTTAAAAATTATCACTTCAATTTTTTTTTTCTTGGCGCGGTAAAAAAAAAAAAAATGATAGAAAAGGAAAATATCACACCTGTAATTTTAAAGTAAAAAAAAAAACAAAAAAAACAAACAGCGTCACTGTCAGCATTTGGAAACAATGGCGCGACATGTCCTACTTTACTTATTGTCAATATTTCTCAAAAGACGTCAAGTTTGATTTTTATGAACTTTTAATTTCTAAAAATGGCATTTCTATAAAAGGACTGATGTTGGAAAAATGTTATTGCTGTTGTGTTGACTTACTATATACGCAAAAACAAAAATAACAATAGGTGTGAAGCCAACTTTGTCGTAAATTAAGGGCGCGTCCATTCGTCCAATTTAAAATATTTAATATCTACATATATATTTTAATTTTAACGTTTTCTGTCGTTTAGAAAAGTAAAGGTTACCTAAACATATCTGGAGATTTAATACGAATGATTAAGCATACTTACGACACCTGTTTTTCTTTATCTATTTCTTTTTTTTTGTTGTTTACTTCCCGATTGAGCAACTCAGGTTTTCACCTCTAAAATGGTCTCCACCTCCCCCTCTTACAAAATAGAGAGTTAATATGAAGAATTATTCTTGCTAGCAAGAAGTTAAAATAAAATCGATACAAATAACTTTATTATAAATTTACTTTGTTTTTTGTTTTTTATTGCTAAAACTTGAACGATATTTTTTTTTTTTTTACACACGAAAACAGTGTTACTTGTTGCAAAAAGATTTTTTTGGCGTTTCTATGCTATTGGGACGAAACTTCGGAAATCGTAAGACTGAATTTCACATGAAAACAATCGTATTTTAAGGTGATTATATCAAAAAATTACGAAATTCGGTAAGGTAGAAAATTATTTATTAAAAAAAAATAATAAATAAAATTTGATGAAAACGATCGTAAGACACAGGAGAGTTCAAAAGGGAGGTAATTTTCCGTTTAGATTCAAACAAGATGGCGGCAATGTTTCACCTGCTAACAGGATTAAAGTTTTTTTTTTAATTGTTTTTAAAAATAATTCAGTAATATTAAGATAATTCCGACTGCATAATTTGGAAGCTACCATTGTGACTTATTAGAATTGACAAAAACGAAATCATTTGGAACCGTTGTTTTTTTATGTGAAAACCTAATTTATCGACTACAAAATCTCGTCCCAATAGTGTATAAGCGCCAAAAAATTTAACCACCCATTTTTTAAGGGAGGAGTGTTAAGTAAGATATTGAGGTAATCATGACTATTGAAAATATAATTTTAAAGGAGTTCCTTTAAATTGAGAAATTAGTTAAAAACAAGATTTTGTTTCACCTACTTATTTGTGACATTTTTGCGTTAAAAAGAAGTTTATGGCATTTTGTAATATAGACAACAAAACAAAAAAGTAGCCCAAACCAAATATATAACAAAAATGTCCAAGATTGTCGGAATTTTATCTTGCTTCCACATAAATTCGACGCTAAAGTAACTAACCTGAAAAAAAAAAAAAAAAAAAATGATAGCATGGAATAAAAAAGAGGGGGGGGGGGGGTAAAGAATAAAATATAAAGGTCTTGCCTTGAAACGAAGAAGAGATTTTATTCACAATAATAATTTGCAAATTTTTCCCTTTGCGGGCATCAAACTTATGAAACGCCAAAGTAACATGTAATGAAAAAAATAACACTGGTTCTTATAATGAAGATGTTGTATCCATGAACGAATACAATAATAAGATTCAAAATAGTATCTCCTAATCACACTTGCATATGAAATAAATTTTAGGAGCGTACTCACAAATTGAAAGCCAGTCAGGCACGTGCCTTTTTCTTTTTTTTGTTTAAAGTCCTTTTAGAATTTTCTCTCCCTCCATGTTTGCATGCAAACCGTAGACACACAGATGGATTTCAGAAGCAAGACCGCGTCGCTTGTCCGGGTTTTTCTTTACCGGAATTTCTTCTTCGTAGGAGGTTCCAAAATTCCTTGTCACGTAAAATAAGGTATTTTCTTTTTAAATAATTCCACTCCTTCTAAAATATGTGCAAAACTGTAGTCACGTAGATAGTTTTCAGAAGTATGTCTTGTCACATATCCAGGTATTCTTGCCGGGTTTTCTTCTTTGAAGGAGGCTTGTCAAAATTTCATTCTCAGCACCGGGCAATGAAACAAACGTCCAATCTCCACGTCAGCGGAATTTCAAAAGAGGGCTAAATGCGCGCTGGGCTTGTGACGTCATCACAGAGCTAGCATTTTCCTTTTCTCAAATTAAAGGGAGTTTCGTACAAATCCAAAATATACGAAACTAAACATCATAAAGGATACGAAATACAGAAAATTGTGTATAAGAACCAGATAAAAAATAATAAATATAAACAGGGAGTGGGATATACTATTATTGGTACAAAATAATTCCAACAAGATTTACCTTAAAGTAAACAGAGACTGAGAAAAAAAAAATTAACTCAATGTTTATCTTTGTTGCCCTACTATGGTGAGAAAATGTGACCACGCCTTATTGGAAGAACATGCTGTCCTTCAAAAAATGCCTGGGCAGACCCATCGACATTCCCCAGTAGAGGCGTCTCAGGCGACTGGCAATAACCTAACCTTCTTTTCAAAGGGTGACATGGCAAAGGACAGGGGAGAAGCTATCTCAACAATGGCCACTTCCTCTCACAGTTGAAGGTGGATTATATCGCACTGGTCTGGTCACTATTTACTAAAGTGTATCAACATTAACACTGCACATGAATAAAAATGCACAAGGCAAAATTAACATTATAGATGAATGAGCTGTTAGCACATGCCAAAACATGATGGCCGTACACGCTTGCTTTATTTACAAAATGCACTGTAAAAGACTGTTACGCCCTCTAGTGATGAAGGGCATCAATAGTTTCATTGGAGTGTAAGGGAGATAATCCTGTCCAATATATTACATTCCTTCAATCTTACTCCGGATCACAAATCTCTGAATACGTCCTGACTTGAGAGAGGGTGGTGATGCCGATTTTCCTACCACTGCTGGAGTCCCTGCAATTTCTTCCATATGCCTGCTCTCAGGGACTAGACTTTCCTCAGTAACTTCAGATGTGCTGGAAACTTCAGGTGTGCCAGAATTCTCAAGATTCTCTGCAGCGTTATCTGCTTGTATCTCAGGCATAAGTTCCACTGCCGCCAGTGATGGGAGTTTCACAAGCTGGTCCGCATGTTTCCTTACTAGCCCTCTACCGGTTTCCACTTCAAAATTCACTGCCCCTAACTGTCTGGTAATGGTACTTTCAATCCATTGTTGAGTAGATCCATAGTTACGCACAAGTACAGGATCGGCTACTTTAAATTCATGGAGCGGTACCATTACTTTGCTCCCCCTTTCTATTTTATTTTTCACATCCAGAGCGCTGTACATGTCTGGCTTTGCCAAATGAAATGCCGTTCTTAACTGTCGATTGAACATCAGCTTGGCAGGAAAAACCCCGGTTGATGAGTTGGGAGTTACCCTATAAGTGAACAAAAATCTGTTCACCTTAGTTTCAAGTGTTGCCTTGCGGTCCGTTTCCATCCTTTTAAGCGCTTCCTTGAACGTGCGTACACTGCATTCGGCTTGCCCATTTGAGGAAGGATGGTAAGGAGCTGTGAAAATGTGCTGAATTCCATTATTATTCATGAATACTTTGAATTCTTCACTTGTAAAACAGGGACCGTTGTCACCCACGATTAATACCGGCATTCCATGTGTTGCGAAGATCCCTCTCAATTTCTCAATTGTGGTCATAGCAGAAGATGATTTTGTTATGCATATTTCAGTCCACTTTGAATGAGCATCCACTATTATCAAAAACATGTGCCCCAAAATGGATCCGCATAATCTAAGTGGAATCTCTCACATGGTGAACTTGGATATTCCCACCAATGAATGGGAGCCTTGCCGGGGGTTGCTTTGATTAAGCATGCAGGTTCCACAAGCTTTATCGGTTCTCTCAATATCTGCATCCAGATTTGGCCACCACACATAGCTGCGAGCAAGGGCCTTCATCCGCACGATTCCTATGCGTGTCTGATGCAATTGCTGCAACACTTTCGTTTTAAGTCTAACCGGAATTACAACTCTACTTCCCCATAATACTGCACCATCTTCACATGTCAACTCTGTCCGCTTGTTGAAGTAGGGCTTCATTGCTATGCCTGGAATACACCTGCTCCAGCCACTCAGGATGTATCCGTACACCCTCATCACTTCTCATCTCCATTCTCACTGCCACCACAGTCACTGGAGCGTCAATCAAGTTCATCATGTGTAGCCTGTTAGTATTTGGTGTGGCATCTTGTTCCTGCACACTGATTGGAAGCGACTGAGGCAATCTGCATTTCCATTAAGGGACCTGGCACGATACTCCAACCTATAATTGTAGGCAGCCAGAAATGTGGCCCAGCATTGAACTCTGGCAGCAGCAAGAGAAGGGATCGGCTTGTGTTCAGCAAACAACTCCAATAACGGTTTGTGGTCAGTGAACAACATAAAATTATTCCCGTACAGATATTGATGTAATTTTTTCACTGCAAAGACTAGGGCCAGCCCCTCCTTCTCAATGTGCGCATAATTCCGTTCTGCCTCAGACAACGTTCATGATATATAGCGTACTGGTTTCTCCCTTCCGTCTTCCATTTTGTGAGCCATTACATCTCCCAGTCCATAGGGAGAAGCATCTACTTGCACTAGAATAGGTCTAGATGGGTAAAAATGAATTAAAAGAGGTGCAGAACACAGCATTTTCTTTGTTTCTTCAAACGCCCTTGTTTGTCCAGCACCCCATACCCAGGGAATACCTTTCCTCATTAAGCTATGAAGCAGTTCCAGTATTGTTGATAAATTCGGCAAATGATAATAGTTAAGTGCCCCGAGGTAGGCTCTTAATTCCTTGATGTTTTGTGGCAGAGGTATCTCTGTCATGGCGACTACCTTATCTGGAAGAGGTGCTCTGCCTTCCTTACTAATTACTTCAGGAAGGAGAAACTTGCACTTACTTTTCTTTAATTTTAATCTGGCCTTATCCAGAGCAGCAAATACACTCTGTAAATTCTGCAGATGACTACTGTCATCACTACCTGAAACCAAGATGTTATCCACATGCACCTTGCAAAAAGGAATGTTCTTCAACCTTTTGTCCATCTTCCTTTGAAAAATCCCTGTAGTCTGGTGGGCTGGTATAATCCTTGGTGGGTGTTTACTGTTAGCAGTTTCCCCGGTTTCTTCATCCAATTCCAGTTGCTGATAGGCATGGCTCAAGTCGAGCTTGTTAAATTTTTAACCCCCTTTCAAAGTAGCAAATATATCTTCTATCCGAAGAATGGGATAGTTGTCAGATGGTGATGCCCGGTTTACTGTTTGCTTGTAATCTCCGCAGATCCGGATGCCCCATTATCATTTTTGGTACTGATACAATGGGGGCAGCCCACCTAGAGTACTCCACTCTTTTGTAAATTCCCTGGGTTTCCAGGCGATCTAGTTCTGTCTCCACATCCCCTTTTATGGCATAAGGCACTGGTCTTGCCCGACAAAATTTGGGACTCACCGTCTTATCAATGGGTATTTTCAGCTTAAAATCTTTTAAACACCCCATTTCTTCACTGAACAGCGACTCAAATTCTTTAAGAAGCTTTTCCAACCTCGAAGGGGAATCTTCCTGGTATAAAGGAAACATGGATCTCCAATCTAGCTTTACCTTATGAGGGGCGTGCAATAAGTAATGCCCTGACCCACTTCCTATAGCAGTGGAGCAACGAAACTTGGCACAGTTATTAGTCTTTCTCTACATAGGAACCACCCAGACTTATGCATTGCTCCCATCGTTTGATGCAGCTCTGAAGACCGTTTTTGTAGAACACCCCAGGTTGGTCTTCCAACCACGACGTGACTTCAGAAATCAAGGCTGCATCATCTGGGAAACGTTTTCCTTTCAAAAACAACTTCATGGCTGGGAAGAAGTGAAAGTCAGATGGTACAAGGTCAGAAGAGTAGGGAGGATGGGGAAAGAATTTCATAACCACATGCCCGTGCTTCTGATCTGGCGACATGCAAGTTGTGGACCGGAGCGTTGTCCTGCAGGAGGAGGGTATCTTTGCTGATCTTGCCCCGCCTCTTGATTTTAATAGCTTCCCTTAATTTCCTCAAAAGTGAAGCATAATAGGCTCCTGTAATTGTGGTACTCTTTGCCAGAAAATCTGTCATTACTACTCCGTCCTGGTCCCAGAAGACTGTGAGCATGACCTTGCCAGCGGAGGGCTGCACCCTTGCCTTCTTTAGAGGTGGTGAGTCCAAGTGCTTCCACTGCATTGACTGGGCTTTGGTCTCTGGATCATAGTGATGGACCCAGGTTTCAGCCTGTGTAATCAGTCTTTTGAAAAACTTTGACTCATCTTCTTAGCACATCTCCAAATTCATCCTCAAGCACTCAACATGTTTTCGCTTCTGGAATGGTGTGAGCAACCTGGGAATCCATCTGGCAGACACCTTATGCATATGCAAATGGTCATGAATGATAGTTTCCACATCTTGACATCTTGGGCTATTTGGCGAATAGTAATGCGCTGATCTTCCAAAATGGCAGCCTCAACTTGACGGACAGATGCCTCATCAATGGCAGAAGGGGAGACGACCAGGTCTGGGAGCTGCTTCCACAGACTTCCGGCCATGTTTGAATTCACGATGCCAGCGTTTTATAAGGCCATATGATGGGGCATTATCACCATAAGTTTCTTTGATTTCATCAAAAGTCTCCTGTGGTGTATGTCCTTTCAAATACAAAAACCGAATCACTGCTTGACATTCAACAGGCTCCATTTCACACCTGACTCAGTTCAAACACCTATAAAACAGAAATCACAATTAGTTCAGAGCTGTAATTTGCCACATAACCTGTAGCACATTTTCAGCTAGATCAGACAACTGGAAGTGGGTCAGGGGCATTACTTATTGCACACCCCTAGTATTTAACAAGTTGCGGCCAAGAAGTGTTGGTACATTTGCTTTCATCCCCAGCAAAGGTAGTCGATGCTTTAACCCTTCCTGGATTACTTCCACATCTGTGGTCCCACGTGGTTTAACTCGCCATGGCTTTCTAAAAGAAAGAAAGATCTAAAAAAGATCTAAAAGATCACGGATTTGTCCAATTTTCTTGAACTTTTCTAGGCTCATTACTGTGCATGGGGCTCCTGTGTTCACTTACATGACCACTTTCTCTTGATTAATTAGTAGTTCCACTAATACTGGTGGTGTCCGAAATGTAGCAACTGTGTGCAAGTCTAGCTTTTCCATATTTATTTCCATTTCTTCTGCACAACAATTTTTCTCCACATTGTTCACTGCCCTGCTTTCTTTCCCTCGTGCTGCTGAGCTAGCAGGCCTGCTCTCTTCTTGTCTACACTTCTGATGAGCATGCCCGATTCGCCTACATTTAAAACATTCCTTGTTTTTAAACTGGCACTTGTACGCCTGGTAGCCAGTGCTTCCACAATGATAACACTCTCGTTTTAATGGCAACCTGTGTACGGACATTTCACTTTCACTCGTCTGTGCTCCCAACATCAACTCGGAATATTTCCTTGCTGATTCCATGGATACTGCAATTTAAATGGCCTTGTCCAAAGTTAGCATCCTTTCGCCAAGCAAGCGCTTCTGCATCTTCTCATCTTTCACTCCCACAACCAAACGATCATGTATGTGTTCATTTACTTTTTCTTCGAAGTTGCAATGCTCCGACATTTTTATCAGTGTGGCCACATATTCACTGATGGACTCGCCTTCTCGTTTGTTCCTCGTGTTGAATAAGAAACGTTCATGTATCTCGTTTGGAGCTGGCCTGATATGTCTCTCCATCAGAATACACAGTTCTTCAAATGTTTTCTGCTCAGGCCTGTCTTCGGCTACACCCCTGAGAATAGCATTATGTTTTGCCCCAATAACCGACAAAAATATAGCACGCTTCTTACCTTCATTCAACACATTATTGGCAGTAAAAAAAAACTTTACTCTCTCAATATAGTGCGACCATCCTTCTTCAGTACTATTCCATTCTTGAATTGTGCCTAGCAACGCCATTTTTATCCATTCCTCAGCAACTTTTACTGGTTCGTTGGGTTGTGGGTGTTCACCATTTTTATTTTTAAATTCTCTTGTTATTCCTCCACATTATGTGTTCCTCGTCACCAATTAAAATGTATTAACATTAACACTGTACATGAATAAAAACGCACAAGACAAAATTAACATTATAGGTGAATGAGCTGTTAGCACGTGCCAAAACATAATGGCCTACACACTCGCTTTATTTACAAAATAGGTCACAAAATAAATTATTTTGGACTAATTTTCTAATTGTATTTGCTTAAAAATAATTTATGTCTGTAATAGTAAAAAAATACCTGCGCTGGTTAAAATTAATGACAAAAAATATATGATCACAACCTCTGTGCATTTCTACTTGCATGCAAGGTATTAAAAATGACGATTGAGCGTTTCAATTCAAGAATTCTTTAGATATTTTTCGTATTGCTACATTTTGGGTTAGTATTGGGATTAATGTAGAGCCTTGGCCATTTTTGTTTTTCCGAAAAAATATTCAAAAAGAAAAATGTGATGTAAAAACCACCCCTTCTCATGTTCACAATATCATAAAAATCTTAGACACCTCAAAGGCATGTGGGCCTGATTTGATCCCTGCATTATTAATTAAGAAATGTTCAGCCAAGCTAGCCTCCATACTTTCCAAGCTCTACAATAAAACGCCTTGCTGAATCTTGCTTCCCTAATAGCTGGAAGATGGCCTCTGTAGTACCAGTGTACAAGAATTCTGGTGAAAGAATAGACCCTCTCAATTATCGCCCCATTAGTCTCCTCCTACTCTTCACTAAAATCTTTGAAACCTTAATTAATCAAGCACTAGTTCACCACCTCGCAAAAGCAAATCTCTTTGAGAAAACAGTATGGATTCAGGCAATGCCGTTCTACTGCAGATATTTTAACAGTCATCTCTGAACGCATGTACCACCATGTACTGGATAAGGCGGGTGAAGCCAGAGCTGTAACCCTTGATATATCCAAGGAATTGACAAAGTCTGGCATAAAGGGCTGCTAATGAAAATTAAATCATACGGTATAACTGGATGCATACTAAATATAATTAGATCCTTATTAGACAATAGAAGCATACAGGTTATCATTGACAGACGTACATCAAAGCAGCATAACATTAATGCAGGAGTGCCTCAGGGGTCGATCTTTGGACCATTATTACTCCTGATTTCATAAACGACCTCCCTGATAATATTGTGTATATTTGCTGATGATACAACGCTCTATAATATGCATGAGGGAAGGACAGATGTATATAAATCTAAGACAATGGCAAAATTGTTAGAAAATGACCACCAGACTATAGTGGAATTGGGCTGCAAATGGATGGTAACATTTAATGCTAGTAAAACTAGACGCCTATCCAACCCCCTATATCTATGACAAATAGCACCCTACCTGAGAATTCTACCTTCAAACTCCTTGGCCTAACATTTGCAGGCAATATGAACTGGAACAAATACATAGAGGATATTGCAAAGGGTGCTGCAAAAAAGGTGGGTTCCCTCTATCGAGCTAGAAGATTACTCATGCCTAAGAGTATCCTGTACTTTACAAGGCCATCATTCACCCATGCATGGAGTATTGTTGCCACATCTGGGCTGGTGCATCTACCACTAGTCTCTAGCTCTTAGATAAATCTAATCGGTCCCACTTTATCAACTAAGCTTCAGCCTCTGTCTCATCATCGCAATATTGCATCACTGTGTCTGTTTTACAAATATTTTAATGGAATATGTTCTGATGAACTTGTTTCACTTGCACCTGCTTGACATACATATCCCCGACAAATCCGCTTATCAATAAAATCTCACCCCTTCACTGTTGTTTACCCTGAATGCCAGAAAGCTTTCGATTCTAATAGTTTCTTCCCTCAAACAGCTAGACTTTGGAATTCCCTTTCTGCTGCCTGCTTCCCTGGCTGTACTGATATGCAGAAGTTTAAATGTAACATAAACAAATATCTTGTTAATCTTTCCTAGACATAGATCCAAATAGTAGCCCCTTACGTTCAAGTGGCGATATGCTTTGTAAGGGGTGAACATGAATAAAAAAAATTAAAAAAATCATGCAAATTTATATTAGATCTAAATTGGACAATATGCGTTTTTTTCTTTCCTTTTTTTTTTGACTTTTGTGTTTTCAGAAAAAAATCTGTGCTCTTTATTAACTCTAATCCTAAGTTCAAGGGGGCAATACTTTTTTTTTTTTACATAAAAGTCACCACTTATCAAAGCCCAGAGGGTTAAAGAGTATGCAGTAGTCAATGAGACCATATCATAGAAATCGTTTGTAGTGTAAATTTGGTAAATTGGATTACTTAAGAGGAATGGCTTATCAAGAACTTGTTTACGTTGGACTTGAAGACGACCATATTGTAATCAGCTGGAAAGCAAGCAAAGGGAAGACAGTTCAACAGGTGTGCAATTCTCAGAAAGAATCTTTGTTCGTGGAATCTATGTTTAGGTTTAGATACAGATAAAGATGGATAAAGAGTGAGGGAAATTATTGATAGTGTTTTCAACTAGACGAGCGTTTCTCGTGAAAGTTTGGTGATGGGGGACCGTTGTTTGGAGCTCAGACGAGCACTTGCCATGAAAATAATGATAAAGCAGAGACAGGCTCGCAGCGTCTCTTTTATGAGAAAGAGGTTGCAGAGAAGAGAAAAGGGCATCCCCTACTAAGCTATGAAGTCTATTTTGAACTCTGTAAAGGCAGGGTAAAGTCTTTCTAGCAGCTTCTGCGCAGATGTGGAAGCAATACTCCATCATTGGACATACCTGGCTCTTATATAGGTAGAGAATTGCATCAGTAGTAAGATATCTACTGGATCGATAGATTTTTCCAGTGACCTTGGCAACGGATTTGATGTATGTATTCTATTTTAGATCAGGAGTAAAGATCAAACCAAGTAGCTTATCAAAACATGGAGCCGCCCCAAGACGAGAGCCATTCATTTCAATTGATGCCAAATGGGGATCACAGCATTGATGATATAAAGATAGAAGCTTGGTTTTAGATGCATTAAAAGTAACCAGCCACTTCTTTCCCCATTGTACCACATGCTCAACATCAGAGGGGAGAGAATCAGAGAGAACTTAGTCGTTTACGGCCTTTGATGTGCTGCCATAGATGGTAGTAGCATCAGCATAAATGCCTTCAAATGATCTAAGGATGTGATTTGGAAGGTCATTGATGTAGATCAGGAAGAGAGTTGGGCCCAGGATGGACCCCTGAGGGACTCCAGCATTAATACTATGAGCTTTTGATTTCTGCCAATCAAAAGCTCATAGTATTAATGCTGGAGTCCCTCAGGGGTCCATCCTGGGCCCAACTCTCTTCCTGATTTTTTTTTTCCACACCTACCCTTGTATGGGTGGACTGGTCCATGAGCACTAAAATTGTATTTGTTGTGTTGTTATTTAAGAGGGAACGTCGTGTGATTGTCTAGTGGTCCAGTCTATTTGTTCATATGCCATTGTGTGTATTTGTGTGTGTGTGTGTGTGTGTGGTACATGTATTTTTAAGACATACCTTCATGCGTTGTCGATGTTGGTCCACCTGAATTCATCTCGTGTCTTGGAGGGAGACTGGTACCTGTTTTGGGACGAAGATTTATTCACTCCAAATAATGAATTGGTTTTATAGTTTTTTATTCACCTTCCAGATGTTGACCGCAGAAGGATGGAAGTGAATCTCTGGCTTGCATGGTATAGGTCAGCCCCCCCCCCCCCAGTGAAGAGGATGGAACGATTGTTAAGCTGTCCGTCGCTTTCTATGTCTAAAATCAATCTCTACGATCCAGCTAACCTGATCACGTGACTTACATGTACATCCGATCAGCTAACCCTCACTACCGGTCAACATGTCTACAATATAATTTACACACCTCCCTCTCTTTCTCAATCCATTCTCTAACAAGAAGAGCAGTCTTGAAATCCATCACCGAGCAAGGTGTAGTAACTGTTCCGATGCTGCACTTCACCTTTTCTGTCCTTGGTCAGTGGAGGAGAAATCTTTGATGACTGAGACAATTTTTATTTTTGTTTCTATCTAGAGTGCCACTTTTGGGGAGCTGGATTTTCCCCACATTAAAAACTGACCTTGTGTCTAACTCTGCCCTCGTGGGGAAGCAAGTAAATAGGAATATCAATGATTCAAGTTTTGTGATTTTCGAAATGTGATGATAAAAAATAAATCTTGTCCACTTTTTTGTCAAATGTTTAATTTCTAACTGCTATGGTCCCCCTCCCCCGAAATAAGGATTATTAATTCTCTGCAATGAATTAATGGCTACTGCCTAATGCGACTGATTATCAACAGTCTTGCAAGACACCAAAACAAAAGCTTTTGGTTTCAACACAATAGTCAACTGCTGTCCAAAATAGGGATGTGACTATCATAATCTAGAATCTTGCAACACAGTGCTAGATTGATAAGATTCCACATTGAAATATTTCTGTCGGCACAGCCACATCAAGTTACACCCCTTAAGCCATAATAGTTTCACACCGCTAGTTTTAGAAAATTAAATTTAAAAATATTTTCCAGAGAAAAAAAATATGCACAAACAAATGGAGATAAAGGAAATGGAAGGGTATTGCTTACAAATGTTTTAAAAAGTGTCAGTAGACTTGTGTGTCTTTTATGATACCCTAAAAAGATTAGAACACCTGATGTCCATCTCCTAACGTTTGTTTATTAAACGAATTGTTTAGACCTCTTGATTCCTTGGGGAACATAGGGCCGCAACAACACTCCTCCAATGGACCCCGATCTGGCTGGTCCTCTTCAGTTCAGCCCATATCATTCCGGCAGCCCTGGTCTCAGCCTCAATGCTTCTTTTCCATGTTTGCTTCGGTTGACCAATTTTACGCTTGCCTTGTGGGTTCCATTTAATACAGTTGTTCATTGGAGATAGTCTCTGGCTATCTGATTTGTTTCTGAGACATCTGTTGGTGAATGTCTGAAGTTTGTTGGTCTTGGTCTTGGTCACTCTCCAAGTTTCTGAGCCATAGAGTAGAACCGACTTCACATTGGTGTTGAAAATTTGGATCTTATTCCGGAGTGAGAGGGTTGTTGTTCTCCAGATTAGTCAAGATGCTGAAGGCGTGTCTAGCTTTGCTTATCCAGCACTTGATGTCCTCATCTGTTCCTCCATCCCTGCTGACAACACTGCACAGGTGCACACACTTGTCAACCTCTCTAATGTTCTCTTGTTGTAGTTGCAATGGATCTTGCCTTCTGTTATTTACCCTCATGACCTCTGTTTTCCCGATGTTGATCTTTCGAGCTTCCTCTGACACACAACATAACTTCTCCTGTGCATCTTGAAACCTGTGTTAAAGAAGGCTGATATCATCTGCAGAGTCCAGGTCCTCCAGCTGTTTTGTAAAATTCTAGTGGATACCTGTCCTCTTCCCCGCCATGTATTATTTCATGACTCAGTTGACCACCACCAGAAATATTATCGGTGAGAGCAAGCAACCTTGATGTAGGCTGGTTTGCACGGTGAAAAGTTCTGTCAGTTTCCTGTCGTGGATCACTTGACAGGTGACATCCTCGTACATCTGGTGTATGATCGTGACACACAAAGACTGCGTACAAGGTGGTCTGCCACTCCCAGGACTGCTTGATAATGATGCACATGGTTGCGATGTGGTCTGTGCAGAAGCCAGCCTGTTTGTTTCGAAGTGTCTTGTCTAAGGCAATCTTCAGCCTCTCGAGAGTGGTTCTGCTCAGTATTTTGCCTGGTATGGATAGCAGCATGATTCCTCTCCAGTTATTACAAGATTAGAGATCACCTTTTTTGGCAGCTTTATGAGGTGTCCTTGCTTCCAGTCCATTAGTACTTGTTCCCAGATCTTGGTGAGAAGGGGGTGCAGCATCTCAGTTGAGGCCTGGATATCAGCCCTGAGTGCTTCAGGTGATATTCCATCAGGACCTGCTGCCTTGCTTGACAAGGGATTTTATGGCTTTGATGGTCTCTGCCTTGCTGGGAGAGTTGGTGTTAATGTCCAGGAGCTGAGTTGGTGGTGGGATGTCTGGTGGGGTGGGTAGTGCTGGTCTGTTGAGCGTCTCCTTGAAATGCTCTGCTCATCTTGCTCTTTGCTCATCTTCTGTTGCGATAACATTCTCATTCTTGTCTTTCATAGGGCGGCTTGCTATTCTTTCCAGAGAGTGTCCTGATGATTTCATATAGTCTCTTAATGTTATGTTGGTCTGCTGCGGTTTCTACCTCCACAGTGAGCTCCTCTATGAATCTTCTTTTGTCTCTACGTGCACTGTGATTCACTTCCTTGTTTGCCTTCCAGTATCGCACCTGTAGTTCTTGTTTCTCTCCCAGGTCTTGTGTCTGATTGATATTGTCTTTCAAGTTATTTCTCTCTGTGATGAGTGCCCAGGTGTCCATTGTCAGCCACTCTTTGTGCTTCTCCATCTTCTTGCCCTGGACTGCTTTGCATGTTGTCTTCCAGATCTCTTGAAGACTACTCCACTGCTCTTCAATTGTCTCTTCCTGTAGATGCTCAAGCACACTGAACTTGTTTCGTAGTTCTGTCCTGAATTCCTCTGCGTTTGCCTTTTCTTTTCAAGTTGTGAACATTGATCTTGTGTGCTGGTCTTTGTAAGCCCTCACCTTTGTTCTCACTTCTGCCAGGTGGTAGTCTGATGCTGCATCTGCATCTCGCTTCACCCTGACATCGTGCAGGCTCCGTCTCCACTTTCACTCGATTGTGACATGATCAATTTGGTTCTCTGTCTTTCCATCGGGGGAAATCCATGTGGTCTTGTGGATAGTCTTATGAGGAAAAAGGGTTCCCCCAATAATCAAGTCGTTGAAAGTGCAGAATTCAGTGAACATCCCTCCGTTCTCATTCCATTCTCCAGTGCCATGTCTCCCCATGATAAGGTCTGAGTCAATATTGTCCATTCCAACCTTGTTGTTCAAATCTCCCATCAAGATCCTCATGCCTCTCTTTGGTGTTCTGTTCATAGTTGCTTGAATCTGCTCATAAAACGCATCTTTGTCTTCAATGTCTGCTGTGTTGGTAGGGGCGTAACACTGTGACTTTCTTGCCTTTGGAGTTGAATCTTGCTATGAGAATTTTTGAAGATACAGGTTCCCAAAACAACAGTGCTTCAATGTGGGTCAATCTTTGGACTTTTATTATTCCTGATATCCATAAATGACCTCCCTTATAAAATTGTCTCTAAGATGGATATATTTGCTGGTGACATAATTTGCTCTATAACAAACATGAGGAGAAAATGAGTGAAACTACGGCAATGGTGAAATCTTTCCTTTAATAATTACAAGAAACCTTCACAAGCACTGATTGCCATGACTAATAATACACTTCCTGAAAATTCTTTATTCAAACTCCTAGGCTTAACATTCACAAGCAACATTAATTAGAACAAATACATTGAGGACATTATCAAGGTTGCTGCAAAGAAGGCAGGCTCTCTCTACTGTGCTAGAAAATTATTCACACCTGAGAGTGTCCTATACCTCTACACGACCATCATTCACCATGAATGGAGCATTGTTTTCACATTTGGGCTGGTGCATCTTCCAGTAGAGTTTTGCTTTTAGACAGGATCTAAAAAGAGTCTCCAACCTAATAGGCTTCACACTATTAACCAAACTCCAACATTTGTTCGATTGCTGAAATGTTGCATCCCTGTGCCTCTTTTACATGTATTTTAATAGAACGTGCTCTGATGAACTCAAAACACTTGTATCCCTTCAACATAAATGCCCCATACTAACCCAACAGGCAGCAAAATCCCACTTCTACACTGTAGAGATCCCTAGATGCTGGAAAGCCTTCTACTCTAATAGTTTCTTGTTTTGAAATGCTAGACTTTGGAATTCTCTCTCTCTGCAAGACTGTGAACATGGCGGTGTATGCAAAAAGCACAGCAATGTTTTAAGTCAAACGTCAATTTTAATAAAAAACGAGGTGTTTTTTTTTTTCAATTTTATTACAGACTTTATTTTAACTTTTTAACAAACTTTTACATACATAAAAAATAGACTTTATAGACTTTTTACAATATAAATTTTTTTAATTTATTTAACAAAACTTTTTTTTACATTTTGAGAAATGTATTTTTTTTTTTTACATTTTGAGAAATGTATTTTTTTTTTTACATTTTGAGAAATGTATTTTAATCAAACATAATTAAAAAATAGATTACCCTCTATTAATTTGATCTTCATCCTGGATTTAGGCCTTGATCAGTTTGACTTCGGTGGCTCAATTCGCCTTTCTGCGAAGTCATTGCGAAGTCACCACTACGCCCTTCATAGGCAAGCTACCGATTGCCCCTATTGTGATTTCTCCTGACTTGCAATCTGATTCTAAGTGAACCCTGAACAAGGAAATGTTCCTAGGTTTACCCTCTGTCCACTCAAAATGGGCAAAGTAGTCGTCCACTTCTTGTTCTACGAATTTTGGGATAAGTCTAACTTGTTTGGTTACGTCGAACCTTTTTTGCCTGTCCTTGTTCATTTCGCGTGCTATGCTAAGTTTGTTCATTCTAGTCTCTTGTTCAATTCTGTCTTTTTTATTTCCATCCTAGCTAATATTTTAGCTTTCTCAATTTCCACCTCATTTGATGTCATAGTTGCCGTTTCTGCTGGCAATTCTTCCAGCGTTTCCTCTCTGAACACTTTGTTATCTACCATATGTTCGGTGATAATTCTAATTAGTGTAACTTTTCTCGTAGATACTTTTACTTCTAAGTCTAGCCTTTTCCCTACTTCGATCAATTTATCCTTCTTTAATTTGCTAAGGCTACCTGGGGATGGGTCCCTTATAAATCTTTCTATAACTGTCATCTCGCCTTGCGAATCATTCAGGTATTTAATGTATGAGTTAACAAAATCAGTTGGCAAGCCCCCAAATATGTTATGGGCTGGGAGAAGCTAAGTCGTTGTGATCACCCCTGGTTAGAATCTTCCACTCTAGAATAGCGCTTTGCCCTACGTTGCTCGTAACACAGAATAAAAATAAAAAAAGAGCTAAAGTGCGTCGAGTGAAGATTTGCGCCCTAAAATGACACGTTGTCTAAGATTCGTGAATGATTCTCTTTTAACCTTGAATGATCTGAACGCAAAGCAAGAATGACACAACACGTGGATTTCTCCTGGCAATTGAATATTAAGTTTCACTGAATTCAAAGTATGTCCGGTTTCTTTTAGTCGCCTTTGTGTGGATATGAGTTGGACAGCAAAAAAAAAAATCCCTCATATTATCATCGGAATAATACAGAGATGATTCATTCATCATATTTAGTCGCTGATTCTCTCCATCATTGTTTTTTGGCATGAGGACAAGAGGAATTTTTCTATCTCGTGCCCTTGTGATCTCGACCCAAAGACACCAGGTTTTTTCATTTTTCCCCACTTAGAGATTTTTTCCCCTCTCCTTCACTCTTTTCTTATCGCTGCTGCCACTCTCTCTCGCATCAGTTTTTACACAGGAAGTGAGGGGTGAGCGAAGAGGGAAAAAAAAGGCAAGCTGTTAAAGGTAGTAGTGTTCTCGCAGTTTGCGCTGTTGTGTGTGAGGAAGGGGGAGTTGGTAGGACTCTTGCGACTAGCGATGTCGTGTGTGTGGAAGGGGGAGTGGTGAGAGCTCTACATTTGATTTGGAGGGGGAGGAAGAGGGGGTTCGCTATTTGCACTGATATTTATTCATTTATTTATTATTATTTTCTTTTGTCTTTCTTTCGTTTCTTTTCCCCTCTCTACCTAGATCATTAAAGTATATGAATTGTTTGCATAATTTGGGATTGTTTACCGTATTGTATTGGACAATGGAATTCAATTCATGTCTAGTGAATTTTAAATATTCTGTAATTTTTTTGTACAATGGTTTGCTGAAAAACGAAAAATTAAAAAGGCCATTCAAGAATTTTTACAGGTATATAAGATAGCCTTAAATAACAATATTTCATCTACCATGATACCAGAAGAAGCCAGCAGAGGCAATATTTGCAAGAAGATTAAAACAGTGTTCAGCAGAAAATTGCCAATCTATGCAAAACCAGGACATGAAAAACATATCATGAAGGAATACATCAAAGTTGAAGAAAAAAAATTTCTTTCAAATGTTTAAAAACAATAAATCTTACTTGGAAACAAAGATAGTGGATAAACGAATTGGAAATATGGTTTATATGGTAAAGAGACCCAAGTTTACCCACACAAGACATAAATTAGATGAGAAAACTATATTCAGATGCTGTTGAGCAGAATACTCCAGAGAAAAAATGAATCGATCTCGTATTTGACGCATTTGAGATACCAATCGCACAAACAGGTTTTGAAGAAGAAAGAGAAAAGAGAAAGTGTAAGCTTGTAATAAAGCCTATAAGAGTATTGACTTCATAGAGAGCAAGGCTAAAAAGGGATGTACTATGGTGTGATGGCGGTTTACTGTATTTCATGACTATATAGACTCGTCTAGACATATATAGAGGAGTTTACGACAAAGTCTCAAAGCAGTATCGAAGAAATCTTTCTCTAACATATTATTCTGTACTTCTGTAAATATACACTTTTTTAAATATACCCCCATGTTGTTATATATATATATATATATATATATATATATATATATATATATATATATATATATATATATATATGCGTAGATCATCGTATAACGATTTGATCACTGTCTGTCTGACGTAATGAACATTTAAATTAAAATGTTTAAAATTCAACGCTATTTCACACGGTTAATAGTAGCCGAATGGATACGGCCTCAGCTAATCGAGCCAGAGATGTCTCGTGTCGCGGGGTTCGAATCGTTCGACTGGTAGTAATCGTGACACCCTGCACTGAAGAATCCCGAAAGGATGAAACACTAGTGTCTGTAGGTATTTAATTATTATAGTAAAAAAATTATTATATAAATATATATATATATTATTGACCCTTCAATGTCAAAACAAACTTCATGCATTCTGTAAGCTGTTTAAAACAGAACAGAATATGTTTTGAGTCAATATTTGAAAATTTTATTTTACCTGAAACGACTGTGTAAATCAAGCTAGAGTATGAGCCATGGACAATATGTTTTAGTTTGTTTCAATGGTAAACATGTAATTGAATTTCAATTTGTGAAATACCATTCTCAACGTGGGTGCCACCCAGTTAATATATTATTTTAAAGTAAGAGTATGCTTGAAAGCTTAGTAAATGCAGAGTACTTTGCCGCCCCTGACCTTTGACACTTGGCCATCCTCCAAAACAGGCAGGGATAATGAAGCTGTAATTTACTTACAGAGTGAAATGATTTTGGGGGGAAGCATGTAAATTGTCTATGGCATAGTTCCATTACTTTGCAGACACACCTCAGTGGAAATAGATGAAAATAAAGAGATAAATGATTTTATATATATTAGGCATGTCAGGCATCGCAATGGTTAAGGATGTGGCATCTAATATAATTGATTATCCAGAGAGGTCAGCAATAAACATATAAAAGGTTAATAGGACAACAGTAAGAGGGTAAGAAAATTTCTGACCTTTGCTAAATTGGAGGAGAGGAAACAGATAAGATCATCTCTCTCTCTCTCTCTCTCTCTCTCTCTCAAAAAGTTCCTCCAAAAGTTTCGTGGTTAAATTTTAAATTCTGAAAAAACAACATATAGAGACATATATTCGATTTAAGAATTTATTGTTTGAAAAAAGGAATATATAGAAGGGGTTATTTTAATTTCCTTAATCCATGGATTTTCAACAATGGCTCATATCATCAGAGGAAATGAAATGCAGTTAGCAAAATGTTCAGCTACGAATGGACGCTATTTTGCTTTTTAGCACAATTATTGAAAATAGTTTTTTGAGTGGTTGTGGATAATTATATGGAGAAAATTATATGAAAAGAGAAGTTGATACAACCTGGGTAATCCATTATTGGAAGGAGTCCAATGTCGTTTGGGGTTATAAATCCAGGTGGGCAGAAAATAGGCCCATGGGAGAAAGTGATATTCCCATATAGCGAAAGTGTATTGCTCCTTATTGATTTTTCGTAAAGTATACGGGGCAACCTTATTCGTTGTTGCGTTGAGTGTGTATTGGTTGCTGTAGTCCAAATGCTTTCTCGGTGTTGACAAAGTGTATCCGAAGTTGGGTGGATATACCATTCCATTGTAATTATCCCCATGAGTAATAGAATTTGAGCATTGAGTTAAGTATGCAATGGACCTCGAAATCAATAGTGCAGGTAGCAAAATAGCAAAAATAGCAAATAATCCTGGAGATGATATTCAGAACGGTGCATTGGACGGCTTGCTCCAGGTGTAAATCTCTGTAGAAAGATTTCTTGTTTATAGTGGGTGAGGGAAGCCTTTTAGATGAGGGAAAGAGGAAAGTGGGGTGAAGTAAAGAGGGTAAAGAGAGAGGGGGAAGGTTAAATTTGGGTGAGCATACAAGTTCTTAATGGAATTTTTTCGGCGGGGAGGGAGGAATTGTATTTTAGTATTCTTTGATTTTAAGTTCAAGTGGGAAATGGATATTCTTGTGATTTTCAATGGAGGTGTGCGTGATAAGGGGTGGGTGTGCTGTTTTGGCTGTGCAGATGGGTGAGCGGATGAGGTGGAGATAGAGACGAGTCATGGTGTGAAAGTATGGAATGTTTAGAGGGTTACTTAATTAAGTGAGTTTAAGGTTGGGTTCTTTTAATTTTGAGTGTATATTTAAAGTGTATATTTAAAGGTGACTTCATTAGTTGAGATAAGTCAGTTCAATACGCTTGTTGTCGTAGTGTGATCCGGTTTAATTAAGTTTGTTTAAATTTTATTTAAGATACATATATTTCTGTTTGGAGGCGATCTATGGATGAGTTTGTTTTGTTGTTCGTTGAGTTGGAATTGATGTTTGAGTGAGTGCCTTATATACTGTGGCAAATTAGATATTTTTATAAGGGGGAGAATTGATTTAAACGTGGGGCTGGGTATGGGGGCGCCCAAGCATGGTTGATTTTAACTATTCATATAATGATTACTTGTATATCCACCTGTCACACCTAAACATAAGTGCAGATATAAGCACATATATACCCACAGACACACATACATAGTACATATACATATATAGACATACACAAATACATATACATAGTATACATTTATGCACAAACAACTGATCCATACCATGCTTACATAAAAACAGACAATACAGACTGATATACATACGCATCGTTATACTAATGCATATGAGCACTCAATTACATATATACATATCATAACGCAAACACGCATATTAGAGAAGGGAACTACTTATACAGCCGGGCGATTATGCATCCGGGCGATTATGCATGCGCACATACTCGAGTGTACAACTGCTGTATGTATACGATCGTATGCAAAAGGTGGTATTACTTGCATGTTTGCACTTGATCATATCGATGTTCGGACGTGCATTAAACACTTCTTGTGTGGCAATAAAACTCCTCAAATGCACTTGTGATATCAGGCTGTATAAAGTGTTTTCTTTGGTTAAAATCACCTGTTTCTTATTTTATCAGATTTTTTTGATTATCGGTTATTGATACTTATCAAAGATATTCAGATACAAAGCCTATCTAAGAACACTGCCAGATACGTAAATTACATTTGTGAGAATTTTCATAAAAAATCGGCCCAGCCATTGTGGAGTCTACAGGAAATTAACTTACACACACACACACACACACAAAGTACTTTCTATATCTATCTATCTATCTTCTATTCTATATTCCTATAAATTCGTTTTTCTTTTGTGTGTATTGATATTCATATTAAAAACCCTCTTTTCTATTTATTTAAAAAGAAAATACAATTTTCTTATATATGGCTTGTGGAATTGCATTCACTAGCAAAAGATCTAGCTAATTTGCATATTCTTTTAAACATTCATTTTAATTAATTCCCTATTAGTTTTTTCGGTTTTCTTATGGGATGATCATCTTTAGTTAACTATTACGTGTAATTATATTCATGCAGATATTCTACATGATTTATACTTGCATAATGTTTGCGTAAAATGTTTACAGGAAACATAAAATTGTTTCCATATATATTTATGTATACGTATATATTTTTTGTTGCATCTAAACAAGTGAACGTGTCTGTGTGTCTGTGTGTGTGTGTACATTTTCCTATGCAATAACTCTGTCAATTTTCAGTTTACAGACTCGAAATTTGATATACAGGGTACTGAGATTCGGGACAATCTTTGTAATCCGTGTTCGGCCAGAAATTTGGCTGTTAAGGGATCAAAGTTCAACGACTTGACCTTTGAGAACTCTACCAAACTCCTCCGACAATTTTGGGTCTAAACACTTGAAATTTTAGATATATGTTCCTTGGACATGGATTTAACTTAATAACTTGATTTGAGCCCAAAACAATAAATATTAAGGGGTCATAATAGGGGCCAAAGTTTAAAACATTTACCGCTTTTTTTTATGCTCAACATACACATTCAAACATCCGGGTAACGCCGGGCTAAAATGCTAATATATATATAACTTAATCTCTATTGCTGATACTAATAATAAATATTTATTGATATTAAACTACCAGTAAAACTAAAATGTATAAATCAACCTCAACAAGTATATTTGTACATTTGGGAAAATATATGCATACATTACATGTTTTTTTTTTTCAGTAATTTGAATATAAGACAATTAAAAATACCTCTGTAATTAAATACTTAGAGATTTTAAAAGAATTAGAATCATTATTTGTATCAGAATAGGGAATTTAGAACAGGATCAGAAAAATATTGGATACTACATAGTCCAGACATATACCAAGGTTTCATAGACACGTGTAGACATTTACTGTTTGGAAAAGACCCTTAAAACCCATTTCAAGTTCTCAGCGATTCACAGAATGAAGACAGATTGAAAAGAATGTTCACCAGTTTTATCATCCAATTCATTCTCTCAAGTGTTTCTTTTGAGGAAAGAACCAAATTAACGAGGGCAGATTATTTCTCTTTTTACTATCAAATTTTATGGGTGAAGTCATTTTTTTTCTTACCACTGCAGATTTTGTCATGTGAAACACTCCAGACTGTCCAATATTTTTTGAATCCTGATATATGCTAGAAACCTGTTGGCAGTCATTGGCTATTTGCTGCAGTGTTAGATCTGGCTCATTTTCTAGTTTGTTAAGAACTTATATTTGAATCCTTGTGCAAATACAAAACATTTGAAGTTATTAACACTATAGTGCTTATTTACTATACTTGCAAAAGTCATATAATTCAAATTATCCTTTCTTGTAAGGTTCAAACACTTCCATCTTTTGTGGAAGGGAGATATTTTTTAACTAAATAATTTGCTCAACAATTGTATTGCTTCACTAAATTGTAGTTTGTTTCTCATTTGGGGTCAAATATAATTTACAAATTTTGTATGTACCACTGTGCCCAATTTTCTTAAAAAAAAAAGTATCATTTTGAAGCTCGACCCTTCAGACAACAAATATCGAAAAATTGGCTAAAAACATTAATTTCTTCACACACAACTGGGCACTTTTCTACAGGGAGGGGTCGCTTTTTTCGCCGATATTTTCAAAAGTCATCCCCTCTTTTCGATTGTCTAGCCTTAATTTAAACCTACGTCACTTCCGGTTTGGCGGTGGTCGTAACAGCAAAGACGTCACGATTTTTCTTCCTTTGCAGTACGGGTTCGAGCCTGCCTTTCTACTACCACTTTTTTTTTTTTTGCTCAACACCCCCACCCCACCACCCGGGAAATGCTGAGCACCCATGCTATATATATATATATATATATATATATATATATATATATATATATATATATATACTTTTAAGGTTTTCTTGTAAATATTCCAAGAGTGATACTTTTCCAGTTATAGCAGGAGAAACAATAATATAATACAAATACATTTGTCTGATGCTCAATGATATTCAGAGCAGATATATATATATATATATATATATATATATATATATATATATATATATATATATATATTCTAGAAGTGTAAGCCATTTTGAGTTTCAGAACAGTTTCAGATGGTTCGCTGTTGCACACAAGTCCTGGTAGGTGACTTATTTGTAGTAGACAGTTCCACAGAACAAAATATTCTTACCGTGTCGAAACCTGGGAAAGAACATGTGAAATTGCTCCAGAAAAGGTTTAATATTTATGAAGCAATTCTGGTTTCTGATTGGTTTGTAGCAGAACGTGAATTAATTTTATTCGTCAGTTCTTAGCAGCATCGTTTATAAATAGAATCGTCCGACTGTGTGGGATCATACCCCATTAAAACATTGTTTTGATGGGATGTGTCTCCTAGCGGCCTCGGCTGCAGGGAGACAGGGTAGTACAAGTCAAGGATTCGTCACTTGACACTCAGCCCAACAGGTGAGGGGCCGGGAACCGGCCCAGCACCTGTTGGACTGAGGTACACTGCCTGGGTAATACCTAGGAGGTCCACCCTCCCAGGCCTTGCTACCGGGCTTTCCGGTGGGGCAAGTTTATTGCTTGCTGCCTGAGGCGCCCCGACCGGGGAATGCCGATGGGGTTATTCAGGCAATTTTTAAAATTGCAGGAGTGCCCTTCCTTTAGGGGAGCCTGCGGGTATCCCACTTTCCAGGCCTTGTGCCAAATATTGCCGATGTGGGCGGCAATTAAATATATACCCCATTAACATGTCCAAAATATTGCAACATCCTCCCTATTTTTTATAATGGGGAAGTCTCTTGTGTTTGTTCTGCTCAAAAATAAATATATATTTTTATATTTACTTAGACATAACAAAAATTAGAAATCAATTATAGTACTTAATTAGAAAACAATTATAGTACTCAAAAAACTTCAACTTGAATTAGCGCCCATACTTACAAAACTGTTTAAACGTTGTCTTAAGGAGAATAGTTTCCCATCTCCCTGGAAAATCTCATCAGTATGCCCTGTATTTAAGAATTCAGGTGATCGCTCATCCCCCTCTCAGTACAGGCCAATAAGTCTCCTGTGCATCATGAGTAAGTTGCTAGAATCTGTGTTAAATACAGAAGTAATCAAACATCTCAACAAAAATAACCTTCTTAGTGACACTCAATATGGTTTCCGTTCTGCTAGATCTACAGCAGATGTCCTTACAGTTATATCGCATAGGATTAGCAAATCTCTCGACGGTGGCAATCTTTCTAGGGCAATTGCTCTTGACATATCTAAAGCCTTTGATAGGGTATGGCATAAAGGTTTACTTCATAAGATCGCTAGCTATGGTATAGCTGGAAAAGTCTTCTCAATTATTAAATCATTTCTTTCTGATAGGTTCATAAGAGTAGTAGTTGATGGGCAAAAATCAGAAGCTCACAGTATTAATGCCGGTGTCCCTCAGGGATCCATCCTGGGCCCAACTCTTTTCCTGATCTACATTAATGATCTTCCAAATCATATCCTTACATCATTTGTAGACATTTATGCTGACGACACTACCATTTATGGTAGCACATCTAAGACAGTAAACGACCAAGTTCTCTCCAATTCTCTCTCCTCTGATCTTGAGCACGTAGTACAATGGGGAAAGGAGTGGCTGGTTACTTTTAATGCATCTAAAACCAAGCTTCTCTCTTTACATCATCAACATTCTAATTCACATTTGTCATCAATTGAAATGAATGGCTCTCGTCTTCAGGAGGTCTCAAGTTTTGACAAGCTTCTGGGCTTGACCATTACTCCTGATCTTAAATGGAACACGTATATCAAATCTGTTGCCAAGGCCGCTGGAAAAATGGTGGGATCTTTCTATCGATCCAGTAGATATCTCACTGCTGATGCTATTCTCTACCTATATAAGAGCCAGGTACGTCCAAGGATGGAATACTGTTGCCACATCTGGGCAGGAGCTGCTAGAAAGGACTTGTCCTGCCTTGATAGAGTTCAAAATAGACTTCGTAGCCTCGTAGGAGATGTCCTTTTCTCCTCCTTGCAACCTCTATCTCACAGAAGAAATGTTGCGAGTTTGTCTCTGATGTATCGTTATTTTCATGGAAAGTGTTCAACTGAGCTTCATTCTATGGTCCCCCCTCGCCAAACTTTCACAAGAAACACTCGTCTAGCTGTAAACACTATCAATAATTTCCCCCACTCTTTATCTGTGCCTAAACCTAAACGTAGATTCCATGAACAAAGCTTCTTTCTTAGAACTGCACGCCTGTGGAATTGTCTTCCGTTTTCCTGCTTTCCGGCTGACTACAATATGGTTGTGTTCAAGTCTAAAGTAAATAAGTTCTTGATGAGCCGTTCCATATAAGTTATTAAATTTACCAAATTTTCATTACTAATGATTACTATATTGACCAATTTCTACTGTACACTCTTTAACCCTTATCCTTGAGTGGCCTCTGGGCCTTGATAATGTGGTGATGCCTTTGTAAAAAAAAAAAAAAAAAAAAAAAAATCATTTGGATCTTAGAATTTTAGCATTTAAAAAGACGCCATTTTTAATTGTGTTCAAATGTCAAAAAGGAAATTTAAAAAGACGCCATTTTTAATTGTGTTCAAATGTCAAAAAGGAAAATTACAAAGATTTTTTTTTTTTTTTAAGCAAAAGTATTAGTTACGCATTAGTAGGTTAAAGTGTTAATACAAATAAAATGGATACAGTTTAACGTCTTGTCCAGGACCATTTTTTTTTTTTTTTTTTTGATATATAGAAATCTATATACTCTGTGTCCGCCACGCACGTTCAGCAGTCCCGTTTTGGTGTGGCGATCTAGGAGCTGATGTTTCATGCCTGATATGATGGTTAATTAGTAAAAGTTCAAAGGGTTTTCCGCTGATATTCATGCAAAAAAAAAATAAGAGCCTTCTCATAAGTGGAACTTCTGTTCTTTAGTTCCTTTTAAATAACGTAGGACTTGTTTAGCTCTGTTTAAATCCTTCATTGTCGATCGTGATAATTTTTGTGACAGTTTTGTTACTGTATAGCATATGTCGGGCCTGGTTGCAGTCATTAAATATATAAGACTACCTATAATTTTGCGATATTAAATTGGCTGGACTGTTTTTATCGTATCCAAGAAATATACCTCTGTCGGCTTTAATATTCAATTTACTCTTTTTCTCTATATATGCGAAGCAAGTTGAACCAAATATATGCATTCTGCTTAAATTTGTTTTTTTGCCGCAGAAAGATTCATATGGACTTTTAGATAGTGTTTTGTTAAAACACCTGTCGCGTATATAGGCTGCCACCATAAGTGCCTACGTCCAGAGGTTTTTAGGGAGTTTTGATTCAATGAGTAGGCATCTTGCCATTTCAAAAAGTGTCCGCCACGCACGTTCAGCAGTCCCGTTTTGGTGTGGCGATCTAGGAGCTGATGTTTCATGCCTGATATGATGGTTAATTAGTAAAAGTTCAAAGTCTTTATTGGTAAATTCCGTACCGTTGTCAGAGCAAATACACTTGATTTCACCATAGGGGGCCATGTCGGCTAGATATTTCTTAGTTGCTAGCAGGATATCAGATTTGTTCTTTAAAAAGTAAACCATTATTAAACCTGAATGGTCATCTACGAAATTCAACACATATCTATAATGTTCTCTGGCCATCGGTTCTACGGGACCGTTCAAGTCACAATGCACCATTGATAGGATTTTTTTGGCCTTTTTGTCTGGTATCTTATTTTGATAGTTTGTCATTTTCCCTTGCGTACAGACGTCGCAGTTGAAGGTTTTTGATGTTTGTATTCGCATTCCATCAACTACAGTCGGCAACTTTTTGATATCAGGAATATTGCAGTGTCCAAGAATTTTATGCCATGTCTGTAGATCATGGCAGGCGGTTTTTGATGGGACTACGCTATTTAAATAATATAGTCTTCCATTTTCTTTAATGTCGAATACAGTTCCATTCGGGTATACCAGTTTTGATTTATTGGGGCTAAAGTTTATATTTGCACCTTGTTTTGTGGCAGCTTGTACAGAAAATATATTTTGTTTAAATTTTGGGATTAGAAGAGCGTTTTCTAGAATACAGAAACAATTCACCTTTATTGTTCTTTAGCGAGATTTTCGCATTGCCTCTTTTCAAAACGATATCATTGACTCGACTCCCGTCAGCTAGTTCTACAAAATGATTTTGTGGCTTAAAGTTGGGATCAAAATTGATAAAATCAGATTCCTTTGTAATCACATGTGCCATGGCCCCACAATCGACAAGAAAATTATTATTGCTTGTTGACGCATCAAATGTACACGAAAATAAAAATGTATGTTCACTAACAGAGCTCTCTACATTTTTAATGTAGTCGCCATTTTGAGTCCTGTATCTACATTGGAAACTCTTGTGATTAGGTCAGTTCAGTGTATAAAGAAATAATTTTGGGTTTTCCTTTCGATAAATAATGCTCTCTCAATATGTTTAATGCTTTGCAGCCGTCGTCTAGGGCTTCTCTCACTACCAGTGATAGACTTCAGTCATCTAAACACTGTATTAATTCTGCAAAGACAGTTGCGTTCTTTCAATGAAGTCGGGGTCGTTTCTGTTTTCAGGTTGTGTTTCTAGTACTTTGTATAGCTTTTGGATTCGTAGATATCCCAGAAATTTAACTTGCCAAAATTCGAATTTTGATTCGGATCCATCGAAATAAAGACGCACACTGGGCTCATAACCTCTAGAAGTGTAAGCCATTTTGAGTTTCAGAACAGTTTCAGATGGTTCGCTGTTACACACAAGTCCTGGTAGGTGACTTGTTTGTAGTAGACAGTTCCACAGAACAAAATATTCTTACCGTGTTGAAACCCGGGAAAGAACATGTGAAATTGCTCCAGAAAAGGTTTAATATTTATGAAGCAATTCTGGTTTCTGATTGGTTTGTAGCAGAACGTGAATTAATTTTATTCGTCAGTTCTTAGCAGCATCGTTTATAAATAGAATCGTCCGACTGTGTGGGATCATACCCCATTAACATGTCCAAAATATTGCAATATATATATATATATATATATATATATATATATATATATATATATATTAAAGTTCAATTCACAATTTTTGTAAACACATGTTCTTTTAGTTTCTCATAAAAATATATATTACAGATCTCTTTCGTTAGCAGTCTTCAACAAACAGTAAAAATATGTTATCACTGCATTTTTTTAATAGAGCAAACTCTTCAGACAGCTCTATAGAGAAAAAAAAACAACATTTAAACACAATCTTTACATGTCACAAACAGTCAAAATCATACCTCTTATGTCGAGGGTTTAATTTACGTTGTTGGTAAGGTCTCTATCTTTTTATTTATTTATTTATTTTTCCCCTTTAGCCGTACTTTCTTAGTTATAATTATTCCTTTTATTCATTTTATTTAATATAATTTACCCCCTTAAATTTATTTTCTCCATTTCTAGAAGGGTTGGGTTCGAGACTCCTAACAAACGGTTCCCCAATTCGATACAAAACATCTGATGAAGGCCGGAGGGCAAAACAGCCGAAATGTTGTGACTATAACAACCAGGATGAGGAAGTCAGTCCGGCAATCTCAATAAATGAAAACGCTTCATCTGAAAAATACAGACAACAAAACAGAATGTTTACTCGCAGACATAAACAAATACATTCTAAAGATATTTTAGTTTTTAATACAGAGCAATTTAAATTGATAATAATATAAAATAAGAAATACATGGAAAAAAAAAATTAGAGGGGGTAAATTAAATAAAATGAATAAAAGGAATTATTATAAATACAAAACTATGGCTGTTTCAGTACTGACAGACAAACAAGTGGAAAACACATTCTAATGATAGTGAATTATATATTTGGTTTATTTTGTTATTGAAAATGTTATGGCTAGATTTTCTCAAACGTTAAAACAGAAATTACTGAGAACAATTGGACTGCTGCATGACCTTAGACACAATAGGGCCTCCATTTTCTATAGAGAAGAGATAGAGTGTGTAAATAGCTACTACAGATAATTTCTCTGGTTTTTGTCTATGATATTAGTGTCATCGTTGCTGTTAGAATGTGTTTTCCACTTGTTTGTTTGTCAGGAAATACTCATTAGAAAAATGAAACAAAATAAAAATTAAAAAAAAAATTATCCTATTCTCCAAGTATCTTAAGTATCCGTCTCATCGAAAATGCCATAAAAAATATTTTTAAAACAAATCAATTATTATGATGAGATAAGGAATTTGTATTATTTGTTTGATTATTCGACCTACTGTTCTCATCTCGGATGTTGTTTTCACAATATTTTACTGATTTGGACCTCTGACTTTTTTCAGGTTTGTCTTGTTGAACTCGGAATTTTTTCTGTCAAACTCCGGAATTTGTACATAATTTCTAACAGGACCCTTTATTTAATCGATAGGAGTAGTAATGGATAAAAGTGCTAAGCATAATCAATTCTAAGTGAAAATTTTCCGGAGATTGAGGGTTCAATCCTCAGTAGAGGGCAGTACTAAGAATATGATTATGAATTACTTAAGACTTCTACTTGATTATGGCTGATGGAACGAGAAAAAGCTACCTCTGAGAATTACAGAAATGTCAAAGTTCGGCATTAAGATTCCCAAGTTCGACAAGATGCATCTGGAGAAGATCAGAAGTTACATCAGCCGAAACATTGTGAGAAAAACATCCCAAATGAGAACAATAGTCTGAGTAATCTTACAAATAATACAAATCAAGTTAAAATTTTTTTGAGATAATTTGTATTATTTATATGGCTATTAATCACCTGGTCTAAGTGACAATCTTCTGGTGGTTGACTGTTCAATCCTTACTATAGACGATAATAACTAAGAATAAGAAAATAATTAACACTTCTACTTTTGGCTGATAGAACAAGAACAATCTAACTTCATTTATTGAATGAAGGATTCTGTTCAAAATTCTGTTTAGGTTTCTGAATTCAAGATAAAGTTTCTAAAGTTTATGAATATGCACCTGAAGAAATTTGGAAGTAACATCAACTGAAACATAAAAATGACAACCAAGTAGTCCGAATAATAAAAATCAATATTTTATATCATAAAAGAATTCATTTAAATTTCAAACAATAAACTGTTTGCATCACTAGTTTCTTTTCAAGTAATGACATTTATCTTTCATGTGATCGAAGACAAAATGAAAATGTACTGCCCTATACAAGGATTGAACTCACAGTATCCAGAGGATAAAACTTTTCTGTTTGCTACATGTTCATCTATTCCTCTCAGCACTTCTCATCACGTTTATTCTTCATTGTCACCTGTTATCTGATATTCTGATTGGATGAAAAAAAAAAAACAGAAAAAAAGAGACGCACACATACTCATCTCATCATTATGGTTATTGATTTTTTTTTTCTTGTTTTGTTCTTATTTTTTATAGTAAACTGAATGATTGAAATTAAAAATTGTAACAAACGCAGATTGGAATAAAGAGAGGGAATATATATTCATAGTGTGTGTGTGTGTATATATATATATATATATATATATATATATATATATATATATATATATATATATATATATAACTACTTAATTTACTCACATAAAATTAATATACGAAAGTATAGATTTATGTGTAAACTTTAAGTATTTACTTCAAAAGTGCTCAATACGTAGGTAGAGCTAGTTAGTAATTTATGAAATATATATGGCGATTAAGCTACACTGAATATTCCGGATTTCATCCACTAAGGAGTCCTAGAGTGGATGAAATGCGGAATATTCAGTGTAGCTTAATCGCCATATATATTTTATAAATTACTATATATATATATATATATATATATATATATATATATAAATATACTTTATTTCCTTATAATATATACTAATCCTTATTTAAGAAGCTAAATGTACTTAAAGAGCAATATAATGAATGAGAAAAAGCTACAGTGCAGTGTCACACAACAGCAATTAATAAAAAATAGGTGGTATTACTATGTTGAAAATATTATATGTATATAATGAATGAATGACAAAAGTTTATATTCTAAAATTCATAATGTTGATCATCTTATAATTTATTCCTTTAATTCAGTTGATATTTACAATTCTTGACAGTATCTATTTCATAGCACAAAATCAATTACTTAATTATTATATCAATCAGTGAATCTATTTCGCCCTTAACTCATCAAAAGAAATAGCAACAATCAATCCATCGAAAGGAGATAAAGTGCGTTTTGACATGATTAAAAATCCGAAAATTGGAAGAGAAGCTGTAAATACCTTATACTATGTTTACATTATGCCATTTTGATTGATTTTGTGCTACGAAACAGATACTATCAAGAATTGTAAATGTCAACTGAATTAAAGGAATAAATTGTAAGATGGTCAACATCATGAACTTTGGAATATAGACTTTGGCCATTCATTCATTATATACATATATTTTCAACATAGTATTACCACTATTTTTTATTAATTGCTGTTGTGTGACACTGCACTAAAATGTAATCTATCACAAAATGTAAAACTATAACCTTGAACTCATGAAATAATTTGAACTCATTAACTACTTTTTAATCATGCATCTGCAAACATAAGTCAGTTATTTGTTCTATATTTAGGTGAATATGTTGAAACATAACCCAACTTGTCACAGCCAATTTGATTGGTTTTTAATAACAGGTTTTATAAAAGATTGATCATAAAAATGAATTCTGAAATATAAAAGCAATTGCCTCAGATGAAAGCTAAGAAAATACACTAGAACATTCAAGAAGTCTCGCAGTGCTCATTTCCACAAGTACTCTTGATTTGTTCAATGACTCGTATGATTCATGAACTATTGGAACTGATGAGTCATGACATTTTGACTGAGATAGGCTGGAAAATGAAACGGTCAATTACTGAGCTGTATTTGTCATTATTTTCTGGCTTCAGTAAATTGTGTCCAGATTCTGCAATTCTTGAGGGGTTGAAAGATGTTGGAGCAAGTGGCGTCCCACATGAGTAGCTTTCCAAAAGCAAAGAGTGTTGTGGTTGAATCGTGAAGTGATTTCTATGAACGCTAAAAAGCAAATAGCTATAATCGCTACACTCTTTCTTTTTCCATTTTGTTGGAATTTGCTTTCCTCCTTAACCCCCAAAACAAGGAAGTTTTCACAGAAACGTGAACTGAAAACATTTTTCAATCACTGAAAATCGTTTCAAGTTTAAAAATTAACACATACATGTGAAAATAGTAAGCCACGGCGAAGTTAGAAACTCCTATACAGAAAACAACTAAAAATTAGGCATACGAAGATGACATAAGCTGGCTACAGCTGAACGCACTCAAGAACATCACTTGACAACACCCCTTCATGCCCTTTAGGCTGAGGGAAGCAAGTCACAAAGGAAAAGGGCTCTATGACACATGTACCAGCTTTCACCAACTTGCACATATTTGTGCATGCCTTAACAAGAACAAGGCACCCCTCAGGGTCTGCCAGCAGCCACCTGATTGCACCAGGGAATCACCACGCTTTTCAGCACATCCAGGTACACTTTGATTATTCTTCTGATTTCTGTTCTCATCTTGAGTAATTTTCACAACGTTTCAGTCGATGTAACCTCCAACCAGTGCTGTGCGAGTAACAGTCAAATTACAATTGCAAATTGCTTAGGACATTTACCCAGTCATGGCTGGTGAAAAGAAAAAGCATGCTACCCCAGAGGATTAAATAAATGATTTCCATTTGAAATTCTGTGCAGATTCCTGAGTTTGACAGAAAGATTCTCAAATTTGACAAGATACACCTGAAAAAAAGGTCGGATTTTACATCGACCAAAATCAAGATGAGGACAGTAATCTGAAGAATCCAAACAAAAAGAATTTCTTCTGATGTTTATTTTTGAAACTGATGAAAGATAAGTGGGAAAAGAAGCTGTATTGGTTGCAATATCTGACTGGTTTCTGGTTAATGGTTGCAATATCTGACTGGTTTCTGGTTAATGGTTGAGCAGATTTGGCATGGTTATTCACTAGTGAGAAAGCAAGCCATTTTAAGAAGGAAAACACATCTTATCAGAATTATTAAATATATATTTCATATTCTTTCCAAAATTTCAAAAATAAAGTCGCTTTCAACGTAAGAATTGCCTCGTTTTTCTTTTATCCAGGTGCTTTGATAGAAACATGTGGTTGGAGTGTTTAGGAACTAACAATTTGATTTTTAAAATATTAAAAAGCTAAAAATAGCATAGTAAAAAAAAAAGGAAAAAAGATGTTCCATTTTTGCTGCTAATATGCGTTTTCAGAAACGCTTTTTGCCCACCAATTGAGAAAAAACTAAAATTTAAATTGCAGTTGCAGAACATGTCTATATGTACGCTCTTTTCTCTGTAATAATTTAAAAATAAAAATGAATGACAAAATACTTTATTACATTAGAACATTAGAAATTTATTGAAAATAAATAAAAAGGGATTGACAATACATATTTGCCCAAATGTCTTTAGAAAAAGGTAACAGAATACTCACAGTTGAAACTTTACAATTACATAGAATTTTTTAAAAGAAAATTGTCTAATGTGTGTGTGATCTTTTTTTATAAAATTTGTTCAAAAGTTCTTCTTGGTAGACAATAAGTCTTTTTTAAAGGAATTCTTTTGTTGGAAATCTTGCACGACTTAGGACAAATATTCAATGAACAGTTCATTCTTTTTTTTAGTGCCAGTATTGAATTATGACCGCATATCGTTCAAGGGAGATAAATCAGCATGACAGTGTTATTTTCAGTTATCGTCTGCCTCTTCCATTTTTGTGTTTACGTTTTCAGTTTTGTTTGGAATTTCATTGTGTACGCTCGAGAATAAAGTTTCTGCATGCCTTCAAAGGGTTTCATGTGCTATACCATATTTACTGGCATGGTGGCAGCAGTTTATTTACTCTCATTCGTTATTTCGAAGGAGTAAAAAAAAAAAAGAATTTTTTTTCTTTGAATAAGGATTATATTACCCTCTAAGTAATTGGCCGTCCGCCTGAAGGAATTATTGTAACGATTGAAGCGTCTCTTATCCACAAATACCAGGTGTTCAAGTATATCTCAGTCAGTCAGTCAGAGCACGCGCCCCTAAGCAGTGGTATTTGGGAAATAATAAGACTATTTCTTCCTTTGAGGTGGGGAGAAATAACCTTGTATATTATCCGTCTCTAGATAGCAACTATGCCCTATTCCTTGAGATGAACTAGGAAAAGAAGTCTCATGCTCATCCACACTGGGGCTTCACAAATGATGATATGGAAATACCTAATGAATAAAAATCAACCACTATCTTTCATGGATAATCTTATGTTGAATTCTGCCCTCGTGGGGAGACACGCACACTGCAACAAAAGGGGACATATTTTCTGCTCATATCTTTCAGACATACGGCAATTTTCAATTTTGAGTCGGTGTTTTAATTTTTAATGACGAAATCATTCGTTTCACGCCTCAGTGAGATAAGGAAAGTCGATTGCTTTTCTCCCCTCACAAGTGAGAACATTTTAATAGAAATAAAAATTCTCACCTTTATTTTTTACGCTTGTTGGTGGTCGGCCAGAATCTATGCTGTACTGTCCTCTCCTGTTAAAGCTTCTCAAGACTGATTGGAGGGTGTTTCGTTGCCATGCTGAAATTCTAAAAATACCTCAGACTGGCATGCCGCAAGTCTAGACATTGATGATCGTCGCCTGATTGTCGAGTCATATAGTGCGAGAGAAAAACGTCATCATGGTTAAGCACCAAAATCTCATCTAAAGAAAAAAGCCGCTGAAAACTTCCGATTGTTGCTTGCCAGTGTTTACAATTTGAAACTGTCACGTGATTAAATCAACCAATGAAACGATAGCACAAAGGCTATCATTAAAACATGAACAAAAAAAGATCGCCTGGTCATTATTTTCAAATAAAATTCAATAAATCATTAAATCCGTTAAAAAAAATTTTTTCAAACTTTATTTTATACTGAGCTTTTATTTTAAATTATATAAGGCCATTTAAAAATAAATTCTTAATTTCAATTTGGCAAATTAAGAGTAATGGTTTTCAGCAACAAACACACAACAAAACTTATTTAACCTTACCATTAACCCTAAGTTCTGGTGGTGAACTCTCTTTCTCTCTGTTTCTCTCTCTCTCTCTCTCAAAAAGTTCCTCCAATCTGCGACGATGTGTTTAGAGCCCACCCCACATTCTAACATGAGGTTTGGGGTGGGGGTGGGGGTAGCCATCTCGTGAACTCACAGGTGTATTATCTTGAAGATTGTTGCTACCTTCATTCTTGCTTATTTAAAAAAGTGCCAGTTCATAAAGACATCCATGAATTTGTGCACCTCTAGCCACATCCCTCTCTTATGGTGCCTCTTTTTGTAATTATGCATCTAACACCACATGTCATGCAATTCATTTGGTATACGATTAATTTCTTATTTTGACAAAAATTAACTACTACTTCCGGCACCTACAGATGTCTGTCCAGCATTGATAAATTCATAGTATCGTTAGTCTCTATAATTTCCATGTAACAATTAGTTTTTTTTCTGTTCCTATATTTATCCTAAAGTCGTCTGCTCGTTGGTATGTTGTGATTGGCTGATTGGCATCTTATGTCAGATTACAGGGAAACCCGAGCGGTTGATATCATGTTCCGGGCAAAGTCGAGTGGACGCTTAGATACGTCCTGTTCACACTCTACACAAGTACGTTTCCACATCGATTACAAGAGGAAGGAATTTTTCTTTCTGAAAATTCTTTTTAAATGTGTGCAGATATACATGACCATTTTTCCTAGCCTGTATTTTATTTGTAATGTTAAATGGGCTGGTAAACAAAATAAACAACACTGACAAAGGAAGCTATAAACATTGGTGTAAAAAAAGTGAATGCCTTTTCTGTTTGTCCACTTCAGAACAGTCAGAACTAAAAAAAAAAAAAGATATCAATTTTTGTGTCTTTTTCTTTGCTGTTAAATATTTCAGGATAATTCTGTTCCACGATGAACAATTCTGTTTCACGATGAACAATTCTGTTTCACGGAAAAAAAGGGGGGGGGAGACGATTGCTTTGGAGGAAGAAGTATAATTTCTAAGGAAGTACAAATTAAAACTGTAATTACAACGAAATACAACTTTTTTTTTTTAGTGCAAAACTAATGGTCATATGGCCTGAGATTGTTCGGGAAACGGGGTTGGCACAAGGTGCCAGTGTCGATCTCTTCCCCAAACAGAAATTAGACGAGGCGCTTCCAACCATTCAGGTCTATGTCAATGAGACATTGTGCTCAGCAGTCGTTGACTCTGGGTGCTCTCGCACCGTAGTGAGTGCGGGCCTCTGCCGCACTTGGAAGAAGAAGACTTCTAGATTAACCACCCTCAGTGGAGCGACGCGGACATGTTGTGGGGTGGGCACTGTGAACATTCGCACTAAAACTGGAAATTCAGCTAACATCGAAGTGCTGGTGGTATTCGAGAAACCGCTGAGCTTTGACCTGCTCCTAGGCTAGGTGGTGCTCACATAATGCAGAAGGTTCCAGTGTGTGCTGCTTTGAAGATTGATCAGCCAAACTTTATTGTCGAGTTTGACCAGCAGCAGAAGGCTTGGACATCCGCGTGGAAGTGGTCAGAAAATCAGGAACCAGCCAAACTGCAAAATGAGGTAACAGAGTACCATATGCCCGACCAAATGAGGCCTGCATATGAAGAAGATCTTCGTGATTGGATCAAGGATGGCTGGTTGATTCCCTACCCCTATGAGAAACTTGGACCTCCCAAAGGCCTGATTCCACTGATGGGGGTCGCTCAGCACAACAAAGCAAAGGTGAGGCCAGTGATGGACTATCGTGAACTGAACGCGCATGTTGATGCATTCACGGCAGATGCTGACGTTTGTGCCAGCAAGTTATGAGAGTGGCGCCAGCAGGGTTCTAATGTATCCCTGCTAGATCTAAGAAAAGCATATCTGCAGGTCCAAATCAGTGAAACAATGTGGCCATTTCAGACGGTAGTGTTTGCTGGCAGGAGGTACTACCTTACCAGACTAGGCTTTGGGCTGAACGTGGCACCCTAAATAATGAAGACCATTATTAACACTGTATTGTCAGAGGAAGAGACAATAAAAGATGGGATATCGGCGTACCTTGATGACATATATGTGAACGAAGACATTGTGTCATCATCACGTGTGCAGGCGAAACTGGCTGAGTTTGGTTTGACGTGCAAGGATCCAGAACGTTTGGTGAATGGCGTTTGTGTCTTGGGCCTGAACATTCAACAGGAGCGAGGGACTTTGAAATGGAGGCGCGGAACTGTAGTTCCTGAAGTGCCTGATGTCTTTATGAGGTGAGCAGTATTCTCCCTGTGTGGAAAACTTGTGAGGCACCTATCAGTGTGTGGATGGACTCGTGTGGCAATAGGCATCATAAAAAGGAGGGCAAGCGCAGTCACCAAAGGCTGGGATGATGGAACAGCTAACGGTCTGTTGGTTTGCATGGTGAAGGAGACCATCGCAAGGGTAAAGCAGGATGACCCCGCCAAAGGAGACTGGTGCATGCAGGGAGAAAAACTGAATGTGTGGGTGGATGCGAGCTCTCTGGCAATTGGTGTGCTGTTGGAGAAGAATGATGCTGCGATTGAAGACGCTTGCTAGTTGCAACCGGTGAGTGACACTGCTCATATCAACCTGCCAGAGCTTGATGCAGTGATAAAAGGTATCAACCTAGCACTCCAGCAGAAAGTCAGGAAATTATGCATACACACAGATTCACTATGCGTGTACCACTGGATATCAGACACACTGACAGGCAAGACTAGGGTGCACACTAAGGCAGCCAGCAAGATGCGTATCAGACGGAGGTTGGAGACCGTAAAAAAGCTGGTAATGGAGTACAACCTGTCTGTGGATGCGGTACTGGTCACTTCAAATTGCAACCTTGCTGATAGGCTCACTCGGGTGCCACAGAGATGTTATGACACCATGAAAAAGAAAGCCGAGCCAGTACCATTATGTACCGCCTCTATTGAGGTGGCGGATGGAATACAACACCTCAGTGGACACCCCAGAGTGAGATGGACATGTTATTTTGTGCAGTTGCCCAATCCATCGGTGTCCAAAAGTGTAGTGAAAGCGGTAGTCAAGGAATGCCAAACATGTCAGTCAATCGACCCCACCTCAGCCAGATGGCGGAAAGGTCAGCTGAGAGTAAGTGCGACTGAGCCAACTGGGTATGGACATAACCCACTACAGCAGCCAGCACTTCCTCAGCCTGATCGATTGTGGACCGACAAGGTTTGCAATCTGGCGCCCGTTAATAAGACAGGATTCCTCCAGTGTAATCCGTGAATTGGAGTCCATATTTTATGAAAGAGGGCCACCTGAAGAGATCCTCACAGACAATGACATGGCCTTCTGCAGTGGGGAGTTCAGACGTTTCGTAGAAGAGTAGGGGATCCAGCTCAGACACAGATGTGCGTATGTACCAAGTGGCAATGCATAGCAGAGCGGTGCCATCGAAGCGTGAAGAGGATCGCAGCAAGAAAACAATGCATGATCACAGAGGGAGGTGGTCTATAGATATAATGCAACTCCAAAAGATGGCATGACTGCTGCAAGCGCACCCACCAATGTGATCCATTGCTATCGAGTGCGCATCAAGGACATTGACGCCTATCTGCCTGATCGGTAGGAAACCCGAGGGCCATATGAGTTAAGGGACATTGTTTGGGTGAAGCCTCCCAATAATCGATGCACCAGCAGCTTTCAAAGAGGGTGAATCACTGGCATCATCAGTGAGCAAGCCGTGCTAGTCAATGGTACTCCACGCCATGTGAAGGATATCCGGCCTGCCCTGAATACGAACCAGTTGGCGAGTAGCAGTAATGGTGAATCATCCAACGATGACCTATGGATCCGTCCTATTCCCCGCGATGGTACAACTGTGAACCCCAACACTGATGCCGATAGTTCCAGCACTGCTTCTGAGAGCTCCTATGAAGATGAAGAAGTCCTGCCTGATGGTATGACTGTACGCTCTAATGCTAATGCTAATGGTTCCGACACATCTTCTGAGAGCTCCAATGAAGATGAAGTAGTCCAGCCAATCCCTCTTCGTAGGAGTGCCCACAACACACGACCGCGTCCACCATGCCAAATGTGTGGTCTGGAGAGCAGGGGGGAGTGTAGAGTTGAATGTAATAATCAAAGAGAAAAGCGCCCTCGTGTGTGTGTGTGTGTGTGTCATGTGGTCATACAACTTACCTTCGGATGGGATCTGAGAGAAAGAGAAATTAAAGATGGCAGCCATGGATTTATAAGGTGTAGTCTCGTGGAATCTCTCGAGATCTCATCTTCCACTGTACACACATATGCAAATGGAATGGGGTCAGTTTTCTAATAAAATGTCTGTTGGCAGAGGCAGTTGGGGAGACGTGCTGGAAGTTGAGAGAGAAAGTTGTCAGTGACAAATTCTAGCTGGACTTTTGCGTATTATATTTGGTTTATTTTTTGTTATACTTGCAAAAACGCTGTGTTTGAATCTCGTGCTGCATTTGTAATTAGCTTTTTCTTTTCTTGAATACAAAGATGTGATTTCATTATTTTTTTAAGTCGGTGTTTTAGACATTTAATTGGTTTTCTGTGAATTCTCGACTCCTTCTTCGCCAATGTTGTACGAAAACAGGGTTTATTTGAACTTGGGTATCCTTCGTGAGTTCGAATCCACATTCGCCAGTGTTATAACCCTGTTTAAAGCGTTACAAGGAAAACAGAACAGAGTAGCAAAATGTATTAAAAAGAACATACAAAAATGAGTTGCTCCTTTAGCTGACAAACAGCCTTAGTTGTTTCACCAGATATCGACTCCCATCTTATGACTTCTTCTTGTATTTATTGTGTATGGATCAGTTCATTCGTAGGTAGCACGGGTAGTATCACCATAACAATATATATATGTACATGGAAAAAGGAAGAAAAATCTGTAACCTTTTGAGAAAATTTTCAACATTTTGTCCCCATTTTTAAGGGACTTCTTCAGGAAATGATAGAGATGATAGAGGATATATATATATGTGTGTATGTATATGTGTATGTATATATATATATATATATATATATATATATATATATATATATATATATATGTTTATATATGTGTGTATATATATGTGTATATACATATATATGTGTATATGTATATACACTGCTGATTAAAAATTTAAGACCATTTAAAAATCTTTAAAAAAAAAAAAACTTTTTAAGGATAGATTTTAAACTCTTTCGGCTTAAGGTTACCAATACTACAATCAAAAGGTTATGGAAACAAAAAGCTGTATTCCAAAGATTTATTTTTAAAATTTACGTTTTTATTAAATTAGGCTTTTTACACATGATTAGAATTATAAGACCAGAGACAAAAATTCTATTAAATTGTACAAAAAGTGTATGAAAAGTGTATGAAAACATTCAATAACAAAACTTAATAATGAGTTCTACCTTCACTGCTTTTGATGATTTTCCATATTTTTGCTGTGGTTTTGATAGGCATCTGCGTTTACTTTAGCTTTTGCCCTATCAATTTTACATTTATCCATATAGATATTCTTTATATCTATATTAGGGATGAGAAGGCCCATGGCTCTCAAATCTAAGAGCAGGGCATTGCCAAGACTGGCTCCAAGATTAGAGGATATATCACCCCTGACTAATTCAAGAGCAAACCTTAAAATTTTTGTAAGGTTATAGGGCACTTTGAGAGGACTATCTGGCTGTATGTAATCTGCTTCATCACTTAGAGAAGATGAGTGACTTAAAGATATACTTGGAGAAACATGATCTTGAATAGATGATGTTGATGCTATGGGAGATGTTTTTTGTTGGATTACTCTTTCTCCTTTTCTTTTACTTTTTTTTATTGCGGTTTTACCTTTGGACTAAGTTGGAATGTGCCCTTGGGCCCTATTTTACTCCTTTCGTCTTTAAAATATTCTCGGTCTTCCATAGGAACCTGGAATATCAGATTAAAATGAAATTTACTAACATTGAAAATACAGTTTAATATATTAAATTAAAAATATTTTACATGTAAAATAAAATGAAAAAATTGATTTAAATATTTATTTTAACTGTGGAAATGTTTTTTTCTTAAAATTTACATAATTTATACATTAAGTTATCTCTTTCATAATAAATTCAAAAATAAAAATAGAAAATAACTTACTTTCCGCTTCAGAGGACAAGTGCAGATGATGTGCTTGGTCTGGCAATTTTCTTTGTTGCATTTGACATTAATATTGTCACGAACATAATGAAATATCAAACAATGTATCTATTTTTTCCTTCCAGAATTTTGGTTGGGCAGCAGGTAGATGTTTCCTATTTATTTGCTTTGCCTTCTGAAAGCATAGAATATTCACCTTGACGACAACACTATTTTCATTTAACAAAGGCAAACAAGGCTTGACAGCCTTCCAAATATTTATCACGTCATTTGCTATTAATTTCGAAATACCATAACAAGAAAGGTGAGGATAAGTGTTCATTAAAAAATAGCTATATTGAATTATTTGTCTAAAGATTGGTGGCTCTGTTTTATCCAAAGGTGATGGTAAACCTGAAAATTTAATTTAATTGCTCCTTTACTTCGAGTGGAAACTCCAGTGTTTTTTCCAGCCATTTTTTAAAATTAAAATATCTGTAAAAAGAAACACACACACACACACACACACACACACACACACACACACACACACACACACACACACACACACACACACACACACACACACACACACACACACACACACACACACACACACAATATTATCAGATAACACACGAAAATATTTTTTAAAAATTGGAAATAAATTTCAAAATTTATTTTAAAAAAATGTTTTACTTACCAATCAATACAGTTTAGTTCAAAAACTAATACGTAAACCAAAACCAGCCTTTAAAAAACACTGAATTTTTAAATATAAATAAATGGCAATAATTATAAAAAGTTTAAATATTTTAATAGTATGTTAAATTTATTAAATTAAATATTTTTGAAGCAAAATGTAGTAGGCAAAAAAAAAAAAAAAAAAAAAATCAGGAACACAGATAGGAAATAGTTAGTATCGCCCACCTCTAGAAGAGAGGGGGTTCTTGTCTGTAATAATCGTGGAGAAAGAAGCAGACAAAAAAACAGAAAGAAAAAAAACTTGCTTCTCGCAGACACGTGGTTCGTCACAAAGAACAATCCAATCGCCAGAACCACCGACACACAATCTGCAGGACGCCCCTGACTGCTTTCCAGTGACCTGCCTTTATAGCAGCCGGGAATTATGTATTTGCATAATCGCACAAGAGCAGACAGATTCTACGATAATTGCATGGGGTAAACGCTAATAAAAACCCATGGACGCCATCTTGGAACTCTCTCTTCTGCTCAGACCGAAACACAACAGACGTATCCGAGGTAAGCTCTCTATTTCCCCTCATTTCGGTTATTGCTAATTCTGCTACACTCCACCTAATCTCATGATCACAAACGGGGCAGGGGGGTAGTCGTCTTTGTCGGATACTTCTTCGAAGTACTGGAGGCAGCACTTCCTCCTTGCCATCTTCCTCATTACCACCGTTATTGCCACCAGTCTGTTCCATAGGCGATGTTTCACAATCAGGGCAGGAGGGCAGTATCAGTCTTTGTCGGGTACTCCTTCGTAAAGGCAAGACGGCGGTGTTTCACAATCAGGGCAGGAGGGCAGTATCTGTCTTTGTCGGGTACTCCTTCGTAAAGGTAAGACTGGGGGTCCCTCTTCCGCTTCTTCAGTATGTGCATTATATGGCTCAAAATCCTCTCCGTCGTCCTGCATCATACTCTGTCCTTTCAGAAGACATTGTACTGTCTGAGTATTCCTCTTCCTCCGATGTAACAACATAATGGCGAGGGCGTAGATCTTTCATGTGGCGATGCACACCGTCCACCAAAATCGATTGAGGGCTGATTACCTTGGTCACCTCACCCTTGCCGAACCTCGTGGTACATCGATTTTGTGGTCTTTTGACCCACACACGATCTCCAACCCGGTAAGAGCTGTCTTGGGTCCTGGGGACGCAGTTGCGAGATTGGTTTCCTTTACTCGAACTTTGTATCGATAAATCCTGTTGGCAGGCGGAGTGAAAGGAGATATGTCGTTTGTTAATGTGATGTTATACCAGTAAACAGCTTCCTGTATGGGACAGCGCATTCTAGCCGCTATTCATTTCACTATACGGTGACATCGCTCTGCTATACCATTCCCAGCTGGAGTGTATGCACAACAGAATCACAAGTGCACTCCCCATTTATGTGCAAATGCTTGGAACGCATTGCTGCAGAAAGCCGTGTCATTGTCTAAAAGGATTTCATGCGGCGAGCCACGCTCAAGGAACACTGCCTCCAACTGATGAATTACACTTGCTGAGTCCTGCCTTGCCAATTTCCTCCAAATGGAGAAACGTGATGGACCACAGTCTGTTAGAGTTAAAAAGTGGAATGTGCCATAATGCGTGATATCCATTCCAATTCTCTGCCAATTCTCGTTAACTTCCAGCTTTCCCTTTTCCCACCTGACTGGCGCTGGGTCAATGGACTGACATTCCTCACATTTCCGTATGACCGTTTTAACGGTTTCTTTTGTCGTGGTTGGCAACTTCTCCTGACAAAGTAGGTAGTGCGTCACACCCCCGGATGTCCACTACCTTTGTGAATAGCCATGATTTGACTCTCATCCAGCTCGTCTGTGTGAACCGCGCCCATCACCGGGTCAAGCCCGTTTTTCTTTTTCATTGCCTCAAACTACTGCTGTGGTACTCGTGTCAATCGGTCAGCGATGTTTCGTGCTGATGGAACCAGCGTCACGTCCACTGTCAGCCCATACTCTTTCATAAGCTCCTTGAGAGTTCTTAGTCGCCTCCTAATAAGCATCTCGCTTGCTGCTTTGGTGCGTACTTGCGCCTTTCCAGTTAGCATGCCCGAGACCCAATGGTATACGCAGACAGAATCTGTCTTTATGTGTAGCACCTTGCTCTGCCACTGAAGAGCCAAATTTATGCCTTTCAATATGGCATCCAGTTCGGCTAAGTTGATATGTTGAGAATCATCTTCAGGTCGCAGTGAACATGCATCTTCCAACATAGTTTCACGCATCTCTAAGGCTGCACCAATTGCTAGGGAGCTAGCATTGACCTATACATTCAGCTCTTTGCCATCCACACACCAATTTCTGTGGGCCGGATCGTTCTGGTATGGCCACAGTGTCTCATGGACCTGGACTTGTAGATATGCTCTCCTGAGGTCCAGTAGAGACACGTTAGCACCTTTTTGTCTCCATTCACACAGCTTAGCCGCACAAACATCTGCGTTGGCTGTAAACGCGTCTACGTAATGATTTAGCTCCCAGTAGTCCATCACTGGGTGCACTTTGGCTTTGTTCTGCTGTATCACAGCCATCAGGGGAATTAGGCCTTTGGGGGGTCCCAATTTATCCTCTGGGTATGGCACGAGCCAACCATTATCTATCCAGGTGCGGAGCTCCTGCGTGTACTCTTCACAGATTTCTGCCGGCATTGGGTATTCTGACACTCGATTGTGTAGCCTTTCAGGATGGTGGTGCTCAGACCACTTCTACGATGTTGTCCACATTCGGTTTTGATGGTCAAAGGAGGCAGTGAAATCCGGTTCATTAATAGAAATGGCTGCGCATTTAATATTTTTCCTGACGCCCAGCCGCACTGATCCTGTAGGCTTGACAACGACACCTCCCATAGCTTTTATGGCGTCGATCCCTAGAAGTAAGTCCCAGCGGTTTGCCATGCACCACCAATACATTTATTCTGGCAGACACACCTTCATCAGTGGACACAGAGATCGCTCCAACACAACAGCACGCATGAAACATTCCACCAATCATTTTGACATTCACCTTCGTCTTTCTCCAAGACCTACACTGGTCTGCATGTAAAATCGTCCTAGAGCATCCTGTATCAATAAGCGCCAAACATTGCGTCCCGTCAACATGGATGCTTATCACCGGGAGCATCGTGTTCGCATCTTGGTGGGGAAGGAGACTGGTGCTTATGCATCCTCCCCTTGCTTATTTCCCGAGCAGTTCAGAGCCCAGTGTCCAATCTCACCGCAACGGTAACACCATGTGCCACGTTTTTGACAGTCCTTGGCAAGGTGGCTTTTAACATTGCATTTGAAACAGGTCACACTAACAGGAATATTCTTGGCCCTGTTGTTGTTGGGTGAGCGTGTGGCCACAACCACGTCCTGATTTTGTTCCCCAGTCGTCGTCAAAATTCTCGCTCTCGACATTAGCTCCCCCATGGTCAGGGCTTTGATGTTCGGCACTTGTTGAAGAGCAATTGAGATGGCATCAGGGAACCCAGTGACTAAAGTCAATTTTGTGAGTCTCTCTAAGCTATCTCCTGTGAATCTGGCCAATCCAACCAACTGCCTGATTTTGTTGGCGTAAACATCCACATGTTCGCCAGCCCATCTGACCGTAGTTATTTTTCTGTATGCTGCAAACGCATCGTCGGTAAATGCCTCCTTTAATCAGGCCTCGATCTGATCTATCTTCTTTTGATTGTCCTCCTCCATTTCCATGTAGAGGGCCAGGGCATCACCTTCCAGATATAAAGGTAGAAGACTCGCTACATCATCCACCTGCTGAAGTTGTGCGACAAGTCTCACTTTTTTCAGCCACGCTACAACGTCTCCCTCGCCAGAGAACAGCTTGATAATATCACTGCTTATCCGCACCTTTGCCATAGTCGTGCTGAAATAGCTTGAAGCAAAATGTAAAACTAGTAGCGCGAACCATGTCAGTCCCCTTGAGTTCGCTGCTACTACAAATCAAAGCAAGATTAGGGACAACAATTTTACAATTTATAGTAGACACTGGTGCAAGCCTCTCAATAATACCGATGTCCGCGTTAAAAGGTGTGACGTTATACCCAACACCAGTATCACTCACTACTGGCAACGGAGAGAAAATAAAATGCCACGGCCAAGCTAACCTGGAGATTGCAATACCAAACTTAAGAAGGACCTTTTCATGGGCATTCGTGGTCGCTGATATCACCAATCCCCTCCTCGGAATTGACTTTCTAAATAACTTTGACCTCACTATCGACTGCAAAAACAGAAAAATTTATGACCCAACAACAACCACTAAAACGAAGTTGCTATTAAACACTACTGCTCCTGTAAATGTGGTCATAAACGAAGCAAATATACACACATTTATTAAAACAAGCTTAGATAAATACCCATAAATTATCTCTCCTCACACCAACAAAAACAATAACTACTGCGGTATTTATCACAGAATCGACACAGGTAGTCACTCACCAGTTTTTGCTAAATCCAGACAACTGTCTGCTGAAAAGCTGACTGCTACAAAAGAACAATTTAAGAGACTAATAAATGAAGGAATAATAACCCCTTCAGACAGCGAATGGTCAAGCCCACTACATCTAGTACCTAAACAGAGTGGAGGGTATCGCTGCTGTGGAGACTACCGCGCATTAAACAGTGATAGATACCCCATCCCTAATATTAATTCCTTTACTATTAAACTCGCTGATAAACAACGATTTTCAAAAATTGATTTAATTTCAGCCTATCATCAAATTAAAATGCACCCAGATGATATTCCAAAAACTGCAGTTATTTCGCCACTGGGACTATATCAATATGAATTTATGCCGTTTGGATTAAAGAATTCTTTGGCTACCTTTCAGAGATATATGGACAGAATCTTTCGAGATATCGACTTTGTCTTCGTATATATCGATGATATACTCATTTTCAGCCATGATGAACAATCCCATAAAAAAGATATCGACAGAGTTTTCCAAATCCTTCAAGAAAACAATCTCAAAGTATCACTCTCCAAATCGATTTTCAACGTAACTGCCCTTGACTTCTTAGGCTTTAAAATTAACTCAAAGGGAATTACACCAACTGCAAATAAGGTAAAAGAAATAGAATCCTTTCCATGCCCTAAAGATGCTAAAAGCCTACGCAGATTTCTTAGTATGGTAGGATTTTACAGAAAATTGATACCAGGATTTGCAAAGTTAGTTTTTCCTTTATCTGAGAGAATCCGACTGACACTGAAAGGATTAATCAGCTTGAATACATTAGAAAAAGAATCCTTCTCTACCATGACTAAAATATTGGGTAAGCTAACAGAATTACCCCATCCTCAACCAAGCTGCACACAGTATCAACTTGTCATGGACAGCAGCAAATATGCAGTAGGTGCTGCCTTACATCAAGTCGTGAATGGAAGCCCTATACCAATAGGATTTTTCTCAAAGAAACTGACAGCAACACAGACCAGATATTCTACTTTTGACCGTGAACTTTTAGCAGCTTATTTGACTGTATTACATTTTCGCCACCTCATTGAAAGTCACGAAGTACTACTTCTAACAGACCACAAGCCAATATGCGGCGCATTTCACAGCTTAAAACCAGCAAAATCGGCAACAAAGGAAACTATCCATAATCACAGAATTAATCTCAGATATTGCCCATGTGAAGGGTGATCAAAATGTTATAGCAGATTGTCTATCATGCCCAACGCTTGCTGTACAGATCGACATGTATGACCTCCCAGCACTTGCAGACACCTAAACAGCAGATACTGAAATACAGTCCTTCCCAGAATTAAAAAAATATACAATATCAGGAAAAGATCAATTTCTGTTGTGTGATATATCACACTACGGAAATCCATCTTCGATAGTTTGCATTCAGTGTCCCACCCAGGTATAAAATCGTCTATAAAAATGATTAAGGCTAGGTTTTACTGGCCTAACATGGATAAAACCATCAAAGAATTATATGCATTATGCACAGCTTGCCAACAGACAAAAATATATAGACACACAAAATTGCCAGTACAAACGTTGGGAATACCATCGTCAAGATTTCACACTGTACACATCGACATAATTGGACCTCTACCACCAGCAAAATGTTCAAACAGTCCTTACATCAATCCATGTCGATATATTTCAACATGCATAGATCGAACCAGTTGATGGATAGAAGCGCAACCCATATCAGATATTACAGCACAAACTGTTGCAGAAGCTTTTGTAAATATGTGGATTACTCGCTTTGGTGTCCCACTTCATGTCATAACAGACAGAGACACACAATTTGAAAGTGAATTATTCATGGAATTATCAAAAATTATCGGATTCTATAGGCTAAAAACAACATCGTATCACCCACAATGCAACAGACTTATAGAAAGAGCTCACAGAACTATCAAAGCAGCTATAATGGCCCCAAAATAATCTTGGATTTCAGCCCTACCAATTGTTCTTTTGGAAATTCGAAGTATGCCCAACTGCTCTAATTTTTCCCCTTTCTATGCAGTCACAGGTGCAAAAATGTTATTGCCACACCTAATGATAGATTCGGAAAATCCAGAAACACTCACACAAAATTTTACTAAAGAACTACATAAAACCATGGCAAAATTTGACTTGACTGACTTTTCAAACAGAGAAAAATCAACACAAAAATCTTACATACCAAATTAACTGCAAACCTGTAAAAAAGTTTGGATAAGGATTGACCGCGTTCGAAAACCGCTAGAAGCCCCTTATTCAGGTCCTTACACTGTACTCGACCGAACACCGAAATATTTCCTTATAGAAACTAACCCAAACACGCATACACGTTTCAATAGATCGTTTAAAACCTTACATTGAAAACAAGCAAAAATGTACACAAAATACAACTACCAACAAAAATGAAGAGCCCGATATTTTACCGCCTGAAAAAGTACAAGAACATAAAATAAAAACAACAAACTCTGGTAGGAGAGTCAAATGGAAAAAGAGATAATGAATATTTTTATTATTAAAAAACAAAAAAAAACAAAAACACTCCGTTATCTGGTAGGAGAGTATTGTAGGAGTGAACCTAAGTGACCTGAGGCCACATACTACTACCATGAAGAAAAGACATTGTTTCTTTAATCCTCTCTTTCTCTGAAAGAACTCAACTAACCAAGATACCCCAAAATCCATTCTCTTTTCTCTTCTGCTGTTGCTGCTCGCTCACCCCCCCCCACACACTCTCTCTCTCTCTTTGACCGATGATTGACCTAAAAAGGATTGGACAGTCAGTCTCCAGGCTTCTACGTTGTCACATGTGTCCTGCGAAGAGCAGACACAAAATTCTAAAAGTATGTAAAAACTAAGAAAATAAAATATACCTCTCCAGCTAATATTTGTATCCACTTTGTCAGTTATAACAACCAATAAACAAATATTACATATATATATATATATATATATATATATATATATATATATATATATATATATATATATATATGGGATTGGCTGTGGAATTTATTATATATATATATATATATATATATATATATATATCCACTTATCTAGTGTTTCCTTTTCAGATTAAATATGTTTTTAACTCATTTCAAAGTGTTTTTTAACATGTTTTATTAACTGTTTGCTCGTATTATAAGCTCTATCTCCTATTTGGTTTTATCGAGCTTTTACGTCTGGCTGAGATAACTTTATAAATATTAATTCTTTAATGTTTATAATATACTTTAATTTTACCATCTTGGATCATTTTGGTAAATTTAATTGTAATTTTTATTATATATATATATATATATATATATATATATATATATATATATATATATATATATCACTTTTGAAGAACACCGAACGTAGTGTCATAATTAATTGCTGAGGGTTTAGTTGTTGTTTTTTTTTTATCGTTTAAACATAAACCATTAAAAAGAAACTTTCGAAAAGACCAAAATACACTTCTAAAGCATATTTTTCTTTTCTAAAGTATATTTCTCCTAAGCATAAATTACATAAAGAGGATAAATAAGGAGTGGGACAGAAAAAAAAACCTATCAAGACGTCTTTCAGCCAACCCTAAATATACATTGTATATATACATGTATGTATGTATGTATGTATGTATGTATGTATGTATGTATGTATATGCATATACAGTAGCGTCCAAAAGTTAAAGAACGGTCGATCATTTTCTTTTAAATGACTTCTAACTTGATCTATGAAAAAAGGGAAAAAATGTTTGGTGAATTTTCTAATATTTAATAATAGTAGTTAAATAAAAAATATTTATTTTTATTTTTGATTTTGAATATTTATTAGTTTTTTTTACAAATAAATAAATTTAATTAAATTACAGGCGTTCAAAAGTTAAGGAACGAGGGAAATTATTAATAAAAAAACAAAGAATCTTTTCAGTATTTAATGAAAAACCACTTGTTTTCAATCACTCTATGCCATCTTTTGCTGCAAGACAGAACCAATCGTCCACATGTTATAGGTGATATATTATTCCAGGATTTTTTATACATTCCCATGAATCATCAAGATTTTGGGGGTTTTTTTATGTGATCTTATCACCAATAATTTTTCAAACATTTTCAATTGGATTACGGTCGAGTCTGTGAGTTGGCCAATCCATAACGCAAATATTGGATCTATTTAGCTCTTCTAAAACTATTTTTGCTTTATGGCACGGTGCGTTGTCTTGCATAAAGATATCAGAATCAGAAAAATTAGGAACCACATGTTCTCTAATCAATTCTCTGTACATTCGAGCATTAACTTCTCTATGAATTCTCACAAAGGGGCCAGTTCCTTTTGAAGATATCACGCCCCATACCATTATACTGCCCCCTCCAAATTTTACTGTACTTTTAACGTACTAAAGGTACAGTCTTTCTCCATTTTTTTCTTCTAACATTTGATCTTTTGTTTGATCCGAAAAGACTGAATTTAGATTCATCACTAAAATGAACCTTTTCCCATATTTTTTTCCCCCAAAACAAATGTTTTTCGGTGAATGAAAATCTGGCTTTTTATTTTAGTAGAAATTAAAGGCTTTGAGCATGGAGTTTTGGAAAATCCAACTTCGTTTAATTTTCGAGAGATCGTTTGTCAGGAAATCTTTTGTCCAGTTTCGGATGTAAAATCTCGGGATATCAAAGCCACAGTTTTAAAGCGATCAGAACGAGATTGAGTGATTTTTCTATCATCCCTCTTTGTTGTTATTCGGGATCGGCCCGATTTTTTTCTTTTCAGTCGATGGTAAACCTTTTTTTCTATTTTCAATAACTCGAAAAACAACGCTTTTAGACCTTTTCAATATTTTAGCAATCTCCTCAATGGACTTTTTTTTCGTCATAATGATCACAAATAAGCTGTTTTTCTTGTATAGATAGATTTTTTCGAATATTCGGAGTCGACATTTTGTTAAGTTGTTATTAAAATTGCTAAAGTTTCTGTTAATTTTCGGCGTTCCTTAACTTTTGAACGCCTGCAATTTAATTAAAATTATTTATATGTTAAAACTAATAAGTATTCAAAATCAAAAATCAAAAAATTATTTTTTATTTAACTACCATTATTAAACATTGGAAAATTTACCAAAAAAATGTTTCCCTTTTCATAGATAAAGTTAGAAGCCACTCAATAAAAATGATCGACCGTTCCTTAACTTTTGGACGCTACTGTATGTATGTATGTATGTATGTATGTATGTATGTATGTATGTATATAACCCAGTACTACCTGTCTCATGGTCGGGTCACCGGCGACTAAACTGGTTCCCCCACCAAACTTGTTTGGTGAGGAGGGTGGCTAGTCTCCCTGAAGGTTTAAAAACAAGACCTTCCAAAGGGCGAATGAACCCTTTTTCGGGGTCAACAGCCAACTAGCACCGTGTGTGTTTGTGTGTATGTGTGTGTTGGGGTGGATAGGGCTCCCGTAAGCCATGGTGAAGGCAACCTTTCTAGGAGAAGCAAAGCAAATCTCTGATTTAAAAAACCATAAAGCGGGAGACCAGTACCCGCATTAAGCTGATCTGCAGTTTAACTTGTTGCTGGCTATCTTGCTCTTGCTTGTTGCTGGATCTCAACATTTTGAACCGAGAGAAAGACTTAGCTGTCATACAAAGTTCAGACTCTGTAACATCATCTGTGTATAGATACTCCCTCAGCCATTTGTCTATAAAAATGGTCCTGTAGCGATGGAAAAGTTGTGACGTGTAGAGGCTTGAAATGCTGGAAGCATGTAATAATTGATCTCAACGACCATTTTCAGTGTCATGCCTGCTTGAGCGTGTGAATTCACTGGCAGGACTAAAAAAAAAAAAAAACGTCATTTTTGCGCTCATAGATTTTAGTGTCTGAGGGAGTGGCACTCGTCTGACAAGACGTTGCAATCATCATGTATGTATGTATGTATAAATATATATATATATATATATATACACACACACACATATTTAAACGGCTATTTGTCTGTTTGTTTGTTGATCTGTCTGTCTGTCTCCATATTTTCAAACTCTATCTCCTTTGAAACTAAAAGTCGCAGAGAGGTGCTAGGGGCCTCAAATTATTGGATTTATTACAGGCTGTTCTTTTAGGGGTCTTTAGCCAGTTATAATTGTTTTCAAGGGGTTAAAAATGGGTTAAAATTGAAAAAATCGTTAATATTTGTACATCCATCTTAGTTTATTTGTAATTTTTATTTTTTACCTACAAATTGTATGCACTTCTTTGGAGAAATATTCAACCACCACAGCAAAAATAACCTCCTTAGTGATATGCAATACGACTTCCATTTTGCTAGATGTACAGCAGATATGCTAACAAGCATATCACATAGGATTAGCGACTCTCGTGATAGAAGCTCCCTTTCTAGAGCAATTGCTCTTGACTTATCAAAGGCCTTTGATGGGGTATGGCATAAAGGTCTACTCCACAAAATCTCCAGATATGATATAGCTGAAAATGTTTTTTCAATTATTAAATAATTTCTCTCTGATAGGTTCTTTTTTTTTTTTTTACATAAGCGTCACCACTTATCAAGGCCGATCGGCCACTCAAGGATAAGGGTTAAAGAGTGTAGAGTAGTCAAAAGGACAATATAGTAATCAATAGTAATGGAAGTTCGGTAAATTTGTTAACTTAAGTGGAACGGCTCATCAGAAACTTGTTCACGTTGGACTTGAAGACAACCATATTATAGACAGCTGGAAAGCAGGAAAACGGAAGACAATTCCACAGGTGTGCAGTTCTCAGAAAGAAGCTTTGATCATGGAATCTATGTTTAGGTTTAGGCACAGATAAAGAGTGGGGAAAATTATTGATAATGTTTTCAGCTAGTCTAGTGTTTCTTGTGAAAGTTTGGCGAGGGGGGACCATAGATTGAAGCTCAGTCGAACACTTTCCATGAAAATAACGATAAAGCAGAGACAAACTTGCAACATCTCTTCTGTGAGATAGAGGTTGCAGGGAAGAGAAAAGGACATCTCCCACCAGGCCACGAAGTCTATTTTGAACCCTATCAAGGCAGGACAAGTCTTTTCTAGCAGCTCCTGCCCATATGTGGCAACATTATTCCATCCTTGGACGTATCTGGCTCTTATATAGATAGAGGTTCATAAGAGTAGTAGCTGATGGGTAGAAACCAGGAGCTCACAGTATTAATGCTGAAGTCCCTCAGGGGCCCAACTCTCTTCCTGATCTATATCAATGATCTCCCAAATCTTAAGATGTCCTAAGATTATTTATAAACATTTATACTGACGACACTACTATCTATGGCAATACTTCAAAGGCTGTAAACGACCAAGTTTTCTTTGATTCTGTCTCCTCTGATCCTAAGCACATAGTGCAATGGGGAAAATGGTGGCTGATTAATGCATCTAAAACCAAACTTCTATCTTTATGCCATCGACACTCTGATCCCCGTCTGATCCCTATCTAGTGCAAGGCCTTGAACTTACCTTGCTTCTTTGTTCTTGAAGCTCATCGGAAAATTGTCTTCCTTGCAGGAACTGTCTCATTTCGAAATTCTTGCAACAATAATTCAGCTAGATTCTTTCTGTCTGAATGTGAGACGTGTATTTAATGCTTGAATCGGTTCCTGCTTATCCTGCCAGAAATATAAAGTGTGCAGACATATATGAGCCTCATTCGGAACTTTCAGTACTCCTGATGTACGATTTAACCATATTAGGGTCCAAGTCGATGTAGACATGGTTAAATCAAAGTTTTAGACTAACCTTAGCAGGCCAACCAACCTGGCCTTAGATGGAATATATACATCAAATCCGTTGCTGGAAAAATAGCGGGATCGTTCTACTTTTCCAGTAGATATCTCACTGCTGATGCAATTCTCTACCTGTATAAGAGCCAAGTACGTCCGAGGATGGAATACTGTTGCCACATCTGGACAGGAGCTGCTAGAAGCATTCTTATCCTGCCTTGACAGAGTTTAAAATAGACTCTGTAGCCTAGTAAGGGATGCTCTTTTCTTTTCCCTGCAACCTCTTTCTCACAGAAAAGATGTTCCCTGTTTTAATCGTTATTTTCATGGCAAATCACTATCAATAATTTCCCCCATTCTTTATCTGTGCTTAAACCTAAATATAGATTCTATGAACAAAGCTTCTTTCTTAGAACTGCATGCCTGTGGAACTCTGTTCCGTTTTCCTGCTTTCCAACTGACTACAATTTCAAGTCCAATGTGAACAAATTCTTGATGAGCCATCCCCTTATGTAATTCAATTTACCAAATTTCTACTACTTATGATTACTGCGATATTTTTCCATTGACTACCATACACTCATTAACTCTTATCCCTGAGTGGCTTCCAGGCCTTGATAAGTGGTGACTCATGTGTAAAAAAAAAAGTAAGACTTAATTTTTCTTATTCCTTATCTCTGAAAGAAAAACGAAACCGTTTCTTTTTCTCACCAAGGATAACCATCTTTCTTTATCATTTTTCGAAGATAATGTTCTCAAGAATTAACATTATTGTAGAAAATTTTTGGGGGGATATATATTTCTTCTTCTTCTTCTCTTTTTCCTCTTCTTTCTTTTTTCATGATGATGATGTTTCTGTCTGTTGATTGATCTGCACATTCCGCGTTTTGTGATAAAATTCAAGCTGATAAAATTTAAGTTCAGACTTGGCACTTGAAATGTGGACATGCTTTTTTCTCTCCATCTAAACAGGACGTTAAAATCTTGGAGTGAACTCGTCTAAGTTACGTGGCCAAGTTTATAATGTTGAAGTGATTACGGCGGGAGAAGTAGGGTCACCCACCCAGAAAGGTTTTAACTATCAGCTCTCCTGCCTATAGGAAGCCAGGACTCCTAGGGTCAGAACTAAAACAATCAGGGTTGGTGAATCTCTTGATTTTTGGGGCCACCACCCGAGATCAGACACTAAACGCAGGTCCTGGCAACTGGGAATAGGCAATTTTTAATATCAGCACGGATTGGAACCTACAAGAAGACAAAAGGAGCAGCAGAGACAACAGCAATGGTGGTAGGAGTCCCGTGCCACTCCAGCAAGAAGCAGGGGGTTGCTCAACCTGAATAGACTGACTTCAATATTGAGAGCCACAACTTCAGCGCCAAAGTCAGCCGTTTCAACACCAAACACAAAGGTTCACTCGGTCATAAATTAGACAACTACATTCATCAAATTCAAAGCTTGAAAGGACACACCATAGTCTCAGCTCAGGAGATTTGCAAGTGATTTTGAGTGCACTTTGTGGATCACTTCACCCAACTGCCCAAGCTCCACATCCAGGTGTTTGGCAACCATTTGGTCAGTTCACTCTCCCTGAAGGCAGCTTGAGTGGCTAGTTGTGATGGTTAAGTTACAAAGTGTGAGATAATTACTGCATTGAAGTAAATCGGCTGCAACAGATTGCCAGGACTTGATGGTCTGCCCTATGAATTGTTATTGAGGCTGTCACACATATTTGTTCCCATTCTGATGGGTATATGTAACTTCTGCTTTGACATGAGTTCCATCCCGGGTCAGGTTAACAAAGTAGTAGTCACATTACTAAAGAAACAAGAGTATGTTGGGAGACTAGATGGGTTTAGGCCCATAACTTTGTTAAACACAGAGTTAAAACTTTTGGCGAGATTCATCTGTAGGTTGTTATCACTGTGAAAGAGGGATCAATTAAAAACAATTTACATCTGGTTCACCCAATCATAGAGGGTTTAGAAGATGATGCCAAAGCTGCGCTGATCAATTTAGATGAGTCCAAGGCTTTTGACAGGGTCAACCATTGTTTCCTGGGATCTGTTCTAGAATCTACCGGTTTTAATCTGGGCTTTTGCAGGTGGATCTCCATTTTGTATACCCGGCCAATGGCAATGGTACAGGTAAGCAGGTGTGTTCGGAACCTTTTGTCATCTCTGAATTGGTACGTCAGAGTTGTTCGCTGTCTTTCCCATTTTATGTCCTTGTGCTGGAACCCTTTCTGCACAAATTGAAGACTGGGAAGACTGGACTAGCCCTATGAAAAAATTGCATTTCCTGGCTGTGTATACGCCAGGGTTTCTACATATGCTGATGATGAGACAGTGTGCAGAGTTTTTGAGACATTTGTGCAATTGTTAAGGCACTCAAGCAGTATAAAGAGATTACAGGGGTCATAGTTAACCTTAGAAAACAAAATAATCAATGGTTGGCTACCTAAAGGGGCGTGGCTGCGCTGCCAGGCCATTTCAACTAGACTGACAACCTAGTTTGGATCTTTGGTGTGTGGTTCAGACTGGGTCTCCAGTTGGACAAACATTGGTCAAAAGTACAATTAAAGGTCAAAGTGTCTATAAGGATTTGGGTTTGAAGGGGGCTTTCCCATAAAGGTGGAGCAAAGGCATATGCCACATATGTTTTCCTGCTTGTACTATCCCTACCCATGAACCATTTGATGGTACTAACACCTTTTCTTTTCTCATTCTTGTGGGTCGAGGAAAAGCTGCTGGTCCGTAGACAGGTTTGCATTCAACATCTGGTTGATGGGGGCTCGGGAATGCTGAACTTGGTAAGTCACAGACATGGTGAGAGAATGGTGTTCTTGCATAGAACGTTGATAGAAGAATCTGTGTGAATCCCTGCAATTGAGAGCATATTTCTCAATCTCATTCCCGATCACTTGGCTGAATGCCGTCATAGACCAAGGTGTCAATCACTGTTTTTTAATGAATGTCCAGCTGTGCTTAGAGTGCTGCCAGGGTTTAGTGACATTACCCAGTCTAGGAAGGTACTATATCAGGATTTAGCTTTGGATTTATTTGGAGAGTGGTTGAGATTGCTGGAGGAAGAAATCCATTCACAGTGGAATTAGGTGCCAGGCTAGAACTATCTCAACAATTCTGGGTTTTCTCTAACTTGGCGATTGTTTTCTGCATTTTCTTTGACCTGCCACTATGTCTTAATGGCATGCACTTCAAAATTGGTTGTGATGACAACCCTTTTTTTCCATGTTGCAAGGAGGATGAGGTAGAAACAGTTGATCATGCATTCTTCAACTGCTCCAATCTGCGTGAATTCTGGACATATGTCAGTGAGGTAATGGCTTGTATCATCTCCGAGCAGGTGATGTGCCTGGATTTAGCATTCATTGCTTACAATCTGAATCTGTTGTGGTTCAAGGAAGAATGAATAGTGTTCCTAGTGATTTTAGCAGTAGCTAGTGTTGGTTTCACACATAGAGATAGGGTGTATGGGGATGCTGCCTTCTCATTATGATATGCTTTTGTATTTTAAACACCAGCTTAAAATCAAAATCAGATGTTATGAGGAGATTGGCTCTTGCAGTTTTCAAACGTATGTGGATTCACACCACTCTTTTATGCATATTTAGTCAAAGCAAGTTTGAGTACATGTCCTAAGTATGGCACATGCCAACTTTAGGTTCTATAAAAAGCAAAAAAGAAAAAAAGTCCTGCCTCTCAATTTTAACTTAGGTGTTAGAATGACTTCTGATAAAGTTATCTTTTTCTTTGGTTTTTCCTAATGGTACTTATTTTAGAGGTCAGTGGATACTCCCAAGATCCCGTTTTCTTTTACCCATTAAATGTTTCAACCTCCACCCCTCACCCCACCTCCGCTCTGGAAAACAACCAGCATTTCAGGAATTACATAGGTTGGGAAGGATCCCCATTTACACAACGTAGCTAGCATTTTATTTTGTGTGTTTTATGACTGAGTTATTTCCCCTTTTCCATCATTCGACAGCATCATACATATTTCATGTACTCTTTTTATTTTTTGTTCATTTATTTTGCTGTTCCTTTGGATTTTGTTTTTCATGTTTAATAAAAAATAAAAATATAATCAAAAAATTATTGTTGTTCTTTGGTTTGTAAATAAAAGTCATTAAACCGTTTGAGGATATTTTAAATAACTTAAGTCCACAGAGTGAATGTGGTATTATGGTGAATGAATCTAGCATAGGGGTATACAAAATGGATGACTCTCTCCTCTCAATAACTCTTTCCCTCCATACCTTTCTGGCCTTGTGAAATATTGATTTAAAAAGCTCTTGTTCTTATGGAAAAGTTTTTAATCAAATATTGTATAAAAATTATGGGGGAGGGGGGTAGCAATAAATAAAGTTAGCTCAACTAGAGGGGAGAGAGGAGGGAGGCCCTCACTTCTGACTATGTGGTCAGTTGTTGAGTCCAGGAGTGAAAGAAGACACCAGCAATAGCAGAAGCAGCAAACCAAATAACCCTTTTTAGGGCAGCCCTCAAGCGGCTAAAATGTGATTCAATCTTTTACATCTCTTGCTGCCTACTTCATTCACCCGATTCCAGTTCCTACTTTTTCGAGCTCACTCTTGCAGTTCCACCTCACTCCTTGCAGCTCCTCATTCCTGCAGCTTCCAGCTCACCCCTGCACTTCACCGATTCCTGCAACTCCAGCTTCAACTCACTATTGCAGCCCTAGTCCACTCTGTAGAGAATAGAAACGACCATTAAGACAGGACACACAAAAGAGTGACACCGTCGTCTGATTAGTAGTATATATAGAGCACGCACGCACCGGAAAAAGAACGACGACTACGACGATAGTCGACTCGGAAACCTTACATGGCGCTACGAACAGGATTTATTTTTCAACATAATTTCTTTTGCACGATTTTTGGAGTATAATGGCGTCAGGACAACACGAGGACAGCCAATACATGCAGTTGATTCAACAAATAATAAATCTGCAAAGAGAAAACAATGAGCTTCGCGGAGGGAGTGCCTCGAGTCGGTCTAACACCAAGAAACCAGACCGGCCACGTATCGAACATGGATTCACCGACGCGGACTGGGCGCTTTTCATCGACTCGTGGGCCCGATACAAACAAATGTGCGGCCTTACCGACCCCGTGGAAATCCGCAATGAACTAAGGACAGCCTGCTCAAATGAGGTAAATAAACTTTTATTTGACTTAGTTGGGCCTGAAACCCTCAATTCTGTCACAGAGGAACAACTCTTAAGGCATATACAGTTCATTGCGGTGAAAGGTCTACACCCGGAGGTGCATAGACATAAATTTCATAACATCAGACAACAGACGGGGGAGGGACCCGCACAGTTCTTGGCAAAGCTTCGGTCCCAGGCACGGTTTTGCAATTTCACAGTTCTGTGCCCCAACGAGAACTGCCGGCAAGCCGTAAACTATTCGGAGGACATGGTAGCTGGCCAACTCGTAGCCGGTCTGGCAAATGCGGAGTACCAGTGTAAATTGCTGGCCGAAGCAAATATTCTAACCACTGTAGAGCAGAAGCTTCACAGGCTGGTTAGTTTAGAAACTACAGAGACGTCTGCTCCTCAGTTGCAACGAGGCTCAGAGGGACACTCGACTTTTGGCCTACTAACAACCGAGAAAAAACCATCTCGGAAGGAGCAGCCGCTCAAAACCCCTCAGAATAGTCCTTGTGAAGGGTGTGGGAGGACCTCACACCCCAGTGGGTTAAAAGGGCGGAAGAACTGCCCGGCGAGGGGGCTGAAATGTTTTAATTGTGGCGTCACAGGCCACTTACAAAGAGTGTGCCGGAAACAGGAGAGGTCGACGGCGGAGTCAACAAACGATGCCACACGTCAATCGAATATTTTCAGCAGCAGAATGGAGGGGGCACCGGCATGTTACAATCAAAAAGGTAGAATAGCAGCAGTGCCACACCTCGCATGGAGCAGTGGTGGGTTCAGGAGAAGTCCCCCTGAGCCACCACCCTCATTAATGGTCGATGTGTCCCTGATACCAGAGTCCCAGGCTAAATTCGGGTGCGCTTTGGATAAGGGAGTAAGCCGTCGAAAACACCGCATCCAGGCCATTGCAGATACCGGTGCCCAGACGTGTTCGAGTGGCCCAGAAATATTGAAAATATTAGGGTGCACCAGCAGGATCCTGATACCTACCACCCACAGGATACGGGGAATCACAGACGAACCCCTAGATATCAAGGGGGTGGTCCTGACTCAGATTAAGCTCGGTCAGAAGGAAATGCAACAAGTGGTCTACGTTTCAGAAAACACGTCAGGATTCTACTTGTCAGAATCGGCCCTCAAAGACCTAGGAGTAATCAATCACAACTTCCCGTATCGAGTATCAAAGGCCGATTTATCGGCTTCAGAAAGTGGGACAGCACCGTGTGGATGTCCGAAAAGAGAATCCGTCCCGGACAAGCCAGCGAGGATCCCGTTTACCCCCACTGGAGATAATAGGGAACGGTTAGAGAAGTGGTTACGTGAACACTTTAAGTCCAGCGCATTCAACACCTGCCCCCTTCAACCGTTACAAGTCATGTTAGGGAGGCCGCTGGATATAACTTTTACCCCGGGGGCGAAACCATCGGCCATACACACACCCATTCCAATCCCTCATCACTGGAAGAAAAGGGTAAAGGATGATTTGGATCGAGATGTTGCGTTGGGTATTATCGAACCGGTACCAGCAGGCACACCTACGATCTGGTGTTCGAGGATGGTAGTCGCTCCAAAGAAAGACGGGTCACCAAGAAGGATGGTAGACCTACAAAAATTGAATGCAGCAACGATGAGAGAGACTCATCACACACCGTCCCCTTTTAATCAGGTGTCCGTGGTGCCTGCCCAAACCAAAAAGACTGTCTTGGACGCATGGAATGGGTACCATAGTCTGCCACTCTCCCCAAAAGCCCGGGACGCGACCACATTCATAACGGAATGGGGTCGTTATCGGTATCTCAGGGCTCCCCAGGGTTTTCACGCATCCGGGGACGGGTACACGCGCCAGTTCGATGACATCACAGTTGACATGCCTCAAAAGACCCGGTGTATAGACGACACACTCCTATGGGACAGGTCCTTAGAATTGGCTTTCTGGCATACTGTGGACTATATTACCCATTGTGGTAAAAGTGGGATAGTCTTTAACCCTGACAAATTTCAATTTGCTGACGATGAAGTTGAATTTGCCGGCTTTGTGATAACCTCGGACGGCGTGAAGCCAACTAAAAAAATGACGGAGGCTATTCTCAATTTCCCGACCCCAACGAGCATTACTGGTATCAGGTCCTGGTTTGGTTTAGTTAACCAGGTGTCGTATACATTTGCACAGGCCAATATAATGGCCCCTTTTCGAGAGTTGCTGCGGACAAAGAACCGTAAATTTTACTGGGATGACACATTGAATAGAATTTTTGAAGAGTCGAAGAGGAATATCGTTCAGAAAATCGAAGAAGGGATGAAAACCTTCGATATGAACAGAGCGATCTACCTTTCAACCGACTTCAGTAAGGTTGGCATTGGGTATTTTCTGTTCCAGAAGCATTGCCAATGCCCAACGGAATTAGGTCCCAACTGTGGTAAGGACCACTGGAAGATGATTTTGGCCAGGTCTCACTTCACGAAAGATGCAGAATCTCGTTATTACCCTATAGAGGGGGAGGCTCTAGCGCTGATTTATGGCTTGGAGTCTTGTAGGATGTTCATCCTGGGATCCCCAGACCTATTGGTCACCGCGGACCACCAGCCCCTAGTTAAAATTTTCTCGGATCAGATCCTTGAGAATATAAAAAATCCCCGCCTGTTCTCATTCAAGGAGCGGTCGTTGATGTACAGGTTCCAGATTAGGCATGTTCCTGGGAAACTCAACGCAGCACCGGACTGCACATCCCGATACCCGGCGCCGTCAAGACACAGCAGACTAAAGGGCACTGACACTTCCCAGCAAATTGAGGGGAGTATACAAGCATCCATCATAGCTGCATACGCACATGACCCCAAGTTCCGAGCGATCACCTGGGATAGGATAGTCGCAGCTGCAGCCACCGATGAGGAGTGCCGAACGTTGGCGTCATACATTCAAGACGGGTTCCCAAGGTCACGCCACGAACTACCACCAGAAATCCGGCAATTCTGGCTGATGGCAGACCAACTATATTGTCTGGAAGGGGTACCCATAAAAGGGGACAAAATTTTGATACCAAAACGGCTTAGAGCCGACATGCTAGAGGCATTACACTCCGCCCATCAAGGGGCGAATGGTATGTTGGCTAACGCCAGACAACGGTTATTTTGGCCTGGTTTAGACGCCAGCATCCGACAAACAAGGGCGCAATGTCGGAATTGCAATTCGATCGCCCCATCCCAGCCTAGGGAACCACTAATGCCATCCATAAACCCGGAATTCCCATTTCAAAAGACAGTCATTGACTTACTAGATATGCACGGGAAAAGTTACATGGTATACGCGGACCGATATACCGGTTGGATTGAGGTCGCACCACTACCATCAGGAAGGGCTGCAGCGGTGTGTAACGCCCTGAGGGTTTGGTTTTGCACGTATGGTGCACCGGAGGAAATATCATCCGATGGAGGGCCACCATTCGATTCACTAGAATACAAATCGTTCCTAGAAGACTGGGGCGTAAAAAGGCGCATATCATCTGCACATTACCCCCAGAGTAATGGCCGAGCTGAACTGGCCATAAAAACGGCCAAAAGAATGCTGATGGACTGCGTTGATGGCTACGGACACCTACATCATGATCGGGCAGCACGGGCGATGATGACTCATAGGAATACGCCCAGTCAGGACCTTGGATTGTCGCCGGCGGAAATACTATATTGTCGAACAGTAAGGGACCATCTCCCCGCACTTCGCAAAAAATACTGCATCCACAAGTGTTTGACGGAGACCAGAGATTTGAGAGAGAGGGCGATGGCGAAAAGGCACGTACTTAACAAAGAACAGTACGACATACACAGCCGCCCCCTCCAACAGCTCCGAGTGGGCGAGTATGTGCAGGTGCAGAATCAGGAGGGACCAAATCCACGACGATGGGCGAAAACTGGGAGAGTCGTCGAGACAATGGGTAACAGGCAGTACAGGATACGGTTGGATGGTAGCGGCAGGATCACATTACGCAATCGCCGTTTCCTCAGGAAAATCAAACCGGTCATGGATACGCCGGAGTATCCACCCACTCAACAACCCCATCAACCACCTCCCCAAACACCAAGAAGGGAGGACAGCAAACCACCGTGCAACATGCATGAGATGATGGAGGTGGAAGAAGCTGATTGTGACACATCAGAAACAGATATGGAGGTGGACCAAGATCCGATCAACCACAAGCCAATGCAGACGAGTCCGGTCCCACGACGCAGCATGAGGGTAACACGAGCACCAAGGCCACTTTCCCCTCAAATGCAAGGACCAACTCACTACTACACGAAATTCTCCAGTCACATGACTACAAAACGACGGTAGTGTGGTCACATGGTGGGGGGAGGGCATGTAGAGAATAGAAACGACCATTAAGACGGGACACACAAAAGAGTGACACCGTCGTCTGATGAGTAGTATATATAGAGCACGCACGCACGCACCGGAAAAAGAACGACGACTACGACGATAGTCGACTCGGAAACCTTACACACTCCCGCAGCTTTCAGTTCATTCCTGCAGCCTCCAACTCATTCTTGCAGTTTCAGCTCATTTTTGCTGCTCCAGTTCACTCCTGCACTTCCAGAACACTCTTACAGCTTCCTGCTCCAACTCATTTTTTTCGTTAGCTTCTTCCAGTGGTTCCTGCCTATAGCCTCCGGCACCCTGTTCCAGTGACTGTTGATGCCTGGTTCCAGGATTCTGCTTGCTCACTTTTATTCTGGCAACCTTAATTCTTGTCGATCCAGCCCTTGACCATGTTCCCACAGAATGGACTTACCTGAAGCATCTCATCACAACTAAGGAACAACCATACCAAGTTCGGTTAGACATTATCTCATGCTGTCCAGGATCCAGTTTACACATCTCCAACCTTTCCAGTTATCCAATGTTTGCATTCCTGTCCATCCTATGATGCTGGCCAGGTACAATATTTCCTGTTCTCCAATGTTCCTGCTTTCAGAATCTTCATCGATCAACTGTCTCCAGTTTCCTCTACATTTTCCTCATAAATTTATTGCAAAATACATACAACTTTTCCTTACAAATACTCATCTATATTTGTCCTCTCTTTACCATTTGTTGTTCTTGCCTGTGCCTACTTTTTAGCTGTATGGTCGATCGACACCCAGCCAATTCGGTCCGCTGCAACAACACTACCTAGAAGAGTCCAATAATTAATGGATTTTTAACTGTTATATATATATATTTTTTTCAGATCTTGTTCATTTCTGGAACGTTTCTGGAACAAATGAAATTCATTCTTATTTATGAACAAGTTTTCGAGTGATTCTTCTGCCATTGTGATCGCGCCTCTTACCATTACTGCAGAAGAATGCATCTTCCCTAACTGTGACTAAATAATTTTTACTGACTGATAATGGTCTGAGCAGAAGTACCAGCAGTATGTAACGAGTACGGTTACAATAACAAATTTTAGGCCTGATGAAAATTTGTTATTGTAACCGTACTCGTTACATACTGCTGGTACTTCTGCTCAGACCATCACCACCGAGAAAGTAAAATGGCTAACCAAGAGTGCTTCTGGCTCAAGCGAAGATTGGGCCTAGTTTCAATCATACAGATTGGATTATGTAACAGCCACAAAAGTTGTGGGAACATGATGAGAATTGGCAACCGGATGTGAACGCATCCACCATGAGAGACAAAATGAAAAATCGTCTTTTGCACATGGCTCCACGCATCGCTTCCGTTTGGAAAGAAAAAAATAAGATAACCACAAAATAATTATTGACCAATAGCAGAGCTCTGCGCCTAAAATAAACACCTCAAATATCACAGTCGCTGGGAGCCGGTTTGCCACTATAAAATGAGGGGACCAAAAGGAGGGAAGAGGAGATTCGCCCTGCTGCGTCAGTGAACGCACGGACAGATTCTCCCACCCGACCTAAAGAGATGAAGAGAAGAGAACTCGCCCCGCTGTGTCAGTGAACGTATGGACGGAATCTGTCACCAAACCTGAAGAGACATAATGAAGAAAAAAAAGAAATAAGGCACCAGTGAACTGAAGCCGATTACGCTCTCATGTTATGGGCCAAACGCCTTCAATTCTAAACACTGCCTAATTCATACACACCAAAGAAGAGAAGAGGAAAGGGAAGACGAAGACGCCGGGCTGCTAGCTGCTGATGAAAAGTCACTCGCTTTCCAGTTACAAGCCAGGAATGCATCACCGACAGCAGGATGACCGACCCCTACCCTAACCCTCTCCATCGTCCAAAAAGATAAGTTACATTTTACGAACATTCATTCCTTGTCAATTCATACATACCTACAAACAGTTTACGAACATTCATTCCTTGTCAATTCATACATATCTACAAACATTTTACGAACATTCATTCCTTGTCAATTCATACATATCTACAAACATTTTACGAACATTCATCTCCTTTGTTAAATCACATTCCATCCTACGAACACTTTGCCTCTCCTAATACAAATTGTTGGTAGTAAATAAAGTCGGTTCTCAACCTTCAATATTCGTCTGTCTTTAATTATATGGAGTCAGAATCTACACACTTCCAACGTTATTCATTTCATGTATTATTGGTTGTAGCCTCCATGGCATCCTTTTTCCTCCCCCTAATCCCTTTTATAAATACCGAGGCCATAAAGTATTGGGGCATGGCAAATCAACCAACTGCTCAAGTGCTGTGTGCTGTGACGCAGATATATCACCTGCACATCTGGTGGTAACTTAATACACAAAACCAAGTAGCATTACAATCTAACAAGTTGTCAAATAAAATAAATTAATTTTGTACGGATAGACTTTGTTATTCTTTATTTGATAATATCATGTCTTTTTCAGTATAAAGACTCCCGGGCAATGGCGAATCGGCACAGCTAAGTTTTAATGACACCTTAAGAATGCACGAGCCTTTTCTAGTCTCACACAAAAACATGCATTCACATCTCAAGCTATATTACTTGTCATATACATACACGCACACAAACATATGCGCCCAAGTCCACACACGCACATATATTCACGTTCGCGTACATACACTCACATTCACATGTATACACACACACGCTAACGTACGCACATATACACACAGATGGACGACGTCACTTCCCTTTCAAAGGAAATCCACACATGCGCAAAAGACCACTGAAAACAACTATAAAAGCAAGAGACAAGCTGTTTCCAACCCTTTTCAGACCAGCTTCCTAGCTGGGCGGTCTACGGATCGACAGCCACTTTCTACTATGTGGGACAAAAAGCCAACAGACAGTACGTACACTTTATATGCTTTCTCTCTCCATGAACTGGATTGACATTCTCACTCTTTCTCTCTCTATCTACTACTCGTGCCAGAGAACACCACCGCTTAGCTGATGGCTAACATGGCGCACAGTTTAACTGATGTCAACCCTCTATTTTTTTCTTTGTCTACACGCTGGACTATCATTCCCATTTTCCACTACATCACTCACTTCTCTTCTCACGCGCGAACAAACGATAGTGACCCGAACGTGAGATGAACACACATTTCCTTTTTCCTTCTATACTACCAATCCCGCAACAAACGATGGTTACACTCGTGCGGACATGAACACGGTTATATCTAAAACATTCATTCTTTCAACAGTAAATAAACGACACGTTTATCTTTTCCAGTTATTGTTTACTTCATTCCATTCGTTTCATTATTTTTCTTTTGTAACGGGATTAGGATTTATATATACTAGTCCTCTACAAGAATCTGCATTTTAGATGAGAAGGAAGGGGCGCCGCTGTGTATCAGCCATTTCCTTAATATGTAGAGGATAGTGTATTACATAATCATCTTAGATTTATCCAACAGATAGTTGGATTGTTATGTTGTACTTATGTTACCATAATATCATTGTATGTTTCAGACTTCCATCATTTTCGATGAATAAAGTTATTATCTGAAAATAGTATCGGCCTGGCCTACTTATCTAATATGCGCAAATTAAAGATAATACTATGATGTGAATTTTAAAAAATCGCATTAAAACTTGAAAAAACTTGCTTGAACTGTTATTAATTTTTGTTTTGTTTTGTTTTTATTTTGTTGTGAAGTTCCCAGCAGCCTTTGACCCAGAAAAAAATGCACACACACACACACACACACACACACACACACACACACACACACACACCCTCATAATTTATCAGAGATCGTAGAAAGCACACTGCTCTCTCAACCTACGCTTCTGGTGTGATCCTTAAAGAGAAACGAAACCAGTGATTTCATTTTTCAACTTTGGGCAAATAACAACGCGACTACGATGAGTGAGTAACGTGATTTATCTTAAATTCAAGTGAAGTTTTATTTTTAATTTGTGTGTTAGTCGATATATATATATATATATATATATATATATATATATATATATATATATATATATATATATATATATAATTGAAATAAATATCGACAATTATGTAATTTCCGTGTTATATTTTTATGTTATTGCTCTGTTTACCACATTGAGCTCTCATACCCGGATTTCCTCCTGGAATTATTCCATTATAACACTTAACAGACTTAAGTTAACGGAATAATATATATTATTTAAACAGAAACCTGTTGTTTAAGTTAACATTTTGTCGCACATGGACTTTTTTCCCCACAGTATACTTTTCCAGCAAGCATAAGTATCTAATAATAATTCAGAATTATTGTAACACCCTCCCCCTCCGCTAAGTCATAAGATTTTACAGTTTCTATGTGGGGACTCTGATAGTTAATACTTTGAAAAACTTAGTGGAAAGAAAAAAGAAAAAAGAAAAGGAAAAATAAATTAGAATCAATTCTGTATATATATATATATATATATATATATATATATATATATATATATATATATATATATATATATATATATATATATATATATATATATATATATATATATAAACGTAAAAGAATCACATTTTCAGATTATTCTAGCACTTTTAGAGCAGTGAACCTAACCTTTTTCCCCTTTTTCCTATAGGTAATAAATCTTGTGTTTTTTTTTTTGGGGGGGGGGGTCAGGAAATACGTTTTTAGGCGATTACATATCATTTTACGACCTGGCAACCAGGACTTATGGTCTGTAATACAAATTGGTTAACTGCCCTAAAAAGTTAGGATGGACCCCGTTTTACGTTAAATATATGGGCGAAACTGATCCCCCACTTTAAATTCTGAAATAATTTTTTTCTTCTTTCTGCAAAGTTTTTCAATGTATTCATATTTAATCGTCTTTAAAAGGACATATTACGTATTTAAATTTTTTTTTTTTTTACAGTATATTTTTTCGGCTTTTAGACTAAGATCGATGTGCAGTATGAGTTCTTTCCTTTGTCGCCGTTTCAAAAATCACCGTCTCCATTTTTTCTTCTTCTTCTTCTTTCTTTCTTCGTACCCGCTCCTTCTTTTACCGGCTAAACGCGAGTGAAACGTCAGCAGTGTCAGAAATCGTCAGTAAAAATTCGTGGTAAACATTGGAATAGACTTACTGTCTTTCGAACATGGAGCTGTGAAACTGCAGCGCGCAGCCGAATTTAGGAAAACTCGTCTCGGGAAAACTCGTCTTCGGAAAACTCGTTTCCGGAAAACTCGTCTCCGGAAAACTCGACCCCGGAAAAATCGTCCCTTTTCGCTAGGTAGGAAAACTAGTCCCTTATTGAATAAATATCGATTGAAAACACATTTTATGATGGTTCTTGAAGGAGATATTGTTTTTTTAAAATAGACTATAGCCCCCCATAATATTTTTTAAAAATATTTTTACTTGTTTAATGTTTTTTTTTTTTTAAATAAAAAATATATAACAAATAAATGTTATCAAAGGCAAGATAACTTACTTTTTTACGTAACTGGATATATTTTTCGTGTTTTTATTAAATGTAACATGTTTATTCAGCTCGAAAAACATACAATGTTTACCGATGTATTGTAAAATTCAAGATGGCGCCTCACCTCCTCTTTAACACGGTAAGTTATGGAAAAGATGTTATAAATAAAAAACTAGAAAAAATACTATTAAAAACCCGCCGAATATATGTCACGGCACGGTAACATATATTGAGCGAGTTTTTAACAGTATTTTATCCAGTTTTTTTATTTATAACACCTTTTCTCAAACTTACCGTGTTAAAGAGGGAGTCAGACGCCATCTTGAATTTTCCAATACATCGGTAAACACTGTATGGTTTTCGAGCTGAATAAACATGTTACATTGAATAAAAACACGAAAAATATATCCAGTTTGGTAGAAAAGTAACTTATCTTGCCTTTGATAACATTTATTTGTTATATATTTGTTTTTTTGACAACTTTTTCGAATCTATGTGTAGTAATACAAACCCGAAATTAGGGAGATTTGGTTTTAAAAAGAATTAAATTTTAATATTTTTTAAAATATAATTTAGAGAGAGGGGGGGGGGGTAAAAACTATATCTCCCTCCGAAAAACAGCCAACAAAAAATGAAATTAAAAAGATTCTTGATAAACGATAGCGGAGTTTTCAATAGAATTGATTAATAAATAAATTTATTTAGTGATTACTTTTTCTCTTAATGATTGATAGAATTTTGAAGTAAAAATTAAAAATGCGTTAACGAGAGATTGTTAGCACATGGTATCTCTCGCGCCAAAAAAATATTTCGCTTTTAATTTATTAGTTAATTTTTGCAAAATTTGACAGGACGACAATAAATGTTGATAATTGATAAAATTATAATTTTAAATAACGCATGAGTGCATAACAAAAACATAACAACAACAAAAAACTATCATAATTAAAAAACCAAAACAAAAAACGTAACGAAGAATCGAATGACGAATCGCTCCCTGTTTTTTAATTTTTTTATTTTGTTTTTTTTTATTATTGTTTTTATGACTCCAAAAAACATCGTTAAAATAAGAACAAAAAAATTTGTAATTAACTTTGTATGAACATAATAAACGCTTTAAAATAAGTGAAACCACTAAGAACTTAGCCAGTTAGGTAGAAAATGGACACTTAGAAAATCGATTTTATTTAAAAAAAAACAAAAAAACCATTAAACAAGTAAAAATATTTTTTTTTAAATATTATGGGGGCCTATAGTCTATTTTAAAAAACAATATCTCCTTCAAGAACGATCATAAAATGTGTTTTCAATCGATATTTATTCAATACGGGACCAGTTTTCCTACCTAGCGAAAGGGGACGAGTTTTCCGGGGTCGAGTTTTCCGGAGACGGGTTTTCCCGGGACGAGTTTTCTGGGCACCGCTCAGCCATCACCCCCAAGTTATTTCTACACAATTAATGATAAAATTAAAAATAATACGTTTGTTTGTTTTTTTTTTTTTCATTATTATTTTTTTTTTTCTATGTGTACATTATAAAATCATAAAGTTTATCTCCAAATTCATATAAAAATAAAAATAAAACTTGCTTGGAGCTGTGAAATTCACAGTTACACTTTCCTAATGAAATTCTCTTGTGCGCATGCGAGCTTTAAGGCAGCTGTTAAAGGCTGCTGAGGAACTGTCGCTTCTCGCAGCTCCCTGTCTCAGACGCTCGTGAAATTCGGTGTTTGCTTAGAGTGTGCGCCTGTGCTTATAGATATGATAACATTATGTTTTTGAAAAAAAAAAAAAAAAAAGAGGCTTATTTACAATTTTTTAAAAAAATTATTATTATTAAAATGTCAATATAACGTATTCTTGTACATAAAATATTGTGGTTAAAAAAAAATAAAAATAAAAAATTACGCACACTTTTAGCGTTGCGATTTAATTCGGTAGCAGACAGAAATATATAATATGCAGCACCTGTTTTTTATTAAAAGTATTCGGAGATTTAGCAGTGAAGCTAACACGCGACTAAGGGTAAAACTCAAATATACAATAAATAAATCTTACCATAAAAATAAAAGTTACTTTTCCATCTACCTGCCTTTTTGTTTGTTTGTTTTAAGTAGTTTTAAATGCTATTTATTTTGCAACAACTAAACTTTACAAAATAAAATTTAAAAAAAAACTGTTTACATTTTTTCCTAGAAGCAAACAAGCGAAAAAACATTTTATGTCGAAAATACATTTTAGTTAGAAATCTTTTTAACTTGTATTTCTTAGATATAAAAAAAAAAATTAGCATTTATTTGCCTCCAACGAGGACAATGTTAGAAGTTTTACACCTTGAAAAATGTTTTTTTTTACACAAGGTTTTTTAAAAATTAAAATGTGTTTGTAAGTAAAAAAACAAAAAAACAAACAGTTTTTTTATAATTATACATTTTTAAACTTTACATTGAATTTGTTAGTAGATGGAGCAGATAATACGCATTAAAAAAAAGTAATTAGAAATCCTTCTGGACTGAGACAATTTTAATTTTTTGTTTTATTTGGGGAAAAAGCTACATTAAAATTCGATGTTTTATAATGCTTATATATGACATCCTATTTTCTTATAATAAATCTCCACTTTATGTCGATCTTTACCGGCATGGGAAGGTTAGTAAATAGCCAAGTTTGTTTGTTCTTTTTATATAAAAAGCAAGTTGTTAAAAGATTTGTAAATAAAATTTTGTATCCTTGAATATTTTTGTTTGTTTACTCACTATATAAAAATGTAAACTTTTTTTATTTTGTATTTTATTTACAAATGCGTTTTGTTAAAATACATTTTTAAAAAGAAATTTTGTAAATAAAACTGTTATTAAATAAAACGCTATTTTCAAATAGTAAACTCCTAAATTAACCCTCGTGGGGAGACAAGTAAATTTCAAAGCTTTTCTTTTTTGTTTTTATAAAAATAATAAGTTATTAAAAAATTGTAAATAAAATGTATTTTTAAAAATGTTTTTCGTTTGTTTGCAAAAAACAAAAAAAAAAAAAACGCAAACTTTTACTTAATCTGAAAAGTTTAAAAGGAATAAATGTATATATTATTTTTTTTATTCTGTAAAGTGTACACAATTTAAAAAAACATTTTAATAAAAAAGTTTTTGCGTATTATCCATTTCTGATTGATTATTTGTCTTTGTTATATATTTGAATATTTATTTGAATGTTTGTTTATTATTTGATTAAATATTTATTTATATATTCGAATTGCTTTTACAAGATATTAAAACAATACGTAAAATTTTTGAAGCAATACCCCTACTAATGTCAGGCACGAGCCGCCACTGCTTTCATAGCTTATAACTTCTTGAAAAATGTAATTCACACCCTAATTTTTTTTAGTTAAAGAAGCAAAGACCAAAATTTAAAAAAATAACAGATTTAATAGCAAACTATGCAATATTTGTTTTTTAAATCGGTTTTCTTTAAAAAAAGATTTAAAGAAAATCAACGAAATTTTACTTCCTTCGATTATAAAAAATATATATAAATTCCCAAAAAATCACTTACCTATAAAAACTAGTATTCGATGAGTAGTTCAATAGTTCATTGTTAAGAATTTATCCATATTTATACTTATATTCCATGTGCTTTTTAAATAAAATACTTTTTTAAATAAGGATAAAAAAAATGCGAACTCACATTTTTTAACTGTTCAAATAAAGGGAGACAAGTCTGATTTTATCCACCTTTATATTCCGGTGCCTTAAAGGGACATAATTTAAATGTCTTTTTAATGTGTGCTGTAAACCAAAATTAGTATTTTGAAACTCTGTCGCTGAAAACTGAACGCATTCACTTATCTGGTTATGTAAATTATTTACAGTTAAAATGTTATAAAAAACAAAAAATTGAAGTTTTAAATATATTTCAAAGAAATGAATTACGCCCCGTGCTAAAATATTGATAATTCACCAATCGTAAAAAAACACACTGCCATGAAAAATGCTTACTTTAAAATATTTGAAAATACTCAGTTAAAAGTTTTATCTATTATTAAAAGAACGGACTGAAAAATATTATATAAAAATTGGGGTTTGTACACATAGATTCGAAAAAGTTGTCCAAAAACAAATATATAACAAATAAATGTTATCAAAGGCAAGATAAGTTACTTTTCTACCTAACTGGATAGGTTTTCAGTATTTTTATTTAATGTAACATGTTTATTCATCTCGAAAAACATACTGTGTTTACCGATGTATTGGAAAATTCAAAATGGCGCCCGACCCTCTCTTTAACACGGTAATTTTGGGAAAAGGAGCTATAAATATAAAACTAGACAAAATACTGTTAGAAATTCGCTCAATATATATTACCGTGACATAGGTTGACATATATTCGGTGGTTTTTAATAGTATTTTGTTTAGTTTATTATTTATAACACCTTTTCCCGAACTTAGCGTGTTAAAGAGAGAGTTGGGCGCCATTTTGAATTTTCCAATACATCGGTAAACAATGTATGTTTTTCGAGCTGAATAAACATGGAATAAAAACACGAAAAATATATCCAGTTTGGTAGAAAAGTAACTTATCTTGCTTTTGATAACATTTATTTGTTATATATTTGTTTTTGACAACTTTTTCGAATCTATGTGTACAGTAATACAAACCCAAAAATTGTTTGTTTTGCAGTAAAAAAAAAAAATATAAATAAAATGAAATATTCGACTTTCTCCAATAAAAATAAAAGTTCAAACACGAATTCACTTACGATATTTTGATTAAAATTATCCCAAATGTGCAATTATAATAATTATTTTCCGAATGGAGAATTGTTCTTTTTCTTTAGAACATACATGGACAATCAGTAACACATATTGGTAGCCATATTTTTTTATGCCTGTTAGCATAACCACGTGGTTGAATACCGGAAGCTGTCTATACCTACAACTTAATTAGGAAGTGACGTTACACTGTCATATGCTTGGCCTTCTTTCTCGGTAGCCACGTTGCGCGAGCCTTTTCTAGTCTCACACAAAAACACACATTCATATCGCAAGCCGTATTTCTTGTCATATACATACGCGCACACAAACATACGCGCACATGTACACACAAGTAGATATATTCACGTTTGCATACATACACTCACATTCACGTGTATACATACACACGCTAACGTACGCACATGTACGCACACAAGGACAACGTCACTTCCCCTTTCAAAGGAAATCCACATATGCACAAAAGACCACCGGAAACACCTATAAAAGAAAGAGCAATAAGCGGCTTCTTCCTTTTGAGGACCAGCTTTTGAGCTGTACGGTCTACGGACCGACAGCGTGCCTTTTCGGCATGAGCCGGCACGCGGGTGCCTCACACCACTTGCTTCTATGTGGGACAAAAAGCCAACAGAAAATAAACGACATGTATATTTTATCCCAGCATTTGAGTTCTTTGTTTCCTTCATTCAATTCGTTTCATTATTTCTTGTGGCGAATTAGGGTATTTATATCCTAGTCTTCTACAACGTCCAGACCCAGCGAGCAACCCTGAACCATGCTACATCTAGAGTACCTGTTCCAGACCTTAGCCTCTAGTGATATGTGGCCTTCCAGGCGATCAGCATCCAGATCCAACGATTTTTTTTTTGCTTCCTTTAAAAAAATAAAAGGCGAACCAAACAACCCGTGTCTGTCATTCTTCTTTGCCTTTTTTGCTGTTTACCTTTTGCCTGTGTCTACCTTGTTAGTTGTTGGGTTGATTGTCCCCAGACGACTGGCCCCGCAACACCTTTGTCAGAGGAGGAGAAACTATTAGATTCTACCCTTTGTCAAAAAGGAGGAATTTTTTTAGATTATGGCACTTTTATTTTTGTCTCAATTCAGAATAGTTCTTTTTGTTCTGTGATGAAAGAGTTTTTTGCATTTTTTTTTCTTTTTTAATCAAATTGAAGGGTCGGTTTTTTGATGCGAGAAGAACAGCTAATATTCAGTCATATTCTAAAAATTACGTAAACTGATCAAGTTTTTTTAATATATATAAAAACCATTTTTAACGACTTTAAGTGATTACTAGTATATTGTAGCCATTACAAAGTTGATTTTAAATTCTCGCTAGTTCAAATTGAGTTGTCTCCCTTTAATTGTTAAATATGACGGATCAAGACACATCGTTCTCTCTTCCTCATAAAATTTGATTTTCTTAGTTAAAAAAAAGTCAATGTCAAGTTTCTTTCCACCTCCCCCAAAAACTTTAAAATGACGACTTTCGAAGGTTTTCAGGGGTGCTGAAAACGAATATCACATTTAAATTTAGGGCAGATTAGTAGTTTTCATGATATGAAGAAATTACTTTTTCAAAAAGATGGTGATCACTTTGACAATTCTAGTTCTTAGATGTAAAATATTCCTTTTTTTTTAGTAGGGTAGGTACCTGAACTGAAGGTTTACGATAAATTGAAGTGAGGGACTTAAGGAGGGGTTTGTTGCCACATTGATTTAGGGTTTGTGATCGGGCTAATAGAGTTTTTTAAACACCCCCACCACCACCACCACCATCTGCCAAAAAAAAAATCATTTATCTCATTTAGCTAAAAGAAATTTTGGTACGAGTATATACTCTTAAATGCTATTTGGGTAATTAAACAATGGGAATTTGGATCGTGAGAAAGCAACGGTTATAAGCAAGCATACAGGTGCAGAGGCCAAGGGGTCATTTTGACAATCAATCAAACTGGGTGATCGGAAAATTGCACCAGAAGTAGATTAAGCAGGAGCTGGATCTGATGTGTCAAGGGTTTCGTTTTTGAGCAAGTTAGTGAGTTGGGGTCCTAAAAGCCAAGGAAGCAAGACAAGTTAAACAGGTCTCCCTATACGGAAGCAACAGTCTCAAATAGATGCAGAGAAATGCCACAAGTCTTAGATTGTTGATTTCATTCCATGTTGCAGAAGACAAAATGGCTAGGAGTGAAATAAACCAATATAAGGACATACATCGTCTTATATATTATTTCTTAATTGGAATTTATTTTTGAGATGAGCCGTATATATATATTAATTCATTTTTATTTTGGACTATTATTCTCATCTTTATTAGTTGTTGTTTTCATCTTTATTGGTTTGTTCAGACGGCAGTGATGGCTGAGAATGCAGTTAGGAGATTCGAAGTTCCTATCAACCAATAAAGATGAAAACAACATGTGCTTACGGCTAGTAGTCATCGAAATGGAGGAAGCCGATTAAAGGAGAAAGAAAGGGCAAAATCTTAAGTGTGTTCACGTGTTGTCGTGTGTGTGTGTGTATATATTCTTTAGCATGATAAAGAATGTTTGTTTGAGTACCGCGCATGGAAGCAAATGGGTGTTTGAAAAGAGCCATTGTTAACTCATGTTCAGCCTGGGGCTTTCACCCCAGGCTAATGTGTGCTGCCCGGCAGGGTCAGGGTGAAAGAGGAATAAAAGTTCGTGATTTCGACTTTTATATGCTCGATCACGTTATTTAGAGCTGGCTTGTGATTGGACAAGCCAGGAAGAAAATGGATTTCAAATCTCGGGTTGTAAAAAATAGCTCCTGCCTGTGATTGTAGCGAGTTTCGGCTGCTACACATTTTATATCAATCATATTTTGTTATTGTTGTTGTTTATGAATTATCGAGGGTTAATTATTAATAAATACTTATGGAAAAAAATTATTTCTCCTGTCTGTCTGTCTGTCTGTCTGTCTTGTTGCAAATATCGAATTCAAGGTCACTCATGTTAATGATAGGACACATGAAAAAATGCTTACAAAATAATTTATTTTTATTGACAACTGTATAAGACAATAAAAACAAATGAAGGGTTCATAAAGATTGACAGTTCAGAGTGTTCTAAGAATGTCCTAGATGGAAAAAAGTTTTGTATCTAAGAAAGCTTTGTAAAGACATGTTCATTTCAACTCTTGCCATGTATGTTAACATGTTATAGTGTGTGTAAATGGAATAGACACTATAAATGTGTATGTATATTAGTGTGTCTGCTTTTTTAGTGAGATAGCGTATGTACAAACTGTGTATATGAGTTCAATTAGCAGTGTGAATTTTCTGTTGCCATGTTAAGTAGTTTGTATATCTCTCTCATTGTGTCTGTTGAAGGTTTTGTGCCCCAATAAGTATAAGCGGAATATGTCATATGTACGTGTGTTATGCCTGAAAGAAAAAGCAAATAAAAAAAGGGAAAAATGTGTTAGAATCCTATATTATGAGCGAACTATCAAGAGTGAATATTATGATTGGTTGACAGAAACTGCTGATTTAAGCTTTTGTCCATTTGAGAGTCAATATTTAAAAACAACTTTTGCTGCCGCTACTGCTTCGAACATTATAAATAAATGTCACTTGCATTTTTCATGTTGAATTAAAATTAAAGCACATCACACACATCATTATTCAAAACTTGCAACTATCCAGTCATTTATGTCATTTATCAGCCTCTATTGTTTTCTATTGAAAATTGAAATTTCAACCTAATTCAAGGATTACATGCTATATCTGGTTTGATATTTCTTTAAATAACATACAGCTCAATACAAACACCGGTAACTTCCAATCGTTATTATTTATGTATTTTTATTTTTATTTTCTTCTCACCATATTGACATTTACTGCGTTATAACCATAAAACAACAACATTACCAGTTCACCCTAGTTTCAAGAGTTTTGAAACACCTACCATGAATAAAGAGGTTTTACCTAGAAATATATTATGGAACACAGTCACCCACATTTGATCACTGCGTACAAATTATGATTAAACAAGTAAGATTTCTGTAAAATCCCCCCAAAATATCACTTCATTTTTGTTTTCTTTTTCAACATCAACATTTCTTGTATTCCAAAAGCTTTTTTTTGATTCCTATATACATATTTCATGCAATAATTCGAACAAACTACATCTTATTAAGATAAATTACTTTTATTTTTCGTTTGAGTTTTAAATAAATTATTTATTTTGTTGTGGGGCCAAAGAAAAGCAAAGAAAACATTTTATTTTCTTTTATTTATAATTATAAAAAGTAAGAATGAAAATAATAATGTTGGATTTTTAAAAAAAAATTTTTTTTTTACATTTTCACCCCAAACAAGGCAAATTGCCACTTTGGTGTAGGGGGCTACTATCAGGGGCAACAACTACTGGGGTACTATGGGATTTGGGCAGCAAGATGTCGGTTCACGTTACACTTGAACTTCTGCACGTCAGTACTGTTGGGGAAGCAGGGACCTGGAATGGAATTCCAAAGTCTAGCGGTTCTGGGGAAGAAACTGTTGGAGTAGAAAGATCTTTTACATCTAGGGATCTCTACAGTGTGGGGGTGGGATTTAGCAGCCTGTCGGGTTTGTCGAGGGTGCTCACGTCGTGGGGGCACAAGTGATTGTAGTTCGTCAGAGCATTCACCACTAAAATACTTGTAGAACAGGCAGAGGGATGCAACATTTCGTCGATGGGACAGAGGCTGAAGCTTAGATGCCAGTTCAGGGCCTATCAGGTTTGCGACTCTCTTTTGAACCTTATCAAGGAGCGAGAGACTAGTAGCAGATGCACCAGCCCAAATGTGACAGCAATACTCCATACATTGGCGAATGGTGGCCTTATAGAGGTACAGGATACTTTCGGGTGTTAGTAGTTGTCTAGCACGGTAGAGAGAGTCCACCCTTCTTGCAGCGGCCTTGGCAATGCCTTCAATGTAATTGTTCCAACTCATGTTTCCTGTGAACGTTAGGCCAAGGAGCTTGAAAGATGTACTCTCAGATAAAGAGTCGTTGGCCATTGCTATAGGTGGTAGAGAGGGTTTCTTGTAATTATTGAATGAAACTAGTTTAGTCTTGGCAGCATTGAACGCGACCAACCACTTTTGTCCCCATTCCACCACAGGTTGGATGTCTTCCTCTAGTGTTTCTGCCATTTCTTTAGAAATGTGTTCATTCGTCTTCCTGCCATGCCTGCCATAGAGTGTAGTGTCATCAGCATATATACCCATCTCACAGGCAATTTTGTCGAGGAGGTCATTTATGAATATCAGGAACAATAGAGGTCCAAGGATAGAACCCTGGGGCACCCCCGCATTTATATCATATTGTTTAGATGTTCGACCGTCGAGGACAACCTGGATTTTTCTCTTATCTAAGAAGGATTTAATTATGTTAAGTATTCTACCAGTGATACCGTATGATCTAATTTTCCTGAGGAGACCCTCATGCCATACCCTGTCAAAAGCCTTAGATATATCTAGAGCTACCGCTCTGCCCTCCCCCACTTTGTCCAATGAATGGTATATACGTTCAGAGATTACAGTTGGGATGTCTGCTGTGGAACGGGCTTGTCTAAATCCATATTGTTGGTCAGTCAGAAGTTTAGCATATCTAAGGTGATGGACTAGAGCATGGTTAATTAAGGTCTCAAATATTTTGGCAAAAAGTGGGAGGAGACTAATGGGGTGATAATTTGATGGGTCAGTCCTATCGCCAGAATTCTTGAATACTGGTACAACAGAAGCAGTTTTCCAACAGCCCGGAAAGCAAGCTTCATTAAGGCATTTGTTGTAGAGTTTGGAGAGAACTGACCATTTTTTTAATAGCACAGCTGGGATGAGATCGGGTCCACGTGCTTTTGAAGTGTCAAGGTTTTTTATGATGGCATGCACCTTAGCAGGGGTGATTTTCAGATCGTCTAGCGTGGCGTCTGTCCGCATAGGAAAGTCAGGTAGGGGGTGGTTGGAAGGGTCCAGTGTGGAGTTTGAGGCAAACCGACTGGCAAGCATGTTAGCCTTGTCGGTTGCTGAGGAGACAACCTCGTGATTGTTGGTTAGTGGGGGAATTGTTGATTGCCCATTATTTACTACACTGTTGTAGATTTTCCAGAAGTCCTAGTTTTTGTGCTTCGATGCGTTTTTTTAGTGGTTTCCGTAAATTCTCTCTTAGCTGTCGCTATTTCTTTCTTAACATTATTTCTAGCTTCTCTATATACTTCAGTCTGTTTGAACTGGATTTATGTCGGTTAAATCTGTGGTATGCATGCTGCTTTTGAGCAATGGCAGTTGCGCAAGTCGAAGTAAACCATTGGGGAGAGTGGGGCTTACTATAAAATTTCCGCATGGGAACATGCGCTTCGATTGCAGTTTTGAACCAGTCAGTGGTCTCATTTGCACACTGTTCAGCAGGGAGAGAAAAAATATTTCCCCATGGGGCATCTCTGATTAGGTCCCTGACGGCTTCCCAGTCAGCCTTTTTATAATATCTCGTTGTTTTGAGCACTGGCTCTTCAGTTTTGGCTCTAGAGTTTAGAGCGATTTCAACCATTATCACTGTATGATCAGCGTTCGTTATGCAATCATCGGGAACTGTGGTCAAAAACAGATCTAGAAGTGATGCGTGTTGTTCTTAAAATAAATGAATTTAAGGTTACAATTCCAAGATGCGAAGGAATTAAAATGATGAAGTGAACTGCCACCATGACAACGACGGCGATGGCGATGCAACAGCGACGAGAAAGAAAAAAAAAAAACAGAAAAAACACTGGTTAGCTTAAAAATACAGAGAAATTTAATCAGCGTTCCCACCATTAAGAAATGAGATGTAAGTCAGTTGCCGAAGAGATTCCAAGCAGAGAACACGTCTAAGCAACTCTGCTGATAAAAAAAAAAAAAATATGAAGGAAAACATATTTGATGTCAATCAACGTAAAATGAAGGTCGGTTTGTCTTTTGCTCTTTTCATTTGTCAGTTATAAATAAATATATCGGACCACTTTAAGAGAACTATTAAATGTCGAAAACTCAGAAATCTTGCTAGAGTTTGATAAAAAAAAAAAATATCGCCCAAAAGAAAAAAAAAGAAACATAAAAGAGAAAAGGAGAAATAAAACAAGCAACATGAGACAGATAAAATAAACAAAAGGGAAAAGCAACAGAAGTAGTCTTCCTTGTTCTATTATAAAAAAAAGGGAAAGACTAATCTAAGGGGTGCAAATCCGTAAATATTTCTGTTGTAAATTTGTCTTTCTTTTTTTTTTCTTATAGAGAGTTTGGTATGCGAGAAATATATATATATATATATATATATATATATATATATATATATATATATATATATATATATATATATATATACACACACAAAAGAAAGAGAGAAAGGAAAAAGAGAAGAAAGACTTATGAATTTATGCATATATTATCATCTTTTGAAATTTGTATATATTACCTATTCATTCTTTGATTCTGTTCATTATATATAAAATAAAAAGATAAACACAAAAAGAACACACACACACACATATATATATATATATATATATATATATATATATATATATATATATATATATATATACAAATGTTGAATTGGTTGTCTTTTCATGTTAAAATATATACTGAAATTTCTCTGACCTATCATTTCTTACAGCGATAGAACAGCTGTTTGCTCAATACATCCATTCATTCATCTGACATCTATTTTATAAAACCACAAGCCTAGAGTCCGTGTTTCAAGTCGACAAGAGCAGATAATTGTTACTCCCATTTAAAATGCTCTTTTTGGCAGAGGAAGTCAACAAAATATGGGCTGGCGCATAGCTCCTCGCATCCTTCCACGCAATTTGAGGAAATTTTTTTTTAAAATTAATTTATCACGATCGGATAATAAACCTAACCTCAGAAGGGACACGTTGCACTATACTAGTATATAAATGTTACAATGTCCTTTTGTCTTGAACTCAAGTTCATCTTGACATCCCAAACATTTCACACAAATACTGTTTCATTTTTATGTACTAACAGAAAAAACAGTTATGAAATAACTAAAGAGAGAGGAGAGATAACACTTTAAAGGACAGATTATTTGAGAGAGAGAGGGAGGAGTTGTTTCATACTATCTTATGAGGACCAGTTTCTTTTTATTTATCTATTTGTTTGCAGACTATTATTCTCATTACTTTGCTTCATGACATCCTGACAAAGGCCAGAGGAGTAGTTGGCCAAAACGTCATGGAGCAACAACTATAAAGATGAGGATAATAGTCCGCAAATAAATAAATAAAATATACAAATTACTCATCTCAAAACAATTCCAATAATAAAAAAAATAGATCGGTTTCTTATTTTAAATAAAATATATGCCTCTAGACAAGCCGTAGAATGCTATCATAATGCAAGAAATTGAAATATGTTTAATTTTATTTTATTTCATAATTTTAATGCTGTTATTTTGATGTATTTAAAACTGAACTAGAAAGTTGCAGTGATAGGCAGTGATTGCTTGTAAAAAGTCAACATCATCCTTCAAATGAAAGGCAGTAATTAACCCTCTCTACCAAAAAATTAGCAGCAGTCAACAGTTAGAATTGTCTGATCTATAAGTCATCTGCTGATGACATAAACAATAAGAAAACCAGAGAACAAAATTTTATTCACTATTTGCAATAAAAAATAGTCGACATTGGCAGCTTAGGCAACTGGCAATTAACCAATGTCCTCTTCCCTGAATGAAAATAGCCTCTAAGACTAAACCAAACCATAAGACTAAAAGTCAAAATATGTTAAAGTTTACATTCGGTATTAAAATAGAGCTGTAAAATGTATCATTTTTGATGTAGAAATTATTTTATCCACCACGCGGGCAAAATACCAATTTTTTTTTTTTTATTACTTTTTTTTTGGTCTCTTCAATGGTCTCTACAGTTTAATTGATCATGAAAAAGGAACTTTATTAAATTCATATACTTTTTTCTTTTTCTTTTTTTTTTTGCAATATTTAAATATTTAAATTATTTAAAGATTTTTTTCTGAAATAGTCTTGCTTTTTCTTTTTTGTTTTGTCTCAAGCAGCTATCCTTCTTTTCGGGAGAGATGTGTTTATTGCCTGTCACCTCTGGTGTACTCATCTATAAAAAATCCTGACGGTATCGACTAAAATATTTAGCATTTTTTTTTTACTCTTGTAAATTACATATTGCCACTTGAACATAAGGGGCTACTATTTGGGATCACATGTGAGGAGAGAGATGTCTATTCACATTGCATTTAAACTTCTGCATGTTAGTAAAACCGGAGAAGCAGAAAATAAGGAGGGAATTCCAATGCCTGAGGAAAGAAGTTACTAGAATAGAAGCCTTCTGGCATCTACAGATCTCAACAATGAAAGCGTATGATTTTGCTGCTAGATGGGTTTGTTGGGGGTATGTACATTGAGGTAGTACAAGTCCAATGAGTTTGTCAGAGCACGTTCCATTAAAGTACTTGTAAAACATACACAGGGATGCAACATTATGGGCTGATAGTGCAGTACCCGTTAGATTAAAGACTCTTTTATGGATTCTGTCTAAGAGAGAGAGAGAGAGAGAGAGAGAGAGAGAGAGAGAGAGAGAGAGAGAGAGAGAGAGAGAGAGAGAGACTTGTTGTAGATGCACCACCCAGATATGGTAACACTACTTCATGTATGGGCGAATAGTAATTTTGTAGAGATACAGGTGTGAGTAGTTTCTAGCATGGTAGAGGGAATTTGCCTTCTTTTGCAGCAACCTTGGCAATGTCCTCAATGTATTTGTTCCAAGTTATGTTGCCCATGATGTTAAGCAAAGGAATTTGAACAATTAGTCATGGCTATCGGTGGTTGAGTTCAGAGTGGTCTCTTGTAGCAAACTGGATTCTCCACATAAAACTAACCTAAATAAATGCAGACTTTCTTACATACAGTATCGTAAGTAGATGTGAAAGAAATTGCAATTCAGGAAAGCTTTTGCTTTATAGAGCGTAAAAATTTATAACAAGTCAGAGAAAAGTTTTGTATTTTTTTTTTGTAGTTTAAGATAGTTCATGTGAATAGGTATGTTATTAATAAACAATTCTGGCTTTACTTATATTAAAATAAATTGTTCCAAAATCAAATGATGCTATCCCATTGACTAAAGCAGTAAAATTTTAAATATACATTTTAAAATGTGTTTTATTGACGTGAAGATAATTTAGCTGACAATTATTTTAAATTATTTTATGGTAAAAAGACAAAAAATATTTATTGTTTTAAAAAAGAATTATTAAATTGCTACAGTTTTAGATAAATAAAGAAGAAGCATTCGTTTTATTTATTTAACAAATAATTAGTTGACAATAACAATTATTTTTACAGATGAAGAAAGTCATTTTTCTTAATAATTTACTCCAAACAAGTCATATTGCCACTTGGATGTAAGCAGCTACTAATTGGAATCATGCCTATAGGGGCACTATGTAGGGAGTTAAGCAGCAAGAGAAATTTCAAAGCTAGCAGTTTGAAGGAAGAAACTATTAAAGTATAAAGCTCTCTGGCATCTAGGCATCTGTACAGTGAAGGGATTTTTTTTAATTTTTAGGAGTATTTATTTTAATTGTTAGGAGTATTCACATCGAGGGGGCATTAGTGCTACAAGTCTATTAGTGCACATTTCATTAAAGTAAAAAAAATAAAAAAATAAAAAGTACTTGTAAAACCGGCACAGGGATGCAACATTACAGTGATGGGACAGAAGTTAGAGTTTAGTTGACAATGTAGGAAATATTGACCTATTAGATAGCAGACTCTTTTTTGAACTCTTACTTAAAGGAGAAACTAGTGACAGATGCACCAGTCCAGATGTGGCAACAATACTCCATGCATAATAGAATGGTGGCTTTGTAAAGATACAGGATACTGTCAGTTGTAAGTAGTTTTCTAGCACAATAAAGTGACCCTACCTTTCTTGCAGCAGCCTTGACAATATTTTTTTGTTTAAAATAAAGCATATTGTTTTGTAAAGTTTGCATTTTTTTGTGTTTTGTTTTGTTGGTTCAAATACATTGTTAGATCGCAAGCAATTCTGTTGTTTCATGTGTATCAGTTGCCGGATCCTATTTCTGTTAAACCTGTGAGAAATTTAAAATGTGCAAGCGCATATGAGCTCCTCTTGGAATTTCCAATACTCCTGATGTACAATCTAACTATATCCACATTGCCCTAGTTGGATTTTGATTGGTCAGGCAAGACTACTCATACCTGTATATGGCTTCAGGTTGATGAGAAAAACAATCAACCTGTATTGATAGTTTTTCTCATCAACCTGAGCCCATGTGATTAAGTGATATTTCTGCTGAAACTGGTATGTGCCTTTATAGTGGGTTGAATGGTATGATCGGACACTTTCATCATTAATTGAAAACCACTTTACATACAGGTAATGATCCTCAACAAAAGATTAAGTATGTGCCTATTATTGTCTTTGATTGACATGTTGCTATCAAAGAGGATTTCGAATATTTCCCAGTAGAACTGGTTTATGAAATTCCATTGGCAATACCTAAGCAAATTTTCATTCACTCAGATTTTAAATATATAGATAGACTCAGATGCTATTTTAATTTCTGTTGATGAACTAAAGTATTAAATCAGCATTTCCTACAGACCTTGCTTCATGTTTATACAAAAAGACTCGGTGAAAGTCCCACTCACATCACCTTATACTGGCCCTTATCAAGTGCTTGCATAAGTCAGTAAATTTTTTGCTTTTAACGTTGGGATTACAAAAGAGACTGTACTGATAAATGAGTTAAAACAAGCCTTTTTGGACACTGATATTCAGGAACCCCATCACTCCCATCCCAATACACGCACTCAATGTTCTTGAGCCTACTGAGATGGAACCTCCAGACACACTGAAATCATGTCTTTAAACGTATATTGTTGCAATATTTTTGTCTTATGATGAGGTATGATCCTGCACAGTCGGGAGATTCTATTTATAAACAATGCTGCTAGGAACTGACGAATCGAATTAATTCATGTTCTGCTACCAACCAATCAGAAACCAGAATTGCTCCATAAATATTAAACCTTTCTGTAGCAACTTCACATATGTTTTCTTCGTGACAACACGGGAAGAATCTTTTGCGCTGTGGATTCCAACTCGAGAATTGTCTACTGAGAACCAGTCACCTCCAGGACTTGTGTAGAACAACTAACCATCGGAAACTGTTCTGAAACTAAACATGGCTTACACTTCTAGGGGTTATGGACCCAACGTGCGTCTTTATTTTGATGGATCCAAATCAAAATTCGAATTGTGGCAAGTGAAATTTTTAGGATATCTACGAAATCAAAAGCTACACAAAGTACTCCAGGCACAACCTGAAAACAGAAACGACCTCGACTTCATTGAAAAGAACGCAACTGTCTTTGCAGAATTAATACAGTGCTTAGATGACCGAAGTCTATCACTCATAATGAGAGAAGCCCTGGACGATGACAGCAAAGCATTGAACATATTGAGAGAGCATTATTTATCGAAAGGAAAACCTAAAATTATTTCTTTATATATTGAACTGACCTCTCTAAAATGAATAGAAGCCGAAGCCACTGCAAATTCTTTAAAAATGTCTGGTGAAGTTATTAGCAACAGTCTGTTAATTTCCATGGTCCTCAAGGGATTACCGAGTGATTTCAAGCCGTTTTACCACCATGATAACTCAGAAAGAAAAACCCATGACTTTTAATCAATTCAAGGTGGCACTCAGAAGTTATGAGGAAACTGGAAAAATGATCACAGAAAAAACGAATCTACAAATATCATGAAATTTAAAAAAGCAGACATAAAAACACCAAAATTAAATTATACCCATGCTGGGAATAAAAACTGCAACTTTGCCAAAAACAATTTTTCTCCTAAGAAAAGAACAAAAATTATTTGCTATAACTGTGAACGACCTAATCACAAGAGTTTCCAATGTAGATACAGGACTTTCAAAGGAGACTCCATTAAAAATGTGGAGAGTTCCGTTAGTAAACATACATTTTTATTTTCATGTACGTTTGACGCTTCAACAAACTCCTGATCTGAAATGGAACACGTACGTCAAGTCTGTTGCCAAGGTCGCTGGAAAGATGGTGGGATCCTTCTACCGCTCCAGAAGATATCTCACTACTGATGCAATTCTCTATCTACATAAAAGCCAAGTACGTCCAAGGATGGAATACTGTTGCCATATCTGGGCAGGAGCTGCTAAAAACAGCCTATCCTGCCTTGACAGAGTACAAAATAGACTTCGTGGCTTAGTGGGGGATGCCCTTTTCTCTACCCTGCAACCTCTCTCCCACAGAAGAGACGTTGCGAGCCTATCCTTGTTTTATCGTTATTTCCATGGCAGGTGCTCGTTTGAACTCCAATCTCTGGTCCCCCCTCGCCAATCTTTCACAAAAAACACCCGTCTAGCTGAATCCACTGTGAAAAATTTCCCCCACTCTATATCTGTGCCTAAATCAAAACGCGGATTCCATGAACAAAGCTTCTTTCTTAGAACTGCACGCCTGTGGAACTCTGTTCCGTCTGCCTGCTTCCCACCGGACTGCAACTTGGATGTCTTCAAGTCCAATGGTAACAAATTCCTAATGAACCGCCCCCTTAAGTAAACACTTCATCAAATCTCCGCACTAACGTAATGTACTTGCAATAACCCTTATCCCTGAGTGGCTTCTGGGCCTTGATAAGTGGTGATCACTGTGTAAAAAAAAAAAAAGTAATAATTTTCTTGTCAATTGTGGTGCAATGGCACATATGATTACAAAGGAACCTAATTTTATCAATTTTGATCCCAACTTTAAGCCTCAAAATCATTTTGTAGAAGAATTATATCGTTTTAAAAAGAGGTGATGCTAAAATCTCGCTAAGGAACAATAAAGGTGAACTATGTTTCTGTATTCTAGAAAATACTTTTCTAATCCCGAAATTTAAACAAAATATATTTTCTGTACAAGCTGCCATTAAACAAGGTGCAAATATAAACTTTAGCCCCAATATATTAAAACTGGTGTATCCGAATGGAACTGTATTCGACATTAAAAAAAATGGAAGACTATATTATTTAAATAGCGTAGTCCCATCGAAAACTGCCTGCCATGATTTACAGACATGGAAACTAAATATGGCTTACACTTCTAGACATATCACCACTACACATTCTGGTAGACATATCTATTAGTCAAAGAATATTATGCAAGACGGTCTATATCTGAGTTAACACATTTTCTATTTACAGTGGCATTTTTGGAATATGATATTTGGTACTTAATTTAAGGTCACCTACCGTTTTTCTTTTTTCTGCAAAAGAACACGCATTTTATCTCAAACTGAATATTTATTTTTCCCTCTTGTTGTAACTTGTATGTTAGTTTAAATTTATTCTCTTGCACAGCTACTGTCAATAAAGTATATTATGTTTTTATCGGCTATAAGCCTATGTAGGGGGTAACGTAGCAGTTTTATGATTACAATCTATTTTCTTTTGTGCAAATTTATTTTTACACCCAGAATGAATTATACATTATCCAATCAGAACACTTTTGCATGGTAGACACTTCTACTCAACTGTTTCATTGTATTTTCACACATTTTTGGCAGTCAGTGTTTTCATGTCATGGTAGCGAGATGGTTATGATCCGATCTCCTCCCAAAATTAAAACATGGTGAACACAAGATGAGTGACCTAGATTCCACCCACCAACTCAACATATTTAAATATTTCTGTCTGTGTAACTTTCAAGTCTCTACCTGTTTGTTGATGAAACTGTAGAAACTTGTAATGGAGGAGTTTGTTCTTATAATCAGTCTAACCTATTTTTCTATTCAACAAGGTCTACAAAATAGGCATCTATTCAACACCCCTTTCTCATCACAATTGGTTCTCCTGCCTTTTTCTTACAAATGACAAAATTCTCTTCTCTTTATATGTGTTTTTGTAGTGTGTGTTATAGAGAAGTACAATTGAGAAAAAGTTTCAGAGAATTTCAGACTGTAATATCTATATATATATAATTTGACTATCAATTGCCGCCAAAATATTACGAATGGAATGTCCTAGAAAAAAGTAATCAGTAAGAAAAGTAGAAATGACTGAACACCTTGTCGACTAAATTCTCATAAAATATCTTAAAACAGTAAAATAAAAATTATTATGCTAGGTTTCATCATCATCATCATCATCATCATCATCATCATCATCAGTTTAACATCTGTTTTACATGCTAGCATGTGTTGCATGGCTTTTAAGACTAAGCTATATCTGGCCAGGTCTTTATTTGTCCTTCTTTTTCTAAAGTCCACTTTTATCACTTCCTCCCATGTTTTCCTTAGTCTGAATTAAACCTGCTACTTTAACTGCTCTACATCTCCCCAACAACTTTCATTCATTCTTTCAACATGGCCACATCAAGGTTTCTTGCTTTACACATATCTCTCTATACTGTCCAGATTTCATTTTCCTCTGTGATCATCAGATCTCAGACACACATTAAACATATATTGTATCATCCTCATATTAGCTTTTTCCATACAATGCATGTCCTGAACTTTCACTGGCCAGGTTTCACTTCCATACATCACACTTCATACACATACCTGGTAGACTCTTCTATTGGTCAGCAGTAGTAACACCATGCTAATCAGTAATTACAGAAATTTCCTGAACTTATTCCATCTATTCATAACTCTTGGAATCATACTTGCATGTGCACCATTCTTTGCTCCAATTGTATAACTAAGGTATCAAACCTTTGTAGCTTTGCTATACAGATATATATTTCAAACAGAAACAGAAAAGGTTGGCTGTGAAAATTATATAAAAGAGGCCCTGAAACATTTATACTGATGAGACCACCCTCTATTGTGGTATTGCTTCTCACTCATCTTTTTCAGATCGGTTGACATATGCAGTTGATCTAGAAGCTGATTTGGGTCTATTGTGGGTACAAAATAGCTTGTTTCGTTTAACCCTGTAGAGACTCAGCTATTGTCTTTCAATTGTAGGCGTGTCCCTTTTCTTCCTGAGATTCTTATGGATGGCTCTGCTCTCAATGAGAAATCGACTCTAAAACTTCTTGATCTTTCTTTCTCATCAAATCTTTCTTGGAGTTCATATATTAAATCCATTGCTCTTTCTGCTTCTTGTGAAACTGGTTCTCTCTATCGCTCTAAACACTTTCCCATAGATGACGCTATTCTCTATCTCTACAAATCTACTATTAAATCATGTATGGAGTATTATTGTCATATTTGGGCTGGTGAATCTGTGTCCCATTTGAAGATGCTTAATAAATTGCAATTGATTGGCCCCACACTTTCTTCTTCATTGCAACACCTCTCTCACAGATGTGATGTTGCTAGTCTCATTCTTTTCTACAAATACTATTATGTTTTAATACCTCATTGTAATACAGCTTCCTATTCCAGTAACTTCTTTCCAAGGACTGCAAGGTTGTGGAACTCTCTTCCTGCTCATTGTTTTCCTTCTACCTACAGCCTTCGTCTTTTCAAGACTAGGGTCAATAGGCATCTCCTGTCTTTTCAATAATCATCTTTCATTCTTGTTAGCTCCTTACATCAAGTGGCTTCATGCCTGGTCTCAAGAGATTTCCATAAAAAACGTTGAATTAGCTAAGTCTCCTGAGATTGATGGGTTGCCTACAAACTGTATTTAAATCTTGTACCTTTGCTGACTGTTTTATTTAACTTGGTTTAGGAGCAAATCTACTCCTCATCACTTTACCAGGGGAATTATGAAAATACCCTGCAAGAGCAAAGATGGTGGGAATGGTATTGGTAATTTTCAGCCCATAATATGAAACACTGACTGAAAGATTTTGAGTAAGATTTCAGCAAATCATCAGACTTGTGCTGTGAAGGGTAAGATTATCCAAGATATACACGTGATACACTCATCACTGAGAAAGTTAGCACTGAAGCCGTGTTGATCAATTTGGATCAGTCTAAAGCATTTGATAGGGTTGATCATCAATACTTGGAGGCTGTCTTTTCAGCTGTGAACTGAATACCACAGTTTCAATCTTGGATTCGCTTTTTATTTTTGAACTCCAATGCTCTGATGGAAGTGAATAGTGTGAGATTGAAGCTTTTCAATATGCCCAGATTTATTTGTCAGTGATGTCTGCTTTACTGATGCTCTATCTGCTTGTGTCGGAATCCTTCCTTCAAAGGCTTAGAGTGAATTCTGTCCTATGACAGATGCTTGCACCTCATTAAAGTACTCTGCTTATGCCGATGCTATTACAGCATTTAGTGTAGAGATTAAACAGAAATCATATCGTATGAATCATGTGATAGAAAGAGCTCAAATCAACTTTAACGAATCTGTGGACGTGTGCATTAATGCTTAGAAGCATGTTTAGCTGGACGAATAGGCCATGCAAGCTACTCAATGTCTGATCTGCAATTAGAGAAAAATTGTTCAGAGGTATTGAAAGCGATTATGGTCTCTTAGGAATTTTTCATTAAGTGAAGGATAGAAGTGTGCAGTTCGTACATTTAACTGCTCATTCTATATCGTCTATCAGTTCTTTCACTCCTGTCGGATACACTGCTTGAATTACAGCTGGCTATTTATTAAGATTGTCGGACTGACTTCCTCATCTTGGTTGTTAGAGTCACAACGTTTCGGCCGTTTTGCTCTCTGGCCTTCATCAGGTGTTTTGTATCAAACTGTGGAACCGTTTGTTAGGAGTCTCAGACCCAACTCTTTATTATTATTACGGGGGTATCATGTTTGGACTCCAGCTAGGCTTTGGGACATAGTTGCTGATTCTCTGTTTTGAATGTTACTTTTCACTGCCTTCATTCAGGATTGAACTCAGCACCTTTGGGTAACTGTAAACTTTGATACAACGTCTAGGACCACTCTGCCATATGTCACAAGGACCTAGGATTGAAGAGTCACAATTTCCTCCATGGCTCTATTATTATACTGATGTTAATCAGGTTCATCCGCATCTTCATAGTTTGCATACTTAATGTGAGGGTGTTGAACTGGAACATATTCATGGCTGTAGCAATTCGACTTCAACAGTGGATAAAAACGTTATATTATTCTGAGCAAACTCATCGATATGAGAGAGGTGATATTGTTGATGAGTATGAAAGTAGTTTATGGGAGGAAGACCTTTACTTCTCTCACCCTTATTTTCATGTTTTTTACTCCTAGTGTTGTTTTTATAATACTCCCTTTCCGTTCCTCAATTAGGTGAGTGTTATATTACAAAACTGAGCATAGGGAAGCAAGAAAAGGTTGAGTTTAAAGATAAAATGATTGTGAAACGAACTGCTTGGTGAGTCAGGATGTTCTGGCAGTGGCAATGGTGGGAATGCTGGTCGGGTGTTTAATATGACTCGGCGACGATCTGATGTTAGGTCAGGCTGAGGCGGAGGCAGCAATGTCAGGAACGTGGCTTATGTGTTCTGGCATATGGAAAACATGTGCGGTGGCGGCAATGACAGGAATGTGGCTTAGTGTTCTGACGTCTGGGATACAGGTGTGGTGACGGCAAGAGAGGAGTAATCCTAATAGCAGGTGTCACTGTGGAGAGTTGGTGACAGTGGCTCCTGCTATTGGCGGGACAAACCTCGCTGTCTGGTGTGCTGTGGTGATCTGGCTATGGCAGCGGTGGCAGAAGAGAGGTAGTCTTCAAGGCTTGCTGTCCAGTATCACGAGTGAGATGGCGGCGATGTGGCATTGGTGGCGGTGGTGGCGCAGTAATTTTAGTAGCTGTTGTCGCTGGCGAGGGGTTAACGGCTGTTGGCTGGTAAGCTGTGGTGATCTGGTGGTGGTGGCAATGGAAGAAGGGTAGTCTTCAAGGCTTGCTGTCCAGTATCACAATTGAGATGGCGGCGGTGGCGCAGTAATTTTAATAGCTGTTGCCGTTGATGAGGGGTTAACTACTGCTGGCTGGTAATGGAGTGAGATTCATAACTTGACATGCTGGGCCGATCTGCTCACTTGTCGAAAAAGCTGTCATTTTTATACTCGCAATGCGGACATAGTTGTAGACAAAACGCGACTTTTATAGCTGGTCGGCGTTTTCGCTTTTTATTTGTGTTTGTTTTTTGTGTTTTAATGTATTGTAGCAAGTCGTCTGTTTGATGTTTGTATATATGTGTTATATCAATTTAAAGCTAAGAAAGTTGTGAATGTGTTCTAGTAGGTGTTGTACTGTTGCAGTGTTGTCGTGTGTGTTTAGCATGTTCATTTACGTTGTATCGACAAATGGGTTTTGTCTTAGTGTCGCCATTATTGTCACTGTTGCTGCTCCTGCTGGTTTCTCGTTTATTCATGTAAATATGGATATGCGATATAACAACAGACTGCTTGATTTGCCAGAGATGCAGGTCATCCTTTGAAATTTTGAAGTGTGATTGTAAATAAAATGTTGAGGCCTGTATCATCTTTTTGGACTGTAAATCTGCTGCACATCTAAAATATGCTTTTAAGCATTGTAAATATTTCAAAGTTTTTTGTAGATAAAATTTTTCCTTGTCGAAATTCTCCATTGCATATCTTGTATAGATTTGAGGCTATCCATAGTATAAATTATTATGGTGAATGTGAATATGATTGTCAAGTATAAAAAAGGTATTTTGGTGAATGATGGTTATAAATGAAACTAGCTAGATTTGGATAGTCAGTATTAATAGTAATTGACTGAACTTTCCCCTTCCCTCTTTTTGGCCTATGTGGTGCAGTTCTTAGATTATTTTACTTTTGGCATCGGTTACTCGATTAACAAGATTTGTATTTTGGAGAATTATTAATTACAATTCGAGAGTCAGACTTTTTGAGAATTGGCGCTGTTATGTTTTGGAGAATTTGACAGTCAGTTTTTTTGTTTTTTTTGTTTTTCGTTTTTTTTAACTTTTGCTACAATAGGTATTTTCTATTAAAATTTAATTTAAAAAATTTTTTTCTAAATATTTTTTTTTCCAAATCAAACAAGAATAAGGACAGTAAAACAAACGTATGAACAAGCATTTGATATTTTGTAGTAAACCATAGCAAAACAAAATGATATCTTATCAGCTTTAACTTATTTTCTGGGAGCTTTTTAAAATTTTTTTTTTTTTTTACATAGGCGTCCCCACTTATCAAGGCCGATAGGCCACTCAAGGATAAGTGTTAAAAAGTGTACAGCAGTCAAAAGGACAATATAGTAATCGATAGTAATGGAAGTTTGGTAAATTTGTTAACTTAAGCGGACTGGCTCATCAGAAACTTGTTTATGTTGGACTTGAAGACAACCATATTATAGACAGCTGGAAAGCAGGAAAACGGAAGACAATTCCACAGGCGTGCAGTTCTAAGAAAGAAGCTTTGATCATGGAATCTATGTTTAGGTTTAGGCACAGATAAAGAGTGGGGGGAATTATTGATAGTTTTCAGCTAGACGAGTATTTCTTGTGAAAGTTTGGTGAGGGGGGACCATAGATTGAAGCTCAGTTGAACACTTTCCATGAAAATAACGATAAAGCAGAGACAAACTCGCAACATCTCTTCTGTGAGATAGAGGTTGCAGGGAAGAGAAAAGGACATCTCCAACCAGGTCACGAAGTCTGTTTTGAACCCTATCAAGGCAGGACAAGTCTTTTCTAGCAGCTCCTGCCCATATGTGGCTACAGTATTCCATACTTGGACATACCTGGCTCTTATATAGATGGAGAATAGCATCAGCAGTGAGATATCTACTGGATCGATAGAAGGATCCCACCATTTTTCCAGCGGCCTTGGCAACAGATTTGATGTACGTATTCCATTTAAGATCAGGAGTAAAGGTCAAGCCCAAGAAGCCCATCAAAACTTGAGGCCTCCCCAAGACGAGAGCCATTCATTTTAATTGATGCCAGATAGGGATCAGAACGTTGATGATGTAAAGATAGAAGCTTTGTTTTAGATGCATTAAAAGTAACCAGCCACTCCTTTCCCCATTGTACAACATGATCAAGATCAGAGGAGAGAGAATCGGAGAGAACTTGGTCGTTTACTGTCTTAGATGTGCTACCATAGATGGTAGTGTCATCAGCAAAAATGTCTACGAATGATGTAAGGATGTGATTTGGAAGATCATTAATGTAGATCAGGAAAAGAGTTGGGCCCAGGATGGACCCCTGAGGGACTCCAGCATTAATACTGTGAGCTTCTAATTTTTGCCCATCAACTACTACTCTTATGAACCTATCAGAGAGAAATGATTTAATAATTGAGAAGACATTTCCAGCTATACCATAGCTGGAGATCTTGTGAAGTAAACCTTTATGCCATACCCTATCAAAGGCTTTTGATATGCCAAGAGCAATTGCCCTAGAAAGGTTGCCTCCGACGAGAGATTCGCTAATCCTATGAGATATAACTGTAAGCACATCTGCTGTAGATCTAGCAGAACGGAAACCATATTGAGTGTCACTAAGAAGGTTATTTTTGCTGAGATGGTTGATTACTTCTCTATTTAACACAGATTTCAGCAACTTACTCATGACGCACAGGAGACTTATTGACTTGTACTGAGAGGGAGATGAATGATCGCCTGAATTTTATAAATACAGGGCATACTGATGAGATTTTCCAGAGTGATAGGAAGCAATTCTCCTTAAGACAACGTTTAAACAGTTTTGTAAGATTGGGCGCTAGTTCTGATTGAAGTTTTTTGAGTACTATAATTGGAATACCGTCATGTACAGATATTTGTATATCACATAGCGTGTTTTCTGATACAGGAGAAAATATTGGGGGTTGGCGGCCTTGGTCGCAAAGGGTAGAATTAGCTGCAAAGTTTTTGGCAAAGAGTTTTGCTTTGTCTGATGCTGACGAGATTACCTCAGGTCCATTGATGATAGTTGGGATAGAGCACACACTTCTGTTCAGGATTCTGTTTGCCATTTGCCAAAACTGGTGGGAACCAAGCCGCTGCTCAGCTACTTTGGACTTAACAGATTGAGCATACAACTCTCTTGCGTTCTTTATTACTTTCTTACAATAGTTGCTGGCAGTCCTGAAAGCAGCTTTAGTTTCCATACATCTATTACGTTGGAAGCAGTGGAAAAAGTGATTTCTGTGCACAATGGCAGCAGCACATTCTGGAGAGAACTACGGCTGGCTGTTAGGTTTTTGCTGGAACTTTTTCAAGGGTATGAAACGGTCTATACCTACAATTAACTATTCCGTCAGGTCTGATACTATAGAGGACACATCCTTTTTAAACATGGAATGTAGAGGTAGATCCGATATAAATGTACGGAAGCTATCCCAGTCAGCCTTAGTGTATTGATATACTTTACGATGGAGAGGTATGTCTGGGGACATATTACATTTCATTTTTATCTTAATTGATACAACAGAGTGGTCGGAAGATCCAAGAGGAGACAGAACAGAAACTGAACATAGTTCAGGGCAAGTTGTGAGAAAAAGGTCTAGTAGGCTCGCATACTGGCCGTCATTGTCGGGCACACGGGTGGGTTCATGAACAATCTGAGTGAGGTCATAGGCAATGGAGAAATCATGACAGAACCTCCCCTCATCATCGGTCTTGTTTGAGTGGGTCAACCATTCGACGTTGTGAACATTGAAGTCTCCACATACATGAATGTTAACTGAAGGATAAGTAGAAAGGACTTGGTCAATTTTCTCAGATATGCTTTGAAAGATAGTAACTCCGCTGTTGTGGGGGTGATAGAGAGTAAATATAAATGCAGTAGTGTGAGCTAAAGCAACCCAGAAGCACATATGGGGTAAGTTAGGATCTTCCCTGGAGATGTCCCTACCACATGGAAAGCCATCTTTAATATAGGCACATATTCCATGCCCATGGCGATCTTGGGGGTCAGATTTAGAAGTTAAGTTAGAGTATCCTTTAATTGCAAACTCTTCTGGGGAAATAGCCTGTCCAATGCCAGTTTCGCTTAAAAATAAAAGGTCTGGTTTAGTCTCCTGTAATTGGGCTTCAACCTCTGGAACATAGACCCCTGATGTTGGAGAAGGAGGAGACATGGTAGTAGGGGTCTACGTTGGAAGTTGGAGAACCGGGTTTAATTGTGTTAGATATTGTAAAAAGAAATGATTGTTCATTCTTTTAGAAAACTGAATATTAAAAATGTCAGCTAAAGAATGAACAATACAAATTAAAAATATATTGTTAAAAAATAGGTTGGAATTATGTGTTGAGAATTTTTTGTTGTTAGAAGTGTGTTTGGAAAAACATGCATAGCTACATGAATTCGTCACATTTGGGAAACACATTTCTGACGTCATAGACAAAGGGGGATTCTCAATATAGGAGCTAGAGTTAGTCAGATCAGGGGAGTCAGCAGAAGAGTAGAGTCGAGAGCAGTTGAGTTGGAGTCAGTCCTTTGGAAGCAAAGGGAAGAACATTAAACTATGTAGATCCTAAATTTAAATTCCTGACGTCATCATCATTCGACCAGTCCAATGAATAAAGAATCATCATTGTGTTTTCGTAACTGTTGTCATGTGTTATCTTTCAACACTCAAAAGGTAATTTGTTAATCATCTTGTAATGAACATTGTGTAACCCTTACAGGATTGTGTATCTCCCCTCCTCTGTGTTAAGAACTTGTATACAAAACTAGTCAGTATATATATGAAGTCCCAAGCATCCAAGGACTGTAATATGTATAAAGGTCTTCTTTCTCATCACTATCGCTATATCCGTTATATGTATTGTCTCAATATGTTCCCCCCGTCATATCCCTTTAAAATGACCCCCGCACTACTATTCAACATTGGGTACAATATAATAATCAGTACAAATGCATGCAAAATGGTAGGGAAAAAGAAAAACTATAAAAAGGATGATCACGCAAGAGCCGTGGATGTCATCACACCCGTAGTGAGAAGTCACACGAGGTGGAACAATGAGGAAATAAATCTCGTTGTTACAAACGAAAAAGTTTGTTTTTGTCTCCTTTGCAACGTAGACTGCATACAACGTGTGGGTCCTGTACATAAGTGTGTGTATGTCGCAATAGTATTTATAAAAAAAAAAAGCAAAAAACTATTTAATGTTGTCAGTGATTTCTTTATATACATTAGGATAACGGATTTCATTTGAAGCCTTAATAATCTTTACTGACGATTGTATTAGGACTGTCTCTTGAATGTGTTAGCATAGAATTCAGGTTATGCCTCCAATCAATTACTCTTCTTTATACTCTTCAATATACTTACTGCTGAGTAAATTTTATTCATACCAACTAAGGATACATCTTCGACACTCAGTCTAATAGTAGTTTATGTTATTCAGCTAAAATATTACCGTCTCTCTGAGATGAGGTTACTTTATTGCTAATTATTTGAGGTTCCCATACCAGGCAATACCGGTAGAGCTGTCCAGACAATTTCTTGTAGGTCGAAATGCACTTCACTTACTATGCTGGCCTCCCCAAACCTCATCTAACCTTATGTATAACCTCCTACAGAGAAGGTAAATAAACATGTTTATAAGCACACATCATGATTCAACCTTAAGCCTTCAACCTTGATACAATGGTTGATTTTATCTTTGCCGCCATCATACCAAGCGTGATTGTGTAACGCAACTAGAACGCACATTAGCAGGTGATAAAAAGATAGAAAATATTCAAATATTCAATCTGCAATATTTTCACCTGTCTCATATCAATTTAACTGGTCGTATTTTCTGAATTATATTAAAATATCTGTCTTGTTTATCACCACTATTGACTACATAACAAAATATGCCTCATCCCTCTTTCATTTGTTACAACCTGGGAAGATATGATTTTCAATTCAATTTATTTGGCAAAAAATAAAACAAGCATGCTTCGATTGTCATGTAGGAAAAAGGTAATAGATACTTACTCAGAAAAGGAGATAGTAACCCAACACCTGTCCAAATTCACCTTAAATTGTTGTGCTGTTGGCGCATTTATTACCTTTCTTGAGAGTCTATTCCAAAATCTAAGGATCCTAATTAAGAAAATGGCCTTCCTCCGATTCATTTGAAATTAGTAGTGACATAGTTTTTCTTGTGGCATCCGTGTAGATCTGTTTCTGGTGCAGAAACTAGGCTCCAAGGCATACCATAATCACCACTGAGGAGATTGTAGGCCAAGATGATACCACCGCATAATTGTCAATGCTCACGAGAGCTTTCTTTAGTCCTCTCCCACTGCAAGAACTTAGACACCAAGGTCAGAAAGTGATATTGAAAAGTTAGTATCCCTGGGGAGGGACACTAACTGGCAGAAGGTGCCTGGGCAACCCCGTCGCCATTCCTCAGTGAGAGCGCCTCAGGCGATTAGTGATAAACTAACCCCTTCTCAAAGAGAGAAAGCAAAGCCTGGGATGGTGGACCTCCTAGGCCTGCACAGAACTAAACTCCCACCGTAAAATCAACAGGCATTGAATCATTACGGGTATGGTCAGATCTTTGCTGATTTTGGAGGCCCAGGATAAAAATCTCTAGCCGAAAGTTTCTTGAGTTGGTTCTTATGAGGTAGATCCCATAGACACTGCACCATTGGAGAAGCCAGTCTTTGAACTCTCTCCAGATGTTGGGTATCACATATTAGGTATGGAGCAGAGCCTTAACACCATACTTTAACAGTGTTTTTGTTGTTTGTTTTTTTTTTGTTTCTTTTACGAAGGTCTGAGATAAAGTGGGAGAAATATTTCAGGAGTGAGTTTGCAGAAAGAATGCCGAACAAAAAACAAGGTCAGAAGGTGGAAATTGAAAAGCTAGCACACAAGAAGTGTGCTTGAGTAGCCCCGTCTATTTTTTCTCTTAGTGTCTCAGGCCATTAGTAATAATCTAACTCATTCTCAAACAGAGGAGGTAAATCCTGGGAAGGTGTGCCTCCTAGAACTGAATAGGATCATACTTCAGCTTAATAAATGAAAGGTCACCAACTCAAAAATGACTCTGTCAGACTAATATGTAAAGGATGTATCCTCGGCTGATATGAATAATATAAACTCATAAATGACCAAGTTGACCTCACATTGTAAATTAGTGCAATACTAATGCAAAGTGTAATAGTGTCTGATAAAAGTGTCATCACTCTGAGAGAGGCGGTCCTTCTCACCTTGTTAAGATTAAAACATCCCAATATCCAATCAACTGTACAAATAATTTCTTCAATTGCTACATACAATACAAGGCTTGCTGAGAAAAGTATCTTTTCAGTCCTGAAACCATTTTTAGCAAGAAACAATGATGGCTCAATTGAACTTTGGCCAAGTCATCTAATACAACAATTTCCAACTTTTTGTACTTCATAGACCACTAAATGTATAAGTTTAAATTTGGTGGACCACTGATATGAATACAGAAAAAAAAGATAAATATATTTATGTAATAATAATCATAATACTTTTATGTTATTAGTATGAAATGCACCCACTAAAGGTAACAAAGTATATAAAATGATTTCAATTTTTTCCTTGCTGTTACAATTTCAATAGGAAATTAACCAAACATTTTCAAATAAATCTTTCAATCAAAAGTGTGTTTCATGAAATTATACTTGCATTTTATCCCCACTGAAAAATTATGCACTTATTCTGAATAAAATGCCTTTCTCAAATATGTATTTCCACAAAGATGATAGCAAACATTTTTACTTTCTAACCATCAAGTCCTTTCACTTGCCTCACGTCACCACCTGATGATTCATACCAAGTATCATTATTTTTCAAATGTACAGATCTTCAGATTTGCTATACACTAAAGTACCATATTTAAATTTCATTAAACTATTACAGCAGCAGTAGATTTATTGCATGAAACAGACGATTCATATTAATTACATTTCTTTCAACTACTAGGAAACCTTTCATTTATACAAATTTATAAGTAATATACCGAAATATTACTGCACTTAGACTATTTCATACATTCATTCATACTGATAGCATATTCACTTCACTCTTTAACACTCAGAAACTTCAAACACTTCCTAAGTTTTTTATGTGTCCAAGTTTCAGATTATAAAAGAAAACGAAACAAAATGAAACTGCAACTATTTTTTTAGGTACACTTATTCTAACATGGGTTGGTTTTAGTATCTTAAATTCTATTCGGAACAAATTCACAAATCTCTTACTAACCTAACAATTACTTCCCTTGATTTGCATCTTTCCATAAAACATCACCTTATACTAAAAATGTGTCATTAAAACACGTTGAAAGCAAACCAGAAAAACACACAACTCAAACTTTTCACTAATCGGTGTTCGATCAGATTTGGTGCCTGATATTAAAGACTTCCTGTTTTGGTTAAAAGTAAATAATCAAATAGGTGTTGAAAAATTTGCAGATAATTTTTGTTTCATGGAATTTATTTTACATAAATTTTTTCCTGGGCAACACCAATACATTAGCGGCTAGTTATTGAACTAAGACGAATTGAAATTCTTGCATTTTTAGTTTGAGATAGGACTTTTTTTATTTGAAATTCATTTCCAGATATTTTAATCCAATAGCATCACTACAAGATTGTATTTATTTCAAATCAAAACCAGTACACAGTTTTAATTGCTGTGATAAAATAAAAATAGCCATTTGGTGTTGTAAAAATGACATATTGGCATATTTCAGTTACATGCATACAATAATGGTTTAAACTCGTGTTTATTTTTAGATTACATAAGCCTTAAAACATGTATATCATCCATAATACACTCCTTAAAGAAAAAATAAATATTTGTACTAGTGATGGGACAAAAAATTTTCCATAATTCTTTTTTCAACAATTCCAATTCTTTTAAAATTTGTAAATATTTTTTATTAAAGATTTGGGGTTTTTTTTAATTCTCAAATTAATGCAAAACCTCAATTTAATGTATTTTTGCAAAGGTTTAAAAATACACTGGAAAAGGAGCATATCTTTCTAAATATTTTTTCTTTAATGTTTTCCTTGTAATTGATTGAAAATTGTTAGACAACTAAAGATTTATTTTGATTTTAAAACAAAGTTGATTTGTATTAGTTCATTGTTAGTGCACAATGTCATTTGAATTTTTTCATAAACAACGGAAAATATATTACGATTAGATTGCAAAATAAGAAGATAGTGAAGGAATAGATTATTTAACAAAGCCCCTTCTCATGTTAAGAATGAATCTCTAAACGTTCCATATAAGTTAAAAAATTTACTGAATTTACATTACTAATGATTACTATATTGTCCAATTTCTACTGTACACTCTTTAACCTTTATCCTCGAGTGGCCTCTTGGCCTTGATAATGTGGTGATGCCTGTGTAAAAAAAAAAAAAAATAATAATAATATTACTATTTAAAGTCATTCTTAATATGGGAATCGACAAGAGAAAAGCTTTATTAACTATTCTGTGCCTTCCCTCTATGAAAGTTTAGTGAGGTCCGTTCCTCACGGTAAATGCGCAGATAGCATGTGTCTTTTTCCTTTTATGCTCTCTGCTCTTAGTGCGAGTCAATTTATATGTAAATTAGCTTAACTCTCACTCGATCTTGCACGGAGATCTCTTCTCTGCTACAGGGCTCCCCACCAAGAACGGTTGTGGAATCACCACCATTCGACACAGATGCCTCTGTAGCAGAAGGTGATCGTAGAATTTAGATATAGTATACGGTTGTATACTTTCATAAAAGCGAGAAATTTCGGTTGTATACTTTCATAAAAGTGAGAAATGATATTTGTTTTTCCTGGAGGTGGGTTAGTTATATCCCAAACTGTTTTAGGTAATGGTGCCGGCATGCCACAACACAAAATGCGTAGCTGATTATGTAGAGGGACATTGTGAATTTCAAAAAATTCAAATTTCCACTTGTGCAAACCATAATTTCGCATCTTATGCAAATGGCGGTAGAAATCTGAAACTCATTATTCTTTTTTGCAGTGAAAAAAACGACGAACAGACCAAATGAACAAAAAATTTTATGGATCAGCCGTCCAAGAGAAATTTGCACACAAAAATCGTTTTTATTTTCCAAAAATTATATAAAATATCACAATAATACTAAAAGGAAAAATCGTCTTTTTTAGTGTGTCTGTGAGTGTATAAAAATAAAAGGAAGTTTTCAGACATTCTCCAAAATTTTCTTTGACTAAAGTAATAAAAATTCAGCAGCCTAGCACAAGAGGACAAAAGTTCTTTTGTTCATCTGTAGTACTACTTTGTAGCAATTTTTGTGATTGAAGGAAAAAAATGCTATCAAAACAAAAGCAAAATATTCAATGTAGTTTAAATTAAGACTTACAACAACGAATAATCTCTCTCTCTCTCTCTCTCTCTATATATATATATATATATATATATATATATATATATATATATATATATATATATATATATATTAATAGTAATATTACTAATAAAAATTATAGCAAATTTGTAGATTAAATAAAGTAAATCACCCAAACATCCACCCATCCCAAGAATGAGATAGTACTTTTTTAGGTGATTACATGTGAACACTTTAAAAAACTTGGAAGAAACGAAGCAATTATTTTAGAATTTAGAGTGGGAGACAGTGTTGTATATACATTTAAAATTAAATGATCATCATTTTCACGCTATTCTAATTTTTTTTATGGAAATTAACTAGTATTTTACCACTAATTGTCAGTTCGTTTGCCAAGTTGTAAAACCATGTGTAATTGCTTAAAAAATGTAGACCCCCCCCCCAAAAAAAAATAAATAAATAAATGTACAGAATTTATCTCCCATAGAAAAATAAAATTTTTTGGTTAATTGCTCTAAAACTTAAGAATACTTGGAAATAAGGGATGAAATTACTGTTAAATTTTTTTGTGAAAATGATCCCTCACTCTAAATTTGTGATATATATGTGTATCTATACCAGGCACCACTAGCCTCTCCATATGTATATGTAATATATCATTCTCCTAACTGTATTGTTACCGGACCGTATTGTTTAATGTGTGTATACACTCATGTTGTCATTTGCCAATGCAGGAATGTGTGTGTGTGTGTGTGTGTGTGTGTGTGTGTGTGTGTGTGTGTGTGTGTGTGTGTGTGTGTGTGTGTGTGTTAAATACATTCAAATGGATAGTCAAAGTAAATGTATATATAATGCATTTAACAGTTCACGGAAAACCTTCATTTTAAGATAACAAACACAATTCTTTAACAAACAATAACAGATGAACAGGAAAGTTCTTTATAACAGACTGCTAACTTCAATCCCAGTATACAGTTGTAACAGTAATAACTTTTATATGTGCATAGTGCAGAGACAAAAGGGGAACATACCTTCTTTTATAGTTTCTGTTTCCAGCGGTCGGTCTTTGACTTGAAGGTTCTGTAAAGGAAGATATTTCCATCTGGAGAAAACTGTGGAACCGGTTATATTTTACATCACTTTATTTTCATGGGGTTGTGACTTCCCTTGGAGGTTTGCAACATTTCTCTTAGTTTCTAAATTTTCTAGTTGCATCCATTAGAGCTTCTATAGACATGAAAATAACGATGACTTGTTGCTTCTGAACCCCAGTAATTGACTCTAACCAGACTCTAATTCTTTGACTGCTCGACTGCCTGGTGTTTCCCTGAACATATCAAAACCGAAAACCTATTTCTTTTACTTATTAAACACATATTATTACGTAAACAGGTCAATCTTATTGTTTATTATTTTGCTGAACTAAATTCCAGATCCTTTGTTATTGTAAACTCTGTAAATATTTGATTGCGATTTTAAAATATTTGATTTATCAGTAAATTCCAAATTTGTTTATTGTTTCAAATATTTATCTTATAACATTCTTTCTGCTTTATGAAATATTTTATTTTTCAATAACATTGTATATTAGTACAATCGTCCATCGATACCTGCAGTTTCATGGAAATCCAACTTACAGGGTTCTAATATACAACAAATTAAGTAAATCGTTGTATATTTTTTTATAACTACCAATAACATCATCAGTAATATTTTTTTGCCAAAAATGTTTTTATTTCATTTTAAAACATTTTTCCGGTACTTGCTTATGAAATTATTGTGTGCTTGTTTTGTTTGTTTCTATTATTTTTTTTTTTGACAATTCGCAATTATAACTTTTTACTGTAAGATAAAATAAGGTATGTTTATAGCTCTGTACTGTATGCGAATTCACCCAAAAAGAAAAATACCATTCTCCATTTTTTAGGCGATTACTTTAAATAGTCTGAAAAACTTAGTCGTAAAATTGAAATAAAACAAGAAAAAAAAATCAGTTTTGCATATAAATTTAACGTTACATGATCACCCTTTTGAACCAGACATTGTTTTAAGAACATGTAACCAATTTTGTTTGTTTTAAATCTTGACCATGCTAATGTTCCTGGTCAAACTTTAGTATAAGATATGTCATTGTTAAAAGTCATAAAAGAGCCTCCCCCTTCCCACAATTAAGCCTAAGTCGAGGTGGTAATATGAAAAATAAAGCGATTACGTGTTGTTTTATGACTTTGTTAGTCAGATACAAGGTGAGTGGTAAAAATTTAATTAACTGTCCTAAAAAGTTAGAATGGCCCAGAAAAGGGGAAATCATGTTATGTTAAATTTATATACTCAACTAACCCTCACTCTAAATTCTAAAATAATTGATTTTGTGTGTATTCAAACATAATCTCTTATAAAACGTAGAATCTCACTATTTTTTTAAAGAGGGGGTACTTTTAAAGGTAGATATAATTTCTTTTTCAATTCGACAAACTTTTAAATATTTTCCTTTTATTCATCCAAGATTTTGATAAACTCAGTGTGAGATATTCATATATATTTTTACTTGTACCGAAACCAAAAGATGCAATAAAACATTAATTATTCCAGATAATGACCAAGGTCAGAACAGTGCCAGAAAAATTTAAAAAAATTGTCTGTTTTAAATCTTTTTATATTAAACGGTGAACTCTTTGAGAAGTATTATATAGACGTTTAGCAAATAGGTGCAAAAGATTGTGAATATTTCAAAAGCTTTAACAAGGAATAGTTAGAGATATTACTTAGCTTACTATAATTTACGATTTTTGGCCAAGATCAAAGTGCAGTATTTGTTCTTCAGATGCGGCACTTCCATTTCTCATTCTTTTTCAGTGGAGGAGAAATCCCTCACGACTGAGACAATTTTTATTTTTGTACCTTTTCTCAGCGTTAAAAACCGACTCTGGTGTCTAACTCTATCCTGTGGTGAGGCATTGTAAATAGGTACTATAATTTACCATAAAAAAGTTAAATTAAACTCCGAAAGCCAATGTTACATTTTAATTTTATGTTGTAGATAAACAATATTCTAATAAATAAATACATGTTTGTTTCATGTTTTTGTACCAAGAAAAAAATTAAAAGAATCGTTTTGGAATCAGAAATAGGGCTAAAATTGTTTTGATTCTTATACTACTTCCGATACTCATCAAAATTTTGATTTTTCTGATTTCCAATTCGGACTTGATTAACATGCTCTCATTCAATCGGGTAGAAGTCTTAATTAATTTGCAATTGTATTCTTAGTATCGTCTGCACTGGAGATTGAACTTTCACTCCCCAGAAAATTGTTACTTAAAACTGAATCTGTTATGAGGCATGTCTTTGCAGGCATTCAAAACACTCGAGAATCATCCAGATCATCCAAATTATCAATCCTTATCTAAAAAATTAAAATCATCAGTTAAATTAACAGAAAAATTAAGGAAATCAAAATAAAGGCTTCAAATAGTTTACATTTGAATTCTTGCAAAAAGAATTTTGTGTAAAATAAAATATTTTACTTATGTTTTTGTTTATGTTAAAAAATTGCAAAAGAAATCAAGTGTCAAAATTAAAATTTTCAAAATCCATTATTTAATGACAAATGTTTGTATGAATTATTTAATTAAAGTTGCACAACATCTTCTAAAATGTATTAAATGTTATTGATCCGGAATATTATCAATCAAGCAACAAATTATTTGAAAAAACTATGAAGAAATATTTGCAAAAGAATTACTTGTTCAATTTGCAACGAATTAGGTGGGTGTGTCATGTTTTATCAATCAGTAGTCTTAGAGATGTGTTTGCCAATATGTTCATAGTATGAATAATATATATGAGTAAGTAATATGCAGTGTGGCACTGTGTATGTGTGTTGGTTTACCTTGTTCTTGTTCGTGTGTAGCTGTACATGAGGTGATGGCACTGTATGTCTAATTGGTTGAAATGTTCTTTCTTTCACCTCCCCTAGCCAAAGGCACATGGGTGAGGGCACCTTCTTTGAGGTACCTTCTTGGGTCCGGCGTGTGTGTGTGTGTGTGGGGGGGTGACTGGCTGGAGAAATCTGATTTCAATGACAAGGTTACTGCTTTTATAATTATGGTTAATTTGACATAGACTTGTTGCTTTTAGGATTTTAAAAATTTTCATTGGTTAAAAATATTTTTAGTTAACACCTTGTGAAAACTAAATGGGCAAAGAAAGAGGGTGGCTATTCAAGCCAGTTGTTTTTTGTATTATTAGTCTTACTGCATACTTTTATTTCATAATGATAATGTCAAAATAATTTTTTTTTAAATCTATTCACTTTAATTAAAGGTTTATTTTAGACAATGTTTATAACTTTTATGTTATTCTTCGACCCGGGCAATGCTGGTTATCTCCACTGATAAGTTATATTCAACCATTAGATTTAAGTTGACCTCGATGTAAAAAGAGATATTTGACTCCATGACCCACAATTAGTTTTATCTTTAAAGTCTGTTACCAAATAACTTAAGTTTTATCTTGGAATTTTGATAACCATTGAAAGACGGCATGTTTTTGTTTGATAACATTGTAGATTAATATAAGTCCTAGAACTTTGCTTCAACAATTGTTGTCGTTAAAACACCTTAGGCAAAACAATATTCTTAACTAAATTAGAAATGCAAAAATGCAACCGGTGGCATGGAGGGTAATCTGTTTATGCACCATGACTAAAATGCATTCTGTGCATTTGTATATGTTGTTGGGGGGAAAGAGCGTTCTGTTAAAGATACTTCTGTAAAAATAAACAAATTTTAAATAAAGTGGCTCAAAATGCAACCATTTCAAGTACTTTTATTCATTATAATTATTATTTGTACTCACTAGGAGTTCTCACATAGGCCATCAGCAGAGATTGCTCTCTGAGAGCAACAGGTGGCATTCCCTGACAACAGGTTGGGTCAGGGGGATAATAGGTATCCTCAAATAACCAGTATTCTTCACCTGTTTCAATAAACTTTGCAAATAAATCAGTCGTTTGCCATTGACTTCTCACTAGCAATGGCCATTGGTCTTCACTGGAATTTGGGTGACAGTAAGCCTCCCCAATGTCCCAGTCTCCTTTACACCCATCCAGTGGAAGTTTGGTTAGTGCTTCCACTCTTCAATCTTTCCATTCTCATTGATCCATCAACTATTTGGTGTGTTGCCATCCGATACCGACACTACAATCTTTTTTTTTGTGGGGGTGGGGGCTGTAGTCAGCTTTCAATTTTATTATTATTATTATTATTATTATTATTATTATTATTATTATTATTATTATACTTGTGGTAAGTAAACTACACAGAAACAATTATTCCATTCCTGATGAAAATTGTCGGTCTAAAATACATACTTGATATCATAGAATAAGATAGCTTTCTTAAGAAAAGCTTCATAAGAAAATCTGTTTTATTAGTCTAGTATTAGGTCATGTTAGAAACAAAAAAGTTAATTTTGATCAATTTCTTAAATTTTTCATATTTAATCCTGGTCAATATTTTTTGCCACTGCTAATGGAAGTGGGAGAACTCTTTCCTCCCTATTTTATATGTACTGTTATTTTACACATTGATACATGGTAATTCATTTAGTAGGGTACAATTTTGGTAATCACCTACTCCTACCATTATTTTGTATGTCTGCCATCTAGTACTTTTTTACATACAAAGTATTAATAAATATGTTCATATAATAATTTAATGACCTTTTGTATACACACCTCATTTGCACGACGCTTTGTCTTTGATCATATGAGAAGAAAATTTGCTGTTATGAATTATGATATTAAAGCTGATTTTGACTAGTAAGATTGGCATAACCGCACTGTTGAAACGAGAAATAAAAATTTTTTTTGCACCTTACCATTATATCCATACCTCTGAAAACAAGAAACACAAGCCATGAATTACTAATATTATCTGTGATAGAAAGCTGAAAAACACCGCATGGGGGAATTACCAAGTGACGATGTCCAGGCAGATTTTGAAATCTAAAGAAAACTATATAATCATATTCGACATATTTCCAGCACTAATAAACAACATTTGATGCTGGTTTCAAATGGGTGAGTGTTCAAATTATGCCGACTATCATCAGTCATAGTTGAGAAGCTATGTTTATAACATTTGGGGATCATATGCTGATTTAGACGTAATAATAATAATGATAATAATAATAATAATAATAATAATAATAATAATAATAATAATAATAATAAATACAGAAGGGCATCTTTGAAGGAGACTCAGTATCACGACTACTGTTTATCATAGTCATGATGTCACTAAACTACAGGTTTCTCAGGCTGTCGTTCAAAGTAACCCTCAAAACGCCAACACTAAAACTAAGACTAAGGCCTTAAATAAAATTGTAATCCCTCTAAGAGGCGATATAGACAAAGAATCCATCAAATTCATGAACTAGGCATGTTAACAAAGTTACAAAACTCAGGTCGTTCATAAGTTCTAACTCTAAATACAAATGCTTTGGGACTGGTGGCTTCCATTAGTAAGGTTGGGGCTTGTCTCTTCACAGGGTAAATTCAGGAACCTAGAATAGGGTGCAACTTTAGTCAGGAGTTTTTCTCTGACTGAGACTATTGAGGCTATTTTTGTCTTTCATTATATTGAGAATCAGATGGGCTTAACCCCACCTTCAATCCCCAGAATTTTATTTCACATTTCTCAGAAAACTAATCTCATGCAGTTTTTGAAATCCTCAAGCTCTAAAAAACTTTTCTTTTCTTCTTCTTCCTCAAATCTGTATCTCTGACCGCCAATCTTAACAGGAGGATCTATTGCCTTCACTCTCCATTGGGTCTCTACCTTTCACCATCATTCACGTGAGAGCTTCCCTCTCTTCTTGCTTCATTTGCATAACCAAGGGTGTTCCCCAAATGCCATTTCATATGAGTTAAAGAATAAATAATTTGGTTATCTTTAAGGGATGATCAAATTTCTGAATAATTATTAATAGACACTTGAATTTGTATCCACCATCCTTTTTTTCCTTATCCAAAGAAACTCATAATATCTGGCCTATATTTCGGGTGACCCACAAATAACTTTACCACGCAAGAAACAAGGTTAACTACTTTTCTTAACAAGGGTAGTATTTAGATGAAACTTGTCAAATCGCCATTTCTGCCATTTTTCGAGATATCTTTATATTCCAAACGTCAACGTTTTCAGCTAGTGTTGTTTTTAATGGCAGTTTATGCCAACACAAATTATCATGAAAGAAAAACAGATTTCTTCTTTATCAATATCCACAAATAAGTCTATGCGTGTATTAAACCAAAACCACAACAACCTTTCTTAATAATGCTCTCTTTCCATCATCATCATCATCATCATCATCATCATCATCATCATCATCATCATCATCGGTACATCCTACGACACTGTCACAATTGAAATGGAAGAACTATAATAAAAGGAGAAATTGAGAACGAAAACTTATATGAGATTGTGGGAATCAATAAACTTGATGTTGTTGACGAAATATTGAGGGTAGAAGAAACAACTACATCTATAAACGAAAATATTGTAATTTACGACAATCAGATTTTCTCGATGGAAGCAATTGTTAAATGTATAATAGAACATTGGATGACAAAAGAAGATATTGATATTTTCAGATTTTTAGACGAGGAGCTACAATTTCTACAATTACTGCCAACCATACAATTACAAATATCGATAGCGTGTTTTTTTACTTTCTGAACAAAGAATATATTTTAATTACCTATCATTTCATGCACTTCTTTAGATAATTTATTTTTAATTTGGTATCTTCTAAATGCCATTTATCTTTATTTTTATCTACGAAAACTTACAGAAAACTTATTGTTAGTTTTCTAGACATTTTTTCAAGTAATTATTTCACATGGAAAATTAGACTGAATTAGACTATTTTTTTTAAACATTTTCCAGTCAGAATTTTTTTCAAAATGTAAATATGCATTTTTCTTTTTCTTATACACATTAGTTTTTTTTTTTTTCCATCGCTTACATGTAAACAGACACAATACATTTCATCAAACATAGGATTTAACACAGCCATTTGAATATCACTTTCCCGTCACAATTTAACACACAATTCCTGATAAGTCACCGGTAAATCGACATGTATATCCGAATGGTCTCCAAATTTTGAAACAGATTTTTTTTTAATAAGGTTGGGTTGTAAGAAAATAGCAAACACTATTTTCTACGAGATTGATTAGTGATCATTTTCGTAGATTACATGTAAACTGTCTGAAAAGATATCAGCAGGAAATAACACAAAAATTGGAATCTTTTATATCTTACGGTGGGAGATCACTTTACTATAGACATTTAACAAGTACTAAGCAAGTTAACATTTAGTCCATATGCATAACCGATTAGTTTCTCAATTTTGGTACAGGAAAATTGGGATGGGGTTAGGGTGTTTGTTACTCATCCATATTTTTTATTTATCTGTTTTAACTCGAAATAAAGGGATTTTTGCCCTTCTTGACTTTTTGGTGTGGGGAGATAGAATTATGAAAACAGTGACTACTTAAAAGAACATAAAGATAACCATGATAGAAAATACCCGTGTTCGGTTAAGTACAAATGACGATAATGAACTTCACCTAACAATTTATACAATACAAACCAGATTGTTTCTTTTTACCCTACCTTAATCCTAAACTAAGTTTGATTTTAAGTTTGCAGACGAAGGAAGCAAAGCATATATCTTAAAACATTAAATATGTTTTCCGCACTTAATTTTATTGTAGGAAATAAAAAATATTTATCTTAGAAACTTTCTTTTTTGTTGATATTTTGTTTTATTGTTAATGTATTCATTTATATTTTACCCAAGCAACGCTTGGACAAGGATCCTGTTAGTAATTATAATAACAACATAAATAATGATGACAATAAAGTGATAATATAAGTAAATAAATAATAATAATAATATCAGAAGACAAGGAAACTTATGACAATGCACAACGCATTACACCTGAAAGACGATACTGACTCAATGTGAAAAGCAATGAAGAGGGAAGAGGACTGATAAATGTAGATGACTGTAAAAAGTATAAAAAAGACTTGAAAAGTACATGTCAGAACACAGAAAGATTGATTAGCACAGCAAGAGACACCGTCAAGAAGAACAATACAGTAAACAATGAAATCAGAAACAAAAAGATGAGAAAAGAAAAGTGGGAAGAGAAAGATGATTCATCAGAATAATAAACGGAGAGAACCATGAACACATCTTAACATGGCTAAGAAAAGGACACATAACTGATAAGCAGAATCCCTACTGACAGCTGCAAAGAACGACACGATTAGAATAACCATATTAAAGCTAAAATAGATAAAATACAGGGAAACAGTAAATGTAGACTCTGTGGACAAGGAGACGAAACAATAAACCATATAATAAATAAATGCTGCAAACTAGCGCAAAAGGAATTTAAGGACTGGCATGACTGCATAGGAAATGCAGTGCACTAGGATCTCTGCTGATAACTTCACTTTAAACATATGGACAAATGGTCATAAACACAAGCCGGAGACTGTACTGGAAAACAAAAACCACAAAATCCTTTGAAACAGGGAGATACAAACAGATAAACTCATTCAAGCTAGAAGATCAGACGTCATTAAGAAAAAGGGAAAAGACTGCTAAGTTTTAAATTTTGCTGTCCCAGTATACCACAGGATGAAGATCAAAGAGAAAGAAAAATGAAACAAATATGCAGAATTTGCCAGGTGCAGTAGGAACAGTGCCAAAGAACTTGAAAAAAAGATTAGCAGAAAGCAGAATCAAGAGGAACATTCAAATTATGCAATGGGCAGTAATGCTGAAAACAGCTGAAATCTTTAGGAAAACCCTTGAGTGCAGAAACTAATCTACATAAATAAATTTGAAATTTTAGTTAAAATTTTACATTTTTTTTTTCAGTTTGATATGAATATTTTTTATAAAAAACTTTTGTATCATGAATATTTTCACAATAAATTTTCAAACCAATTCACATTGTCTTTTTAGCTTGTCACAATGGTCCTGGGTATGCCTCTCCTCTTGATGCTATGAAAGGAGAAAAAGAAAAATTACTATACGTCACATGTATCATTCCACCGAATAAGCGTAATCGGCCAGATTACTTATCAACGGTCGATGTAGATCCTGCATCCGATACCTACGGAACAGTAAGTGCATTTTGTATTATTCAAAAATATTTTTGTTCAAAAAATGGTTGTAATTCACAGGGTTATGAATCGAGGAAGAGTCAGTGTTAATTCCTTGCTGTTTAAATCTCATTATTAGTGTACAGTGTTGGAAATATTCATAATAAGACTTTTTATGCAATTGCAGTGACTTTATGCAGATTGCCCACTATTAGTTGAGGAAAGGTTATATATAAACACTAAACAAAAAGAACCTTGAATCAAAGGTGCTCAAAAAAGAATTTACTGAAAGGAATGAAAACGCTTCTCCTCACCTCTGTTACCTAATTTCTTCAACAAAAAGAACATCTTCAGAACAAACGTTTTGGAAACTATGAAACTTCAAACCGACATATTACCTTTTATTGTATTTGTAATTATAATTGAATATAATTTGTTTTTGAATGTAATAACTTGTTGGTTTTTAATTGCCTTGGTTAAAAAAAAAACGGAAGGTTGTTCTGCTACAAAAGATTGTTTTTGTTTAAAAAAAAGTGTTAGAAATAACTAACTCAGGAAAATTTCTAACAACAGATAAAAGAAATTTTTACATCTCCTCGTATTTAGAATATTGTAAATATTGTATATAATAAACAATTCTCCTTGTGATTAGGATATTTGCAGTTGTTGTGCATTTGGTCAAATGATTGATGATTGGAAATAAGCAATGTTAAAAAAAACCCAACTTTTTTTCAAAATCATCAAGCTAAAATAGACCTCCTCATTTTGTTTCAGCAATAGACGCTGTTGATTGTCAATTTAGGATCAGCGTAAGACGATTTGAGGCAAGTAAAAAGGGAAAGTGTATAAATTTTATTTTATTAAAGTTGAAAAAAAAAATCCTGAAGTTCAACAGATTGCATAATAATTAAATTTAAATTGAAAATTAACTGAAATATTTATTTCCTCTGAAGTACAAACAAATACTGTAAATTATACCAGGTATACTCATACTAATGTAAACTAAATATATTTTATATAATTTTGCTTGTTATAGAAATTAATATGTTAACAGAACATTCAAATAATTTTCAATAAGTGTTAAATTTTTAACTGAATCTAAAGATACCTCTGAAATTTTCCTTCTGATCCATCAATTAATGAAGCAATTATCGGCCAAGTCCATAAAATAACTGAAATGTATACTGAAAATTTACTACTCTTCTCAGACCATGTTAAACTAGTAACACCTAGACGTAACTATGATTAACTTCAAGATAATCTGAATAAAGTCTGGTCCTGGTCTTCAAGCTGGGATTTACTACTGAATTTCAAATATCTATTTGACAGATTTTTAGCAATTTAGATCTAACATGGAAAAGTATGGTGCAAATCAGGAAGTTCCCCTTACTAAAGGAAATGTTGGACCAGATATAATAAGTAATCGATGAAATAGATTGGATTTTCACATGTTATTTGCAAATGTTACAGATTGATAATTTACATAAATGGCTGATTAGCCATAATCAAATATCGATTTGGCAAATTAATTACATGGAAAATCTGACAAAATGATTTTATATATTAAATATCAAAAATGTTAATATTAGTGAAGAAAATAAGGGATTTGAAATCAACCATATAATTTTAGAGTAAATGTTGTTTATTAAATAATACCCGCATTTTGCAGCAATAAATTCTGTATTATATAAATGAATATCACCAGAGTTGGAACATACATAGAAAATACATAAAAAGTAAAATGTTTTATTTTTCTCTTTGCAGATTCTGTATTCAAACCCTGTAATTATTATTATCTCTTTATACTGAATTTGTCCACGCAAAATGCACGTATACTCTAAAAAGCGTTGCTTACTCTAATATATATATATATATATATATATATATATATATATATATATATATATATATATATATATATATATATATATATTTATTGTTTTCATAATTAAAACTTGTGTTTTTAATAATATTTCATCTGTCTTGTTTATTGCAGGTGATATCTCGACTAAAGATGCCCCATATTGGAGATGAGTTGCATCATTTTGGTTGGAACGCTTGCTCCAGTGCATTCAAGGACTGTTCGAAGAAAAGGAATAAACTTATTTTTCCATGCTTGTTGAGTGATCGCATTTACATTGTTGATGTAGAAGCAAATCCTAAAGAACCCCGCCTATTTAAGGTGAGATTTCAATTCAGCTTTTTGGTAATTATTTCTTCTGTTTAACAATATATATAAAAGTTATGAAAATATATTTACGGCAGTTAAGCTACACAAAAGCTTCCACATTTTAATTGCCATAAATCTATATAAATAAAAATGTAAATGTTTGTATGTTACTAATAAGTAATTGTAGCAAAACTGAACAACACTCCGTTGGTTCTATTGAGGTTACAAAATAGGAAGTGCACAAGAACCACCGTCATTCGAACCCGGAATTCGTCCAGTACAAAGAAAAGAGAAATATGCAAAATGTGGTACTGTTACGATTAAAAGTCTGCATATAAGGACAGGGTTTTTTTTTTGTGAGAGCGATGGGACGCAGTTGTGATTTTGTGAAGAAGAAGAAGAAGAAGAAGAAGAAGAAGAAGAAGAAGAAGAAGAAGAAGAAGAAGGGAAGAGAAAATTGCTTTGCTCACTCAAAGTTATTTTTTTATGCGTCAGTGGAAAGAAAAAGAATGACGGATTTCAAAGAATTCATCAATTTCAACTCTTCAGTAATCTAAAAACTAATTTATTGATTAACTTGAGATTTTACTATAGCATTTTAATTAGATACATGCATGTTTTTATATATCACTTTTTAATGATAACGTTCTATGAAATTTACAGTGGGCAGACCACACAATCTTTTAATACATTTAATGCAAATACAAAATGGAAGTCACCAAGCATGAAATGAAAAACAAAACCATACAAAAACACCCCATTTCAAAAAAACTTCTTGTGTTAATATATTTAATATATTATTTCAAAAAAACTTCTTGTATTAATATATTTAATATATTATTTCAAAAAAACTTCTTGTGTTAATATATTTAATATATTATTTCAAAAAACTTCTTGTATTAATATATTTAATATATTATTTCAAAAAACTTCTTGTATTAATATATTTAATATATTATTTCAAAAAGACTTCATCTATAGAAATGTAAAAAAATAAAAAAATTTTCCTTATTGTTTTGTATTGTTTCACGATGACACAAGTGTCAAAACAAAAAACTTTAACAAATGTAAAAAATAAAGGTTTGTTATTTTTTATTGTTAAAACTAAAAAAATATTTATTTAAAAACTGTAAAAATTAAATTTTATTATTTCTTCATGATAACACAAGAAGTGTGAAAACAAACAATTTCTTGAAACAAAACACACAACATGGTTTTGAACTTCACACACAAAACAATAAAAATAAAGAAAATTTTTACTTTTCACATTTCTATGCATAAAGTCTTTTTGAAATAAAATATTAAATATATTAACACAAGAAATGTTAACACGCAGATAGTTTTATGAAATGGGGTGTTTCTGTATGGTTTTGTGCTTCATTTCATGTTTAGTGGCTTCCATTCCATTTTTTTTTTTTTTTACATTGGGGATCACCACTTATCAAGGCCCGGAAGCCACTCGGGGATAAGGGTTATTGTGTGTACAATAATCAATGGGATAATATCGTAGTAATAGTTGGTATTGGAGATTTGATAAAGTGTTTTACTTAAGGGGGCGATTAATCAGGAATTTTTTTATGTTGGACTTGAAGACATCCAAGTTGTAGTCAGGTGGGAAACAGGCAAACAGAAGAGAATTCCACAGGCGTGTACTTCTCAGAAAGAAGCTTTGTTCATGGAATCTACGTTTTGATTTAGGCACAGATAAAGAGTGGGGGAAATTACTGACAGTGGTTTTAGCTAGACGGGTGTTTATCATGAAGGATTGGCGAGAGGGGACTAGATATTGGAGCTCGGACGAGCACTTGCCATGGAAATAACGATAAAACAAAGACAGGCTTGCAACATCTCTTCTGTGGGAGAGAGGTTGCAGGGAAGAGAAAAGGGCACCCCCACTAAGCCACAAAGTCTATTTTGTACTTTGTCAAGGCAGGATAGGCTGTCTTTAGAAGTTCCAGCCCAGATGTGGCAGCAGTACTCCATCTTTGGACTAACTTGGCTTTTATACAGATAGAGAATTGCATCAGTAGTGAGATATCTTCTGGGGTGGTAGAAGGATCCCACCATTTTCCCAGCAGCCCAGGCAATAGACTTGATATATGTGTTCCATTTCAGATCAGGAGTAAAAGTCAAACCCAGGAGCTTGTCAAAACATGAAGCCTCCCCAAGACGAGAGCCATCCATTTCAATTGATGCTAGATGGGGATCAGAGCATTGATGATGTAAAGATAGAAGCTTGGTTTTAGATGCATCAACTGTATCTGTTTCTGCCATCTTTCTTTTGGGAGCACAATTGTTAGTGATAGGCAAATATTGCGAATCCAAAAGTATTGTTAAATTACGCATAAGAAACATGCACTTTGTCTTTTTTTTGTTTTTCATTTAACCATACTAAACCACTGCAATGTGTGGCCGGATGCAAGTAGTATATAGTGATAATATATTCACATTATATATATATTTTTTTTAAACATTGGCTACGTTGGCCGGGAATGTAATATTAATAGGTTTATATGAAAATAATTCAAAATGTAGTCAATGTTTAAAAATTAAAAATAGGATCATTTTACTTTTCCATTGTTTTATTTTTAATTACTAGCAGATGTACTGTAGAAATGGAACCTGCTTCACTCGTTCCAATGCACTGAGTAGCCGTGTGTCTTGTAACATCACCTGTTTACTGTCTGTACAACGAAAACTCTCCACTCTTCCAAGCGACCTGCTTTATATTACATTCATCCAAGTGAATCTCGCGTGACCTTGCGAGATCACATGAGACCGTTTCTGTTAAATATTGCAGACGCCATCTTGGTTTCTCTTTTTCCTGTCTAATGCGCATGATAGGCAGGCACGTTGGCACTTCACAGGTAGGTCGTTTGTATTTCCATTTCTATTTTCCCTACATCCCCCCCCTGATCTCATGATCACAAAGATGGCAGGGAAGTGGTGCTCTCTTCTGTCGGGTGCTTCTTCGAAGGGGGACTGTGCAGCCTCCTATTCACTTGCGCTCTCATTCGCAGTCTGAGAATCGAAGTACACTGCCTCCCCTGAGAGGCTATTAATATCGGATTTGCTGCTTGATAAGATGAGGATGGTGGAAACCAGAGCGATTGCCCACTGGCCTCAGAATCAGTCACACCCATCATCCAATGGTGGTTGCAACTGTGTCACTGGCTTCAGGTCCTTAACATGACGAGGCACATCGTCAATCATGACTGACTGCTGACTCACCACATCACTCAGCCCCGTTTATATCTGTCAGTGCACCAGCTTCCTGACGGCTTCATCCAGACAGGATCCCCTGGTGTGTATGACCCCCCCCCCGTCCTTCCTCGTTGGTGACTTCTCTGTTGGGGTAGATTCCCTTTTCTTGGACTCGGTATTGGTAGATTACATTTGCAGGCACTGTTCCTGGAGAAACGCCATCCTTCGGCATGATGTTGTACCAATATACGGCTTCTGAGATGGTGCACTGCTTCCTGGCCGCAATTTTTTGGATGCTGTGATGGCTCCTCTCAGCAATACTGTTGCTAGATTGCACATAAGCACATTGCAGTCACAGCCGCACTCCCTACTCCTTCAGATATCTGGGTCATTGTCTGTCAGCACCTTTTCGGGTGCACCTCTTTCAAAGAACACAGATGACAGCTGGCGAATAATGTAGGAGGAGTCCTGGCGCCCGAATGGGCTCCAGACTGCGAAGCGCGTAGGTCCACAATTGATGAGAGTGAGAAAGTGATTGCCGCTGTAATGTGTGATATCCATGCCTACTCTCTGCCACATGCCGCTCACTCCCAATTGCCCTTTTATCCACTGTATCGGAGCCGAGTGGATTGATTGACATGCCTGGCAACTTTCCACTGCTCTCTTGACATCTGCCTTTCTTACTTCTGGGTCAACCATCTTGGCAAAATATAGTGTCCGCTTAACCCCTGGGTGTTCGCATTGCCGATAAATCTCACTGATATGATCCGCATCCATATTACACGCAATGGCTGCAACGGCTGTTGCAACATCTCAGAACCTCCCTGGTATCAGCCAGCAACCACTGTTGTGGTATTTGTGTCAACGCATCTGCTCTGTTTCTTGCAGACCTGATCAACGTTACGCCTATGGTCAGGTTGTACCCTTGGATTGTATCAACCAGGGTGGCAAGCCGCCTTCGGATCAACATCTCACTCGCTGCCCGTGTGGTTAGCCATGCTCTTCCAGTTAATGCATTGATTATCCACCGATGAGTACATGCAGAGTCCGTGATAATATGTAATAACCTGGCTTGCCACTGAAGCCCCAGGGTAACTCCTTTCAATGTTCAGTCAGGTTTATGTGCTTAGGATTATTCTCTGGATGAAGCCAACAGGCTTCTTCGATAATGCCATCATCAATCGCAATGATAACTCCAAGGGCTAATGAACTAGCATCCACCTATACCATGAACTCGTTCCCGTTAACACACCAGTCCTCTCACACAGGGTCGTCATGAATCACCCTGGCCACAGTTTCCATCAGCACTTTATTGTCCCATCCCAATGATACGGATGTGGCACAACGTTTTATGGCTGCCACTGCCACTCTGAGTCAACCACACACAAAGAAGTGGCCCACCAGCTTTCCACAAAAAGAAAAAATGCTCAAACAAGTGATGTTGGATGGGACTTCCGGAACATCACCACCTCTCCTCCAGTAGAGCTTCTCCTTGCTACTGCTCACACGCAGGCCAAGTACTTTTGCCCCGTCTCGGTTCCTTGCGTGTCAGAGACTGTTTCTGTTAAATATTGCAGACGCCATCTTGGCTTCTCTTTTTCCTGTCCAACAAGCATCAGAGGTAGGTTATCTGTATGTCCGTTTCTATTTTCCCCACATGTACCCAGTGTTGCCTGGTATTTAACATAATGTTAAATTCCTTTAAAAAAATGAATTAAAAAAAAACAGAAAGGAACTGAGACATGTGCATGGAAGTATTATGTTTTTTCTAAATAGTTCACATCTTGTAAGTAAAGTAAAATATTTGAGCTGAGAACGAAATAAAAACCTAAAGACAGTGGGTCAAGTACGATAACCATTAGGCTAGCTTACCACGACTTTAAAAAGTATTTTCAAATCTACTTATTCTTAACATAAAGAAGCTATCATGTGAATTAGTCATGCAGGCGCAATCGTGAAACAGTTGACAAACAGATCTGATGACCCCTGCTCCCAGGTACCAATTTTTCCATTTTGACCCCTTAGCAGCTCTTTTTTCTGAATGAAAACCGATGAAAAAGTTTTCCACATTTCTGAATACCCTATATACCAAATTTCATGTCAGTAGATCAAAAATTCATTGAGTATATAGGTTGAGAGTTATCTTCATGTGCGCACACACACACACACGCACACACACACACACACACACACACACACACACACACACATACTTTTATAGATATACTAGCAGGCTGCCAGGCATTGCCCAGTTGTAAAATATGCATAAATATTATATATTAATTAATGCAGAATTCTTATTTATTATAAACAGAAATACCGTAGGTATTAAATGTAATGTAAAATTCCTTTGAAAAAAATGAAGTAAAAAATGAAAAGAAACTGAAACATGTGCATGCGAATATTATGTTTTTTCTAAACATGCATATCAAAGCTTTATGAATTAACCATGAAATGTATATTTGTGCAGACATCGATCATATACATTATGGAAAACTACTCCTGCCAAATTCCAATTTTTCAATTTCAACCACTTTTTCAGATAAAAACCAAATCAAATTTGTTTCATAGATCCAAATGCTCCATATATCAAGTTTCAAGTCTGTAGATAAAAAATTAACAGATCAGTTTGATAGAAGCCATTCTACAACTAGAGATAAAGATTTATTTTAAATGCAGCTTCAAATGCTATGCAATTATGCACAATGTAGAAAATATGCACAAATAGAACTGTGCATAATAGTGAAATGAAATTAATCATTCAATGAGAAAACAGGAAAAATAAATGCCCAATTAATAAGAGTTCATTTTTAAAGGAATATGCAAATTAGTTACCCCCTTTGAAGTCACTTGCATATTTACAGCTATGTAAGGATACTCTATTCAGATTTAAAATAGAAACGTGGGCTTTAACTCAACTTATACATATATATATACAATTATATGACTGGAACTTTGTATGTATGTGTGTGTGAGTTCATTCCTTATAAACTCCGAAACGGCTGAACAGATTTTCTTTAAAATTTACAGAACTTTAGTGTATAAGTCTGGGAATGAGCTTAGTTAAGTTTTGTCTCAGAATACCCCCAATAATTACCAATAATCGATAATTGAAAACATTATTTCAATTTATCTATCATTGGTAAAGCCATTTTTCCATGTCGTCACTTAGCAACAATGATAGAACAATGGGCCGTGAAAATTCTATTGTGGGTAAGTTGATAGCGTGTTATTTTTTTGTTTTTTGTTTTTTTTGCATGACGTGGTTTGTAGGTTCAAACTCTGCACGTAAATTTCTTTATTTTTTTTTCGTTAACTGCAAATGTTATGAAAAGGGACAGACAATAGTAAGTAAGAAAGCAAAACTAGATAAGTTTGAAAATGATATTAGGAAAAGGCTAGAATCGAACCCAGTAGGCAAGAGTAAAAAGATAATAGATATTAAAATCCTAGGAATGCAGAACGATTGTCATTGTTCTCGTAAATAACTAAATATTATTCATTTCTAATATTGAGCGATTGTCCATTCTTTCAGAAAAAAACTGGATATTAAAAATGTCAGTTAAAAGAATGGACAATAACAAAGTTGAAATGTTATGTAACAAATAGGTTAAATGATATAATTTAATTTACGGATTTCTTTTGTTTATGAGAGGTGTGTAAATACATGTGCAAAGGGCACTGGTTAAATGTAAACATGATAAAGTCACGTTAATTGACCATACCTCTGATGTCATAAAGAAAGGAGATTCTCAATATATTGAGACAGGGTTCAAAGTTAGAGACAATCACAGTCATTCGATCATCAGTAATAATTCTCCCCCTCTGATGTAAAAGAACTGTATTGCAATAATGAATTCGCATCTCTCAGCTCTGTTATAAATGTCTCTCTTAGAATATAAATGTCATTATCATCTTTGTTTTGAGTCCTTGTATTATGTGTCTCCGATATGGGGGGTCATCCTTCCATATGACCCCCCCCTCCACTATACAACACAAAGAATTTTATAAAACTTGAAAATGTATGTGTTTTTTTAATGCTTTTTTTTGCATGACCTGGTCTGTAGGTTCAAACCTCACACATAAATTTCTTAATGTTTTGTTTTTTTGTTAACTGGAAAGAAGTTTATATAAAATAATTTTATAACAGAAACAGTAGGTTCTCCAGAGTGCAATGTAGAATATCATATAATTTGGACTAACGTACTGCATGAAGGCATGTGAAGCTTCCTCCTTGGCGATTTCACGGATTTCGATGACAATAAAGCAGGGAGACCCGACGTTGCCTGGGATTGATGATGATCAACGAATATTTCACACTCCTCCTGGGATTAATGATGATCAACGAATATTCGTTGATCATCATCAATCCCAGGCAACGTCAGGTCTCCCTGCTTATATATATATATATATATATATATATATATATATATATATATATATATATATATATATGGTATTTTTCAAAAACTAACTACTGGCATTTTTGAATGTTTAAATATATGTATGTATGTATGTATGTCTGCCTAAAACTTTCAACAGAGGCAACAGATTTTCACAAGATCAGTATCATTTTGGAGCTAGACGTCTCGGACGACAAATACTAAAAAATTGGCCAAAAACATTAATTCCTTCACCCTCACTTGAGCAGTTTTCTACCAGGAGGGGTCGATTTTTTTGCGAGCCATTTTTGCAAATCATTGTATCGGTCGGATTAACTTTGCCTAATTTTAACGTTCTGAACTTGCATTATGGAGTAGTGGTAAGATGTCAGATTTTCTTCACTTGCTTTTCTGACTTTGTGTCACAGGTTCGAGCTTGATGGCCTCCTACCACTATTTTTTTTTTTTTGCCCAACACACACCTCCAAACATCCGGGAAATGCTGGACACTCAGGCTAGTTTAACATAAAGCAAAGTAACATGCTAGTAAAAATAAAGACACATAAAAACCGAACGATTATATTGTATTGGTTTATTTGACCATATTCATTTAATATAAAATAAGCTTCATTAAGCAGAAAATATTTTATACAACAAAACGTGGAAAGTAATCCAAGGAAGAAAATGGATGTAAGAAAGGCAGTGAAAGTTTTGAATCAAACTGATTTGCATACCGTCTTTCTCTCAAGAGAGCTTTGGCATATGATTGAGAACAGAGTTTCTGCGAAAGGGATGGATTATTCCATTACATGTTTGTATGTTAATGTTTTTATTTTTTGTGCGGAGGTTTCACTCTTCTCCTACATACAGCATCAGGTATTCCCAAATGGTCACCCATTTGGTTCTGCCTAGGTTCACTTAACTTCAATGATCTAATGACAACTGGTGTGTCAACATGATTTTCCCATATACATAAACGAAAGAAAAAGAGTAATTTTAACATGCACCTTTGTCACATAAAAGAATTGAAATTCCAATAGAGGTTTTGTGGAAAAACTATCCCAAGAACAAATATGTTACACTGATATGGTCATCTCTTGGATAAACTGTTACAGAAACATATAGAAATCTTAAATTGCAGGAAGTTTGGCTGGCCAAGGAAAACTTGGAAGAAAATAATTAGATAAGATTGCACAAAGTGACATTTGATCCCCGAACAGAGTAAAACTAATATCAAATGAACTAGCGTGACCTGTGGAAATTTCACAGAATGAGAAATATATTTAATCACCAAATATGTTTTGATAAAGCTGATATTTTTATGGATAGCACACAAAAAAGATCTTTTGGTGAAAAAAGCCAATAACATGCAGCAAATATGAGTTTATTAACATTTCTATGAAAATAGTGCCATTGTATTATAAATATAGAACTGGCCAAAATGAGATAAATTAATAAGTACTAATAAATACATGGAGAGTAATATTGTGCTACATAGTTCAATACAAATAATAAAATCACATTGTAAGAGCAATTTTTAATTTGCTGCTTCAGTCCCGCACCTCTTGGCAAGTAATTTTTTTTTTTTTGCCCTGTTTCTTTTGATGTTCCCATTTTTTGCATAATTTTTTGTTGACTTTTTCCCCAGTGAAAAACTGCTGCATATCGAAATTACTACAAGTTCTTTTCTCATACCATTACAACAATGATATTCTAAAACGAAGCTATATCAAAGGGAGGTCACTCTCATATTCTTGTTCAGGGTTGCCAGATTGGCCATTTTAAAGTCAAATTTTGTGAATTTGGCTTTTTTTTAAAGCACTTTCACCTTCAAAAATTGTATTAGACCTTTTTCAAAAACTAAGCCTAAAGAAGAAACAAGCAGAATATTATATAGATAAAAGAAATGTCATGTTTAGTTTGCTAAGCAAGTTTAACATAAAATGGCTCCCTTCCTCTAAAAAGAGAAAAGAGACATTAAATCAATAAATGAAGAGAAAGAAAAAGTTATTTTAGTAAGATGAGATATGTAAATTTATGTGAGGTTCGTCCTTGTTTCTCTATAGGTTAATATTTATTCAATAATTGTAGCATGACAGTCACATATTCATGATGTTCATTTCCAGAACATATTGACTTTTAACATTGATTTCCTGTTATTCCTTGAATGATTAACAAGGTCATAAATATTAAAAAAATATTGGTTTGCACTCTTTTCAAGGTCGAAAATATAATACTTGATTTAAGCTAAGTTTTTATGTTGAATACAAAAATCATGCTCATTTTATTTAAAATTAGAAGAATACCCATCCCCTGGCAGGTAAAATTAATTCCCTGAGTAAAACAATTTTGCACTACTTCTATGTCACCATATGAAGTTTAAAATTAGACGTAATTAATAATAAACCTTGTTTCTTACACTTTTATTCCAATTTTAATCAAAATTCATTACATGATTTTGATTATAGAAAATGTCTAAAAATTAAGGCTTAGGATTAAAGAGTTTTAAGAAGAAATTCAAATTCAAGGAATGCTGCTGTATTGGATTTTAATTTTTATGGGGTAAGCTGATCTACCCATTTTAATAATAATCGACTTACTTGCTTGTTTTTAAGGGTGAACAAGAGTGCTGCAGCATTTTGACCTTTTTTCCATACAAAATTCATTCATAGTGAGATTCAAAACCAGGACCTCAGCGATCCTGCTTGTGTTCTACCAACTGAGCTACTAACCTTCTAGCATCACTTAAAGAAATCCTATCACAATGTAAACGATGCTGTTCATTACTTTATATTTTTTATTTACCATACTGATAACTGAAAATAATCATTTTTACAGAATAGCATATATATATATATATATATATATATATATATATATATATATATATATATATATATATATATATAGCAACCATGTCTTTGTTTGTGGAAACAAATGCCTCTGCGATATCAGTCTTCAGAATTATGACCATGTTATGGACGTGCTTGTTGGTCTTGGCTTCAATCATGCCTCAGAAAAAATAGTTAAGGAGGTTGCAGTCAGAAGAGGAGGCCGGCCAAAAGTCTGGCGACTAGTGTTCAGGAACATTGTTGAGCATCCACACTTGGGTCGTCTTATTCTTAAGTGCAGGTGCGATTTTATCCATCCAGGGCTTCACCATATTCATCAGCACCTCCTGGTAGATCTCAGCAGAGACTCTCAGGCCCTTTGGAAAGAAGGATAAAGGTATGATGTTTCCCTTACTAGAGATGATGCTAAGGATGATGACTGGAAGGGAAATTTTGTATACTTCACAACAGGAACCTCATCCATGTCTTTCCAAATTGTTCTGCTTATTGCTCGTTTGATTCGGGTCAAAATTCCACAGCATCCTAGTGGAGTCATGCTTGAGCTCATTTAGCAAGGCCACCACTTTGACCTTCCCCAACTCCTCGAAGGTATTTGTGATGAACATGTAGTGAGACTTGCAGTAACCAATGTTCTTCTTGATCACTTGGCAGATCATGGACTTGTGACAGTTTCATGTCAGTAGTGATTTTGCTATAGCTTTCGTTTTGGATTTTAATGTAAAACCATATGTATGCGTGTGTTTATGGGAAAAATATGCTTATTCAATTATATTTCATCATTTATTTATACCAATCCTTCAATTTGTGAAGCTTGATGTGTGCTAAATATAACCACAGAGCATATACAAATAAATAATAGAAAGTTCATATTCCAAATTCCAAGATGTTTAACTTACCATTTATTTCTTTCAGCATATTAAAATGTTCAATTCTTGACAGCACCTGTTTCGTAATATAGAAACGATTATTATGTCAATTTTTTCATATTTTCTGTCCTGACTTATCAGAAGAATAAGAACTCATTAACTTTAAAAAGAAAAGAAAAACAGAATTCGGGAATGAAAATACATAAATCCAAGAAAATCCCTAGAGTAGTTGCATTGTGTTTTATGATATTTACGCAATCTTTGATTTTATTACAGAAAGACGACAAATAGACGTACAGACGTCCCTACGCTCGACTCTCATAATGTTTATTGTGTGGACCCTTGATACTTGTATCTTTATCACAGTAAATCTTATTGGTTGATTCATTGTGTGTTTCTCTCAGTCTTTACCACTTGAGACTACCAACTCATTTGTTTGTATCGTATTTTCACAACACAACAATTTCCTTTTACCATTTTATTTTGTTCATGATATATAAAGATCTGCAATGTTGAATGTGTGATATTCTTTTTCAAAGAATATTTTACTTATTAGAAACATTTTCGTTTTATTCTTAGGAAATCAATTCCTTGAATGATTGGGATCTGAGTGCACCCCATACTTCACATTGCCTTGGCAATGGCATGATCATGATCAGTTGCATGGGAGATGCTGAAGGCAATCATAAAGGTAATTAGACATGATTCATTATACCTAATCCGGATGCGTTTCACTAAAGATTGTCATTTGTCATTTATTTTCTATCTCATTTATGCTAGCAGCTGAAATGAATGAATTTAACATGTCACCGTATACCCAAACATAAATAAAATACGTATTCTTGAATTGACTCAAAATAACATGGTTTCTTTCAAAAAAAAAATCTCAACTGCAATTAGAAAAAAAAATATTTATCTTTTTATTTCTTATAAAAAGTAATTCTTGTAACTTTTCCAAATTTTGAATTTAAACTCTCATTGCCAGCCATTGTCTTGTAGGCACAGATCACAATGAACAGTCTTTGACTGTTATGTTTGTTGTATTTTCAGAGTACCAAGCCTCAACTTTCAAGGTCACTAAGATTACGTTTTACATACAGCACCAAACATTCCTAAGTAGTCAACCATGGAAGCAGTCCAGGGGGGAGTCAACAAAAACAGCTGACCATAGTTTTTTCTATTTATCAGTCAAAAGCACATTGTACTTTTACGTAGACTCCTAAAAATGTCTTCTTTTGTATGTAGTTATTATGTAGTTATTATTTAGTTATTACAACAACATGAAAGTAATTACTGCTGCATGACTGAAATGATGTACTGCCATTCGTGTCTTCTGTGATATATAGAATCAAGTCCAAGATTTACTAGACTGTAGTCTGACTGCTGTTTTGTGTGATTTAAAACTGGCTGTTAAAGAAGAAAGCAGTGATGAAGATGTTGCATTGGGCATTAAGTCATGCTCAAAATGTTGATATTCGTCACCATTATGTCAACATCAGGCAAACTGAAGGAAAATCGTCTGTGCTAATATGGACATTTACAGGGCATTAATAACACCATTGTGAAAACAGGAAAAAGGCCAAGAGGATGGGCAAAACAAAGGTGCTTCGATATTCTGCACCAAGATTTGAATTTCACTCTGACCACACCTTTAATTGGGTATAATGAAGGAAGAAATTGAGTGCAGTCCCAACTGTATAGAATGAACGAAAAAAATGAGGATAAAAGTTATCCAGGAAGACTTTCTATTTCCCTAGCCGAGAACAGATCCGACCTGCAATAACAAACATATCTAAAGATCTGTAGAATAGAAAGACAAGAGTTTCATTCTTACATTTAATAACAACTTTATTGAATATCTTTGTTAATATGACTTGTATGAAAAGAGTATTGGAAAGAGTTTTTGTATAGAGACATCGATGAACTCTCTCTTTCAACAGATCTGTCTAATCAGAGAGAGTTCATGGATCCATGTTGGATTTGGTTGTAGAATTTTCATTAATTCATCTTTCAACACATATGTTTCTCTGCTGTGCTATGAAGTGGTCTGTAGTACATGTTAAACCTGTTGCTTTCAACTGCTAGTCAGGGTGACAAAAATATATTTGGTACCTCTCTTCTTTTTTTTTTTCTCAGCTTTTTCTCACTTTTCTTATTTTTAGGTGCTTTTGTCTTATTGGATAAAAACTTTGAAATTAAAAGCCAATGGGAGAAAAAAGCTGCATCATTCGGCTATGATTTTTGGTACCAGCCATATCATAATATTATGATCAGCACAGAATGGGGTTCTCCAAAATGTTGGCGCAAACATTTTAATCCAGCAGAAGTTTCTGGTAAGTAACTTAATGAGTTTTTCATGCATTTCATTCATGGATGACATTCATAAAATATTCAATGGTTCCATCTGTCTCTTCAGTAATCTAATTAAAAATTCAACAAATCTCTTAATAGTATTTTCATATTAATCACACAGTTTATGATTCCAAAGTTATTATCAGTCACGTGTTTTTGCAAGAAAAAAGTCAAAACAATAGGGGGGGGTGCAGTTTGAGTAGGTGTTGTAGCACACATATGGAAGCGCTACCGCCTCTGTAATTTTTTTTATTTTCATCTTTTTTACATTTTTTTCAGCAGATTATTATTGAACAGTCACTGATCTACCAAATTATCAAAAAAAAACCCAAAAATTCAATATTTAACATTTTTTAAGGGGTGCTCAGTTTCTAGTACAACATTCTAGTAAATCGATCCCCCATTTTAAAAGCAACAACGTTTTTCGGCCAAATTTCACAAATTTAGCCATTTTTAGCCTTTTTGACAAGGCCATACTGATAAGAAAATGCTAAGTTCACGAAATTTGGCTGAAATAAGGCGATACTTCCAAAATGGGGTATCAGTTTACTAGACTGTTGTATTGGAAACAACACCCTTTAAAAATGTTAAATATTGAATTCTTTTTCTATTTTTTTATAATCTGGTAGATTAATGACAACTCGATATTAATCTGCAGAAAAAAATGTAAAACAGATGAAAATAAAAAATTACAGAGGGGTGTACCGCTTCCACACGTGTGCCAGTATTTTTTATGTTAGTTGAAGCTTCGTTCTTGACAATTAGCCTTCAGGAGAACAGCCTTGCTATTGTTGAAGTGAGATATGGTTCTATTCAGTCCTAGAAAGTCCACTCATTGATAATGATAATTATTTATTGACTAGTGAGACCTGTGGAAATTCCACAGCGGACTTTTCATATGCAATATATTGATGTTGGTATTCAGTGGATGTTCAGCGTAAATGGAGATGCCCTGATATTATTGTAGCTCTTTTGTTCAAACTGCAAAAGTATTTATCTAAGTTGGCAGCGATGCCTGGCATAGCCTGATCATAAAATATGCTTAAATATATTTTAATTCATGCAGATTTCATATATATTATTATAGAGTAAATTTTTTATCGATTCTTATATATTATAAAGTTTTGATTTCAAAAATAAAATAATATATCCATATGACTTGGGTACATCAGCTTGAATCGAAACTGAAACCAAAATTTATGAAGAAAAAAAATGTATATATATATATATATATATATATATATTTGTCTTTACATAAGCAGCAGTTTGTTGCTACACAGTCATGAGCATGTTTCTGTCTACAAGTATTTACTAACTAGAGACCTGATCAGGCAACAACCCTTATTTTCGAAAACGGAATTAAATACTAGTAGACCGAAACATGCTCATGGCTGTGTAGCAACAAACTACTGCTTATGTAAAGACAAATGTAACCTGCTCTACTTCTGTATTGAGCACTCTTGTATGAACCTCGTTATATTTCACTAGTTACCCTACCTTTGGAAAATAGCAACCTCAAATTATATATATATATATATATGTATATATATATATATATATTTAAATAAGGGAGTAGTCACCAACAATGTGTATTTTTTAACATTATTTTATTATTCCGTGTCTTGGTTTTTCATTGAGAATTATGTTTGGATCATTGTAATAATGTTTTTAAGTCATTGAAATCGTTTACGCGCGTTTCAGACGGTCTGTGATGCGTCCTCGTCAGAAATTATTTTCAAATATATATATATATAACTTGATTTCCTTCAGCTATAATTGAAACTGAAACCAAAACTTGTGCAGAATTCTTGGTAAAATTATTTATTACAAGAAATAGAAGGTCATAACAATTAAACGACAGTCATTCGAAAGAAAAGAGATGTAAGTGTGACACACAAAATAACACGCACGCTATCATAGTAATATATAGATTTATTTATTTATTGTGCTACTGCATCTCTGCATATCAAGGCTCTAAGGCTACTTGAGGATAAAAATGATGAGTTTATCAGGTGAACAGTGAGATAAACACCTTGAAGATTTGAGACAATGGTTGAAACTGAGCAGAATTTGATTCTTTGATAGGACAACTTAAACACTATTTAAACACAATGATGTTGTAGTCATCTGAGAAGCAACCCAGCAGTATTGTATTCTATAAACAAATAATTCCTGGAAAGAGACTCTACTCATGGAAGTTCTGTTCAATGCCAGGTACATAGAGGAAAAAAGAAAAGAAAATTATTTACAGTGGTTGTAGATAAATGAGTTTTTGCTGTGAACCTTTTGCAAAAGAGAACCAGAATGAGAATCAAATGAACATAATAATAAGACTAGTATGTCTCTTCTATGACTGAGGCGCCCCTACTGAGGACAGCTAACAGGATTACTCAAGCATTTTTTGTAAGCCAGAGTACATTTCATCTCCTGTGCTGTTTTCTCAAAACATCACTTGACCTTATGTTGACCCTCTTGTAGAGGGAGTAAATAAACATAGTATATATTTTTAGGTCGAATTCTGAGAAATGAGAAGAAAAGAGAGTGGAGGATTGATTGGTTGTTTTTGTTTTACGATATATCAACCCTTTTCGGGTTATTTAATGCTGAATCCAAAGATTTTGAAGAAAAATTTTTTAATAGAATATATTTGTTGTTTTCAAGTCGGTTTCTATTTAACCCATAGTTGGGACCCTAACAGGTACTACCACTCCGGGTCCAAGCGGACCTGGGAGCAATGGCAATTAAAGGGTGGTTCCACACTCCCCAAAGCCCACAAGCTGGGGCCTCACCACTGGATATAGTTTAAGGTCATATCCAGGACCGAGAGTGGAGGAAGAAAAGGGAAGCATGGTTCTTTTTGTAAGGTTATTGCAAAAGTTTGAATCAACAATTTAAATATGGACATTGCTAAAAATAAACAAGTTTTCAGGGGAAAAAGGATAATTTGGGCTATCCTAACAAAGTTTTCTTGGAGACTGCTTTACTGGTTTAAGGGCACAATATTTATCCTACTGCAGTGCATTAACATTTCTTTTAGGTGAAAATTGTTTTTCATGATGTTTCCAGGACAGTGGGAGATCTTTATTCATATTTGACGATTGTTTTAGTTTGATTGTTGCAGTTTTCACAACGTTTTGGCCGTTGTATTCTTAGACCTTCTTTAGGTGCTTTTTATCATAGTCTCAGTTTCTTGGAAGTTTGTCACCACCACCACCATCATCATCATCATCATCATCATCATCATCATCACGTCCATTCTACATGATGGCATATGTTGGACAACTTTGAGAAATGAGCTTCCAAACTAACCTATCTCTTGGTCAGGTTTTTATTCATCCCTATTTCCATCCTTATCATTTTCTCCAATGTTTTCTTTGGCTTTGTCTTGTGAACTGACCCTGCTACCTTAGCTATTCTACATCTATTAACCGAAGAACTCTCATCCATGCTTTCAGCATAGCCATATCAACAAAGTCTCCTAGTCTCCTCATACTATCTAGATTTAATCTTCCTCTGAAGTCATCAGATTTGAGTCGATCTTCACACATCTATTATATCATTCTCATATCATTATTCTTCATGTAATGTATGTTCTTAAGCTTCACTGCCAAGGTTTCACTTTCAGACATCATCAGACTGTGTATTCTTGCATGATAGACTTTTCCTTTGGTCAATAGTGGTATCGCTTTGTTTGTTAGTAATGGCAGTAGTTCCCTGAACTTACTCCAGCCATTCTTAACTCTTGCAATCACACAAACACCTGATTTCTATTTACAATCACAGCTGATTCAATAAAATGAAATCATGAAAACGACAACTTCAAATCTGTTGCATTCATTTAGTTTTTAATACATTGTGAACAGCATGAAACCACCCACTCCCTCTCCAGCTATGGGTAAAGTATCAGTTTGTGTTCAATAAGCTGATTACAATGAATCATGTCCAATAGACATTATGTTCCAGTATTAAAATAACAGCAAAATAAAACAAAAAAAAAGTGGGACATCATTTTCTGTTAGCTATTTTTTAACAGCAGGACCAAAGGTTTGGTTCATCCACTCAATAAAGAACTGCTGTTACCCAGGTCTTACTATTAGCAGACCACATAACCTGTAGCTTTTCTTTCAACACCTTATGGGCTTTAAAGGCCTTCGAATTCTCAGAGTGGTACACCAACAATGGCTTTACAATCATCGGTAGTGTTAGTGCAAAGGGTGAGAATAAGCCTATCCTTCATAGGCTTATGTCTGGAAAGTTTATTTTCCTCAGTGGTGATATAGTTCCTCCTTGGCATTTTTTTTTTTTTTTAAAAAGCCCTATCTCATCACAATAAAATACTTGTTAGGGTATGTAGGTTTCCTGGGCAACAAGATAATTAAAATGTTGAACAAATTCATCAGCAACCTTCACATCTGCACTTGCTACTTCACCTTGCCTAATGACTAAATCTGAGTCTGATCTATTTTAATTTTAAAACCAGTCATGGCTTTTAACTCATCTCCAGTGCCTTGCAATGATTCTCCTCCCTCCTCAGCTACATCCTGTTTAAGGTTATTGAAGATGGCAACAGCCCTTTCAGAAATTATAGTTTCTGTAATCGAGTCACTAGCCAGTTCCTTTTCCTTTATCCATACCAAAAGTAGGCGTTCCATCTCATTATGCAAATCAGAATGTAACTTTGACATAGTTATTACCTTGTCTCATTTCATTGTGTTAAATTATTTTTTTTTAAATAGGATTCATTAAAACGTTTACTTTATGCTATTGCATTTTTTACATCAATTAATTAGCAAATAATGAATGTGCAAGTTATGTAGTTATGAGAAATACATACACATAGAAAGTGATCACATCCATATGTCTCTATTTATATAAAGTTAGGTGTATGGGTATTTTTTTATATTTGTATCTATAACTAATTAAGTGTTTTTACAAAGGATGGATCACTTCATGAAGATTCAAATACTTCTGTTTTTTTTTTCTAATTTAAATAATAGATATTAGCCATCAATTCATTAAGATTTTCCAAATTTCAGTTTCTTTCGAGTATTGTAAAGGTATTTTAGGGGCTATGATATGGCAAAACCTCCCATTTGAAAATTCAGATATTTCAGATTTTCATAAAATTTGATCCATAGTCATTAGACAGCAATTAAGTGGAATTCCATGAATTAAATTTTTTTTAAGGTAGATATATTAAATATCTCCTCCAAGGAGAGATCTAATGTTTCACAAGTTTCAAATAATTAAGATACATGAATGGTCATAGCATGGTCCCCCCTCGCCAAACTTTCACAACAAACACTCGTCTAGCTGTAAACACTATCAATAATTCCCCCCACTCTTTATCTGTGCCTAAACCTAAACGTAGATTCCATGAACAAAGCTTCTTTCTTAGAACTGCACGCCTGTGGAATTGCCTTCCATTTTCCTGCTTTCCGGCTGACTACAATATGGTTGTATTCAAGTCTAACGTAAATAAGTTCTTGATGAGCCGTTCCATATAAGTTATCAAATTTACCAAATTTTCATTACTAATGATTACTATATTGTCCAATTTCTACTGTACACTCTTTAACCCTTATCCTTGAGTGGCCTCTTGGCCTTGATAATGTGGTGATGCCTATGTAAAAAAAAAAAAAAAACAAACTTGCCGACTTTTTGCTTAGGCATGCATCCCTTATAATGATCTTTTAATCTGAGGGAATGTCACCTGTAAACAAGTTCGTTCATACCTTATAAAAAAGATGAAGACAAGAAAAAGTTTATTCACCTGGAATCATTTTCAATGGAATGCACTCTAATAAACTTGCTGCAGTTGTGCTCCCTAAATATAAATATCATCAACAAGCCCAACATTCTACAAAATTCCACCCCTTTACTGTAGAGATAACCAGATACCCTAAAGTTTTCGATTTTAGGCTTAAAGTTTGGACATTTTCTAGAATCAAAATCATATAATGGATTTTTATCAAAATTAGAATAAGGATTCTAGAGATAAAGTTTGGTAACATTATATCTTGATTTTAATTTTCATAATGGGAATATAAAAATGGTGCAAAACTGTTCTTATTAAGGAATTAATTTCACCTGTCCTAGGGCAGGTATTCTTCTAATAAAAAGATTGTATTGTATAAAGATTGACATTATTTCTCTAGCAAACATTTGCGAATATTGTTTGAACTATATTTTGTTTTTTTTCAGATGAATATGGACATAGTTTGAACATTTATGACTGGGAAACACATGAATTAAAACAAGTTTTGGATCTTGGAGCAGATGGAAAACTTCCCCTGGAGATTCGATTCCTTCATGATCCAAAAGCTGCCGAAGGATATGTTGGTTGTGCTCTAAGTTCAACAATCTTTCGCTTCTATAAAACTGATGATGTAAGTCACAACAGTTTCATCTGTTAATAGAGGTTGTTTTATATGAGGTTTTATTATTCATATATGACAAATTAAAGCATGGCAAATAGTTTCTTCTGATTCTCTATTCATATGATGTTTAAGTACGTCATTCAGGCAACCTTGGATTCTTATGTTAAGCACAACAAAAAGCAACCTATAAAAACAATAATAAGTCTTACTGATGAAAAAGTATATTTTTCATTTGGTGTACATGTTCAGCATAAAGCGTACATTCTTCAATGTGAAAACTAAAATAAATAAATGCACTCATAACACAATAATCATTGGAATTGGATAAATTCAGAGAATTGACATGCTTACCTCCTTTAGCCTCGCCAGTGGCCCCTAAAAATAACATCTGTCTCATATGCTAGTCAGTTCAAAAAGGGCCCAATTTGAAACAGATAGTGTTTCTCTCGCACTTTCCATCCAGAAGAGGACAGTGTGCGGAAGGTGAACGTTCACTCTGAAAAACTATACTGACTAAAATGCAACCACTTACATTTACATAGCTTCACAAAATAAGGAATATTTATTTTCAAAGAAGATAATGCATATTATGACACGTTAATGGAGGCTTTTTGACTTTAAACAACACAACTAGTTTGTGTATAGGGTGTTCCAAAGTTTGTAATGGTTGGTCTCTTTAACCCATTCTGTTCACATTTGCATTACCAACTAAAGCCTCCACCTTACAAACTGAACCATTATGGCTGGAAATTGTTTCATTAGCCAGTCTCAGCTGCCAAGTGTTTCTGGGTGAGTTTTCTTCCTTGATTAGGACAATGTCGTCAATGTAAATGTTTCATTATTGCCCACTCCATTTTCTTCTCTCCTGAAGCATCTGAAGAAATTCCAAAACTCGCTTACTAAATACTGTACCCATCACCACCTAACCCAAACCCACCTCGTCGAACAGTATAAAAAATTTCCTGGTGGTTGTGGACTTCATTATCAACAGATGATTTGGAGTCAGTGGTTCTGCCATGAAAGGATCATTGAAGCCATCCACAGTGATTTCTTAGAGACTAATTGTCCAGTCATTCATAAGAGAGAAGAGTATATTTCGAACCATGTGGATACATCATTCCCAAACACCACTCATATGACTAGTCGAAGGTATGTTGTATTTAAAAGCAATGTAGTCACATCCTAAGTATGAAAAGTGATGTTGAAGCTGGTTGTGATTTATTTCTTCCATAGCCTAGTGGAGTTCATGATTTGAACCAATAAAATTTGTTCATCTGTCCAATCTCAGTTGTCCCACCACACCACGAAGATATGAATCTTCACAATACATTTATAAAGGAACTTGTATTCAATGAGTCAACTGTTTCCAAATGGATCGTGCATGATGACATACAGGTAAAAAGAACACCATATCATTTTGACTTCCTTTGAACCTCTTTGATATAAAATGACAAAAAAAATCACTGTAAGTAAATGTTGAGGTTAGATTTTATATATTGGCAAGACACTCATCTTTTGTTCCTGAGTTTTACCACAGTACTTACTAGGGACGGGCAAAAATTGACGATTAAAGATAGGGGGACCTAGTTTTGAAAGCAGATTTATCGTAATTTTTTTGTAGGTTTCCAACTAATTTTTGATTGTATTTGAAAGATTAGAGACTAAAGTTAATTTCCTAAAGGAAAAAAATATTTGTACACGTGAAAAAAAAAGTTATGAAAAATGTTTTCATGGCGAGCTTGTCGCGGCTTGGCCGCTAATCAACAACAACAACAACGACGGCATTACAAACGACCAGCAATTAATAGACTCTACCAAAATCAGCAGTAGCAAGTAAACAACAACAACAACAACGACGGCATTACAAACGACCAGCAATTAATAGACTCTACCAAAATCAGCAGTAGCAAGTAAACAACAACAACAACAACGACAGCATTACAAACGAACAGCAATTAATAGACTCTACCGAAATCAGCAGTAGCAACAGCGCGACAGACGACAACCAATTGAGGGCCTTTCGCCAAAATCATCAGCAGCAGCAATGTCGGCGGCTGTCACGTGATTTCAGGGCCCCGTTGTAGAAAAGAAATTTAAAAAAAACATCTTTTCTACAACAATAACAAAAACAACAAACTTTAATTTCCTGGAAAAAAACTTTGAAATACAAACAACGAAATCCTTCAGCATCGACTGCTCGTAAAGAACACATCCGGGAATTAATATTAACTGTTGTTTATAAATAGAAACAATTTCCTGCCCGTCCCCGGTATCTAGCAGCCCTCTGAATATTTTCGGCGATATTTTCGCCGCTCGTCGGCTTGGTTCTCATGCAAAGCTCCGCACTTGCTCACGGTTCCCTAACCGTTCGACGCTCGCGCAATCACTGTGACTCCAGTCTCACCACTGTAGCAGTCCAGTCCACTACCACTACAGTGGCTCCGGTCTCCACGCCGTAGAAGTCCACTACCACTACAGTGGCTCCGGTCTCCACGCCGTAGAAGTCCACTACCACTACAGTGGCTCCGGTCTCCACGCCGTAGAAGTCCACTACCACTACAGTGGCTCCGGTCTCCACGCCGTAGAAGTCCACATCATCACCACGGCTCTGGCCTCCATGTCGTCTGTACCTTTCATACACTGACTTCTTCCTACAGTGTCAGTCCGATCCGAGCGTCCGTCCGTACTTGATGAACACTGAACCCTCAGTGTTGCCAATTCGCCGTCTGTACCTTTCATACACTGACTTCTTCCTTCAGTGTCAGTCCGATCCGAGCGTCCGTCCGTACTTGATGAACACTGAACCCTCAGTGTTGCCAATTCGCCGTCCGTACCTCTCATACACTGACTTCTTCCTTCAGTGTCAGTCCGATCCGAGTGTCCGTCCGTACTTGATGAACACTGAACCCTCAGTGTTGCTAATTCGTTCGTCCGTACCTCTCATACACTGATTTCTTCCTTCAGTGTCAGTCCGATCCGAGTGTCCGTCCGTACTTGATGAACACTGAACCCTCAGTGTTGCTAATTCGTTCGTCTGTACCTCTCATATACTGACTTCTTCCTTCAGTGTCAGTCCGATCCGAGCGCCCGTCAGTACCTAGTGGATGCTGAAAAACTCAGTGTTGCCAATTGTCCGTCCGTTCCTCTCATAGCCTGAGGCTAACGTATCAGTAACATCTCAGTCGGACCCAAGTCAAACAATCACCCGCATCAGTTACCACGCCGATTCCTCCGACGTCATTTCCAGCTTACGGCGAACCGACAAGCATCCCCCTTACCGAATACACCGGCGACGGATCCCGGACCAGCATCGCCCAGTGAACAAATTTGCATTTGCCACCCTTTCGTTTGTTTAAATAAAAGGCGAATCTTCGTCTTTAAACTAAACCACCAGAGTTTGTCATTTCTTCTTTGTCCTGTTGTTTCATTCCTTGTCCTTGTGTCTGATATATATTTAGTTGCACGGTCAGTTGGCTAACCACCTTCAGGCCTCCCCGCCACAAGTGGTGACCCCGACGTGATACTACAGACACAGGCTTGGAAAAATAGACAGGCAGAGAAGATGGCAGAAAGCACAGAGCCGGAGATTAACTTTTCTGCCCCGCTGGTCCAGTTACCGCCTTACAATCCAGTGAACCCCAGGAGTTGGTTCATCCAGCTCGAAGCAATTTTTGCAGCCCGGAGGGTCGTTCGCCAGGACTCGAAATACGCCTCAGTGGTGCAGGCACTACCTCCATCTATGGTAGAAGAAGTAGAGGACATCCTCCTCAACACTCCAGAGCAACTCCCATATACCTGCCTTAAGGAAGCAATCCTCAAGCGAACCGGCCGTTCAGACGAGGATCTCATCAGAGACCTATTTTCGAATGTGACTCTCGGGGACAGAACCCCATCCCAGCTCCTGCGACTGATGAAGAGCCGACTCGGCAACAACAGCATGGCAGAGCCCATTCTCCGCGGTCTTTGGTTGGATCGGCTTCCGCAAAACATTACCCAGGTCCTGGCACTAGTACCCGTAGAGACGCCCCTGGAAATAGTGGCAGACTCGGCCGACAAAGTATACTCACAGGCACACCAACGGATACATCATGTCGAGAGTGACCCCGGGCACCGCTCACGACGATTGGAAGACGAACTTACTCGACTGCGAGCAGAGCTGAGAGAGCTCAAACTCTCCCTACGCCAGAGACAACGTAGCCCAATACCCCACACCCGGAACCGAAGCCGTACCCGCTCCCCAAGCCGAGGACAAAGGAACCTCCCAGGCACATGTTGGTACCACCAATCCTTCGGTGACCGGGCCCGAAAATGCCAACCTCCTTGCAATTACAATAAGGCCCAGGGAAACGAATAAACCGACAGACAGCGACGACTACTCCTGTCGGGACACATCCACACAGTCGTCTTTTCTATGTGTGGGACCGTAATAACAGTCTCAAATTCTTAGTGGACACCGGCGCCGCTATCAGTGTTATACCACCCACCAACAGACCCACCCTGAAACCCACCTCCTTTCAACTTCGAGCGGCAAATGGATCAACCATACAAACCTTCGGCAACAAGGAACTAACCCTCAACCTCAACCTCAGGCGGGATTTCAAATGGTCATTTACATTGGCCGATGTGAAAACACCATTACTCGGTGCCGATTTCCTGGCCTATTACAACCTGTCCGTCCACATGAGGACAAGGACCCTGTCTGACGGCGTGACCTCGATAAAAATCATAGGAACCCCTTCAAGCCTCAACACGACGGGAATCAGCGTGGCAACACAACACGATCCACGGTACGCAACCATCCTGCACCGGTACAAGGACCTAACTCAGCCCATTAAATCTACCGATGCAGGGGAACACCAGACGCAACACCACATTAAGACGACCGGACAACCAGCATTTTCCCGACCCAGAAGACTACCTCCACACAAACTAGCTTACGCCAAGAAAGCATTTGAAGAGATGTTGGCGGACAACACCATCCGCCCATCGGACAGCCCATATGCTTCACCACTGCACCTGGTACCCAAACCAAACGGCGAGTTCCGTATATGCGTGGACTATCGGAAACTAAATTCATCCACGGTCCCCGACCGGTACCCCGTTCCTCACATCCATGACTTCGCCGCCGGCCTACAGGGAGCCAGAATTTTTTCGAAAATAGACCTGACTAAGGCCTACTATCAGGTCCCAGTGGCCTCAGAGGACATCCCAAAGACAGCAGTGACAACTCCCTTTGGACTCTTTGAGTTTACCAAAATGCCTTTCGGATTACGCAACGCAGCCCAAACATTTCAGAGACTCATAGACGAAGTCTTGCGTGGACTACCTTACGTCTACGCTTACATTGACGACATCCTGGTGGCTAGCAGAGATGCTGACCTACACGAGAAACATCTGGATGAAGTGCTCCGCCGCCTAGCACATTACGGCCTCCGGATCAACCCAGACAAATGCGAATTCGGAGCACAACACATTGACTTTTTAGGCCATCACACCGACGCTCGTGGAATCACCCCTCTGCCAGAGAAAGTAGAAGCTATCCAGAATTTTCCGGTACCCACATCAATCAAGCAGCTGCGACGTTTCCTGGGAATGATAAATTTTTACCGAAGATTCATCCCAGGATGCTCAAGTCTCCTCACCCCTCTGACGAATATCATACAGGGAAAAAACAAACCCATCTCTCTGGAAGGCGACCAACTGAAGTCCTTCCACACAGCAAAAGCATCACTGGCTAACTTCACGAAATTAGCACACCTTGACCAGGACGTCCGAACGCGGATATTCCTCACGACAGACGCTTCAGACACTGGAGTCGGGGCCGTGGTAGAACAAGAAATCGATAATCAGCGAAGTCCAATCGCATTTTTCTCAGCTAAATTATCGTCGGCACAGTCGAGGTACAGCACCTTCTCAAAAGAACTCCTGGCAATATACCTTGCCATCAAGCACTTCCGGCACCTATTGGAAGGAAGACATTTCACGGTTCTTACAGATCACAAACCGTTAACAACCTCCCTGTCAAACAACTCTGACAAGTATTCGACACGCGAAATCAGGCATTTGGACTACATTTCGCAGTTCACGTCCGACATCCAATACGTGAAAGGAAGAGACAATGCTGTTGCCGACGCCCTGTCCCGCTCTGACGTCAACTCTATCGAAGACGGCCCACTCAGCCAAGAGATGATAGCGACAGCTCAGGAATCCGACACAACCCTCCCTGAGGCCTTAGAAAACACATCTCTGCAACTAAAGGAATTTCCGGCACCGTTCAGCAGTAAGACCTTGTACTGCGACACAAAGTTGAGCAATCCCAGGCCCTACGTACCACCGGCACTAAGGAAACAAATCTTCAACCACTTTCATGGATTATCACACCCCAGCAAACGGGCAACCGTTAAACTTATCGCTGACCGTTTCGTCTGGCCTAACATGAACTTCGATGTCCGGAACTGGGTAGCGACTTGCCTTGAGTGTCAGAAATGCAAAGTCCAACGACACACGAAATCTCCACCAGGCACATTCAACAACCCTGACGCACGATTTAGCCATATTCATGTCGACATCGTCGGACCCCTCCCGATGTGCCAGGACTTTCAATACCTCCTCACCATAGTCGACCGATTCTCCAGGTGGCCAGTAGCAGTACCCATCAGTGACACCTCTGCTAACACTGTAGCAAAGACAGTACTGCGAGAATGGATAGCCATCTTCGGCGTACCCGGTATCATTACCACAGACCGAGGTGCGCAGTTCCAATCCTCACTTTTCCAAGGATTTACGCAGATGCTCGGCGTTAAACATATAAAAACCACCGCCTATCACCCATGCGCCAACGGTCTCGTCGAACGATTTCATCGAACACTCAAAGTTTCTCTATCTACGAAACACCCCACTAACAACTGGGTGGATGAACTCCCCCTAATACTCCTATCTATCCGGAACTCTCTCAAAGAGGATTTGGAATGTTCACCAGCGGAAATAGTATTTGGCACACCACTCTCCTTGCCCGGTCAATTTTTCGATGATACGAAGCTTGACCTCACTGCTACAAACTCTTTCACCCAAGAACTACGCCATAAAATGGCCCAGTTAAAGTACTCACAGCCAAGGCAACCCACACCAAACACCCACGTTCCACAACAGCTCCGGGATTGCGAATTTATTTTCATCCGTAATGACGCGGTCAAGAAGCCCCTGACACCGACATACCAGGGTCCCTTTAGAGTCCAGAAACGCTCGGACAAGCACCTCACCATCGAGCGAGGAAATCGAACAGACACCGTCTCGATCGATAGAGTAAAACCTGCTCGACTAGAGAAATCCATACACGAGCCTGAACGCAGCTCAATCCATAGAGATCCCCCATCTGCACCAGAAAGCATCCGGGTACAACCTGCTCCACCAGAGCCAGCAGCGGATCATGAAGCACACACCATCCCACCAAGAAAAACCCGTGTAGGAAGGAAAGTCACCTTCCCAGAAAAATACAAATCGTACATTTACTTTAATTGATAACGATCAATTATCCAGGGAGGGGGCCTTGTCGCGGCTTGGCCGCTAATCAACAACAACAACAACGACGGCATTACAAACGACCAGCAATTAATAGACTCTACCAAAATCAGCAGTAGCAAGTAAACAACAACAACAACAACGACGGCATTACAAACGACCAGCAATTAATAGACTCTACCAAAATCAGCAGTAGCAAGTAAACAACAACAACAACAACGACAGCATTACAAACGAACAGCAATTAATAGACTCTACCGAAATCAGCAGTAGCAACAGCGCGACAGACGACAACCAATTGAGGGCCTTTCGCCAAAATCATCAGCAGCAGCAATGTCGGCGGCTGTCACGTGATTTCAGGGCCCCGTTGTAGAAAAGAAATTTAAAAAAAACATCTTTTCTACAACAATAACAAAAACAACAAACTTTAATTTCCTGGAAAAAAACTTTGAAATACAAACAACGAAATCCTTCAGCATCGACTGCTCGTAAAGAACACATCCGGGAATTAATATTAACTGTTGTTTATAAATAGAAACAATTTCCTGCCCGTCCCCGGTATCTAGCAGCCCTCTGAATATTTTCGGCGATATTTTCGCCGCTCGTCGGCTTGGTTCTCATGCAAAGCTCCGCACTTGCTCACGGTTCCCTAACCGTTCGACGCTCGCGCAATCACTGTGACTCCAGTCTCACCACTGTAGCAGTCCAGTCCACTACCACTACAGTGGCTCCGGTCTCCACGCCGTAGAAGTCCACTACCACTACAGTGGCTCCGGTCTCCACGCCGTAGAAGTCCACTACCACTACAGTGGCTCCGGTCTCCACGCCGTAGAAGTCCACTACCACTACAGTGGCTCCGGTCTCCACGCCGTAGAAGTCCACATCATCACCACGGCTCTGGCCTCCATGTCGTCTGTACCTTTCATACACTGACTTCTTCCTACAGTGTCAGTCCGATCCGAGCGTCCGTCCGTACTTGATGAACACTGAACCCTCAGTGTTGCCAATTCGCCGTCTGTACCTTTCATACACTGACTTCTTCCTTCAGTGTCAGTCCGATCCGAGCGTCCGTCCGTACTTGATGAACACTGAACCCTCAGTGTTGCCAATTCGCCGTCCGTACCTCTCATACACTGACTTCTTCCTTCAGTGTCAGTCCGATCCGAGTGTCCGTCCGTACTTGATGAACACTGAACCCTCAATGTTGCTAATTCGTTCGTCCGTACCTCTCATACACTGACTTCTTCCTTCAGTGTCAGTCCGATCCGAGTGTCCGTCCGTACTTGATGAACACTGAACCCTCAGTGTTGCTAATTCGTTCGTCTGTACCTCTCATATACTGACTTCTTCCTTCAGTGTCAGTCCGATCCGAGCGCCCGTCAGTACCTAGTGGATGCTGAAAAACTCAGTGTTGCCAATTGTCCGTCCGTTCCTCTCATAGCCTGAGGCTAACGTATCAGTAACATCTCAGTCGGACCCAAGTCAAACAATCACCCGCATCAGTTACCACGCCGATTCCTCCGACGTCATTTCCAGCTTACGGCGAACCGACAAGCATCCCCCTTACCGAATACACCGGCGACGGATCCCGGACCAGCATCGCCCAGTGAACAAATTTGCATTTGCCACCCTTTCGTTTGTTTAAATAAAAGGCGAATCTTCGTCTTTAAACTAAACCACCAGAGTTTGTCATTTCTTCTTTGTCCTGTTGTTTCATTCCTTGTCCTTGTGTCTGATATATATTTAGTTGCACGGTCAGTTGGCTAACCACCTTCAGGCCTCCCCGCAACAAGCTAACTAATTCAGCTAAATTTTGAAGTTAAATAAATTCATTGTAAAAATCCTTTAAAAGATAAATATTAGTTTTCTGGGTCTATTTCAAAGATAATTAGTAAAATAAAGTCCTAAGATATTGAATCAAATTAAAAAAAAAAACGCCTTGTGTGTACAAAAAATAGCTTAATTAGTCCCCAAAAAGCGAGTAATTCTGGTGTTCGCCCAAACTCAACAAACGGGAGTTTTGTCAACACTATGAATATGGAAGCCTAAAATTACAGCCAATCGAAACGCTATTTCAAAATGAAGTCACGATATAAAAAAGAGGTAGGGGTGTCAGTTTTCTCCCCCCCCCACACACACACACGTGCATCCGTACATTGCTATCCTAAACATTTGTATCATTTTTTAATTTAATTATTTTTATGTTCCTGTTTTTAAATCAATGTTTTTTTTTTAATTATTGTTCAATCTATCTATACTCCTATAAATTCGTTTTTCTTTTGTGTGATATTCATATTAAAAAACCTCTTTTCTATTTATTTAAAAAGAAAATACAATTTTCTTATATATGGGTGTGGGATTGCATTCACTAGCAAAAGATCTAGCTAATTTGTATATTCTTTTAAATATTCATTTTAATTAATTCCCTATTAGTTTTTTTGTTGTTGTTTTCTTATGGGATGATCATTTTTAGTTAACTTTTATGTGTAATTATATTCATGCAGATATTCTACATTATTTATACTTGCATAATATTTGCATAAAAAGTTTACAGTAAACACAAAATTGTTTCCAAATATATTTATGTATACGCATATATTTTTGTTTAATCTATCTATCTATCTATCTATCTATCTATCTATAAAAGTGAACGTGTCTGTGTGTCTGTCTGTCTGTTTGTGTCTCTGTACATTTCCCTACGCAATAACTTTGTCAATTTTTAGTCTACAGACTCGAAATTTGATATACAGGGATTTGGAAAAATTGATGTGATCGGTTTTCACCCAGAAATTTGGCTGTTAAGGGGTCAAAGTTCAACGATTTGACCTTTGAGAACTCTACCAAACTCCTCCGACAATTTTGGGTCTAAACACTTGAAATTTTAGATATATGTTCCTTGGACATGGATCTAACATAATAACTTGATTTGAGCCCAAAACAATAAATTTTAAGGGGTAATAATAGGGGTCAAAGTTAAAAAAAATTACCCCTTTTTTTTTTTTTTTTTTGCTCAGCATACACCTCCAAACACCCGAGCAACGCCGGGCTGAAATGCTAGTCTATATATCTATAAAAGTGAACGTGTCTGTCTGTCTGTTTATCTGTCTGTCTGTCTGTGTATATTTCCCTATGCAATAACTGTCAATTTTTAGTCTACAGACTCGAAATTTGATATACATGGTACTGAGATTTGGGAAAATCGGTGTGATCAGTTTTCGGCCAGAAATTTGGCTGTTAAGGGGTCAAAGTTCAATGATTTGACCTTTGAGAACTCTACCAAACTTCTCCGACAATTTTGGGTCTAAACACTTTTAATTTTAGATATAGGTTCCTTGGACATGGATCTAACTTAATAACTTGATTTGAGCCCAAAACAATAAATTTAAGGGGTCATAATAGGGTTCAAGTTTAAAAAAATTGACCGTTTCTTTCTTTTTTTTTTTTTTTTTTTGCTCACATACACCTCCAAACACTCGGGCAACGCCGGGCACCCATGCTAGTATATCTATAAAAGTGAACGTGTCTGTGTGCGTGTCTGTGTGTGTGTGTCTACATTTCCCTATGCAATAACTCTGTCAATATTTAGTCTACAGACTCGAAATTTAATATACAGGGTACTGAGATTTGGGAAAATCGATGTGATAGGTTTCGGCCAGAAATTTGGCTGTTAAGGGGTCAAAGTTCAACAATTTGACCTTGAAGAACTCTACCAAATTCCTCCGACAATTTTGGGTGTAAACATTTGAAATTTTAGATATAGGCTCCTTGGACATGGATCTAACTTAATAACGTGATTTGAGTCCAAAACAATAAATTTTAAGGGGACATAATAGAGTTCAAGTTTAAAAAATTTGACCGTTTCTTTTTTCTTTTTCTGTTTCTGCTCAGCATACACCTCCAAACACCCAGACAACGCCGGGCACCCATGCTAGTATATCTATAAAAGTGAACAAGTGTGTGTGTGTGTGTGTGTGTGTACATTTCCCTATGCAATAACTTTGTCAATTTTCAGTCTACAGATTCGAAATTTGATATACAGGGTACTGAGATTTGGGAAAATCTGTGTAATTCGTTTTCGGCTAGAAATTTAGCTATTAAGGGGTCAAAGTTCAACGATTTAACCTTGGAGAACTCTACCAAACTCCTCCGACAATTTTGGGTCTAAACACTTGAAATTTTAGATATAGGTTCCTTGGACATGGATCTTACTTAATAACTTGATTTGAGTCCAAAACAACAAATGTTAAGGGGTCATAATAGGGGTCAAATTTTTTAAAACTTTGACCTCTGCGGTTTCTACCAAATTTCTCAGACAATTTTTGGTCTAAACATTTGAAATTTTACATAAAGGGTATTCAGAGATAGGGCAAGCTTTTTAATCGGCTTGGGTCGAAAAATTTTAGTTACCAATATATAAATGTATGTATGTTTGCATGTGTGCCTAAAACTTTCGACATTAATATCTTCACATTCAACTGGGCACTTTTCTACAGGGGGGAAGAGGGTCGCTTTTTTCGCTGATATTTTTAAAAGTCATTCTCTCCTTTCTATTGTCTAGCCTTAATTAAAATCTACCTCACTTCCGGTTTGGCGGTGGTCATAACGACAAAGACGTCAGATTTTTTTCCCCGTTCTTTTCGTCCTTTCTACTACCAGTTTTTTTTTTTGTTTCATTTTTGCTCAACACACATATCCAAACACCCGGGCAACGCCAGGCTGAAATGCTAGTATTATATAAAAATTATGTGACGCCAAAAATTTCACATTCATGCGAGCAAGGAAATTATTAAAATCTTGCATATAAAAATCATGCGAAATCTGTAATTTAAAAAAAAAAGTAGAAATATTTTTGCTATCATAATTTTTTTGTGTGTGAAAATATTAAATAAACAATGCTCAATGGTAATATTGGTAGTTCGAGAAATTAATTTTTCTTCAAGTTATATCGAATTCATTAATACGGACTTTAGAGTCTTTTTTCGTAATGTTCCTGTAAAAAATAAATAATTTTTTTAAAATTGTTATAACTTTACGATGCTTTATTTTCCTAAAAAAAGCAAAAATAAATTCCTTTAATATTTTTATTACTGAAAACCATAACTTTTGTAATGGTATTTTTTTGTTTAAACAAAATAATACATTTCCACTAAGATTTAAATCAAAATAATGGATTTATTATATTCCGTGATCATTAGTTTAGAAATACTGAAACTTTTAGTAAAATTGGTCAATTTTCTGATTTTTTGTGAATTTTTAAGTAAAGGGAAAGGTCAAAATGTTTATACATTTTGAGCATTGGCATTCATTTTGCCTGTACCTAGAACTTACCGCATATAACACAGTTTGAAATGAAAGTGTAGACTGCTGAGCTGCAACTTATATATGCAATTTTCTGAGGAGTATGACGGGATGTATTAGATCTTCACAGAAATTTCTATTTATTTAACCGACGAAACAGACCATATTCAACAAGAAAGGATCAAAGTAATAAAGTAAGGATGTGCATTTTAGATGCTTATAACTCAAATGTTACGATCATCTGTGGTTCTGCAAGTGAACTTGCATCTCTTGACTAAAGACTTCTTTCTGTAGTTGTTTTAAAATTTCAACTTTAAATTACTTATCAAAAGGTGTTAGAGACATTCATGATAATCCTAACTACTACTTTATGTGAATTCTATTTGTATTCGAATGAATTATACAGCTTTGATGAATTATACACCTATTTTCACTAAAACTCTCTTATGGCTACAGCAAAGTACCATTCACTAACCATGTTTTATCGAGACACAATCTTCAAGCCAAAGTTGATAGTCTTCACTCAACAGAAAAAGTCACTTAGATTTTCAGGTACCTAACACCTGCCCAAATTCATTTTTTGCAGTGAACATCTGGTGCACGGAGACACATCTGACCAAGACGTCCTAAGTCATCTTCTAGGATGAATTGTCTATTGGTTATTCACAGCTAGTCATCTGGAAGCCGTTCCCTAATTCACTACCAAAGGATTCAGTAGATGAGAGATGTTCGCTCCACACTACTTAAGAAATATATTATTTACATTGTCTGAACTCTAGTCAACACATGTTTTGTTACTATTAGTCTGTCAATGACCAAAACTGGCTGAGGTTATGTAACCAGTAGGATAGGGCATTCTTTTGATGCATACAGGCACATATACAAACCACTTTTATTTCCTGTTAAATAATTATTGCATTATTTATAAGTAAAACCTTTCTTTCTTTATTTTTTTTCAGGATGAATGGGCTGCTGAGAAGGTAATTGAAATTCCGTCGAAGAATGTTGAAAACTGGATTTTGCCATCAATGCCAGGTTTGGATCTTTTCATTCTGTTGACTCTTAATTAACTCATAATCAGCTTTTAGGGAGGCAAGAAATATTCATTATAACATAATTCTATTATTATTATTATTATTATTATTATTATTATTATTATTATTATTATTAGTAGTAGTAGTAGTAGTAGTATAGGATTATACTTGGACATTTGAACATCGTCAATATCAGTGTAGTTAAAAGATAGGCTTAGATGGTTTGATGGTATATCGTTTGGTAGTGTGTAATTCAGATATTCATTTCTTGGTTGAAGTTTGTTAATAAACTTCTTTTTTTTACAGAGAAATCACCGTTTATCAAGGCCCGGAGGTCACTCGAGGAAAAGGGTTAATGGGTATACATTAGTCACTGTGATTATAACGTAGTAAACATAAGTGGTGGAATTTTTGTAAGTTGGATTACTTAACGGGATGGTTCATCAAGAACTTGTTTACGTTGGACTTGAAAACAATCAGATTGTAGTCAGCTGGAATGCAGGCCAATGGACGAGAGTTCCACAGGCATGCAGTTCTAAGAAAGAAGCTTTGTTCATGGAATCTACATTTAGGCTTAGGCACAATTAAAGAGTGTGGGAAACTATTGATAGTGGTTCTGGCTAGATGAGTGTTTTTGTGAAAGTTTGGCGGGGGAGGGGACCATAGATTGAAGCTCACATGAGCACCTGCCATGAAAATAATGATAAAGCAGAGACAGGCTCGCAACATCTCTTTTGTGGGAAAGAGGTTGCAGGGAAGAGAAAACGGCATTCCCCACTAAGCTACAAAATCGATTTGGAACTCTGTTAATGTAGGATAAGTTGCTTCTAGCAGCTCCTGCCCAGATGTGGCAACAGTACTCCATCATTCGACGTACTTGGCTTTTATGTAGGTAGAGAATTGCATCAGGAGTGAGACATCTACTGGAGCGGTAGAAGGATCCTACCATTTTTCCAGCGGCCTTGGCAATAGATTTGATTTACGTGTTCCATTTCAGGTCAGGAGTAAAGGTCAACCCAGGAGCTTGTCAAAACATGAAGCCTCCCCAAGACGGGAGCCATTCATTTCAATTGATGCTAGATGGGCATCAGAGCACTGATGATGTAAAGATAGAAGCTTGGTTTTAGATGCATTAAAAGTAACCAGCCACTTGCTTCCCCACTGCACCACATGCTCAAGATCAGAGAAGAGATAATCAAAAAGTGTGGTTGCAATAATGAAAGTAATTAAAAAGAACAATGAATAACTCCATTATTTTCTCTGGGGTTTAGTTTACGTATCTCATCTATATTAATATGAAACATATGTCTGTTTGTCTGATTGTCAACCTTTTTATGCATCCACTAATTATTGTTAGGCTGTAAGATCTGTGTAATTGGTTACCCTCCCTATGCAGATTGGCTACATTATCGTACTAATGTGGCTTTAGAATTGTGCATGAGGGCTGTTCTGTGATATGCACTCTATATCTTATTGTTGAAATAAAACAGCTGATTTTGTTGATGACATGTTGTTAGTAGACAACTCCATGGATAGTGATGTCTCTCAGCAGTCCTAGAGATATCAATTTCTTCTTCTTTCTCTTTGTGGTTGCAATAATAGAAGCAATTAAAAAGGGAAATAAATAACTCCATTATTTACTCTTAGATTTGGCTTACAGTAATCTTTACAGTAATTTACACCTGGATGAAATGCATCCACCCCTATGAACCCCTTTAAGGTGGTGGAGACCTTGAAAAGAGTCTCTGCTTACTTTGACACCAAACTACCCAGAGGCAAGAACTCTTTCACTTTTCTTCCACACATGTAACTCCTTCCTGTGTCGTAACTTCTGGCACATGTCAGCCAAACTTCTAACTTTACCTCTAATGGAAAATTTCATTTTCTTGTTTAACTAAACTTGCATGGAATTTTCTGTTTGTAATTTTATTTTTCTGTACCTAAAATCTAATCTTGCTACATCAACATCAGAAAATATTCAGAATTTGTTGGCCAATTACTACTGGTATCAAAAAAATGTGACAAAGAACAGCATGGCGACCAATAAAGGAAGAAATCCTACAATGACGTTAGAGATGAATTGACCATGTTCTTATCTAGTACAAGATCTGCCTGAAAGAAAGAAAAGAAAAGGGGCAGATCAAATAAACAGACAAGACTGGTAACACAGCAGTATAAGAATAAGTAAAAGAATCACATAATAAATAAAAATATATGCAGCATGAGTAGACAAGGTTATAAGAAGGAAGAATTTCTGCTGAACTTAGATCATACATAGTAGAGTCTGAACATGATGGCATTCATTGAAGAAATGAATAATTCCTCAAACCAGCTTGAAGTGATTCAGTCCTTAAAGACAGACAAAACACATCACAAAAAACTACATTCTATAAGTGTTAACGTTTCCTCATCTCAGACACCAGAGCGCTGTATGTGATGTTGCCAAGCTAATCAAAAACCTTGATTCCAGTAAGGCAACTGGCCCTGACGGCATACCAATTATAGTGCTCAAAAAGCTTTAACCAGAACTAGCGCCTATACTTATAACGTTATTTAAGCATTATCTTAGGGAGGCTCCATGTTTTGATAAGCTTCTGGGTTGACCTTTACTTCTGACCTGAAATGGAACACGTACATCAAGTCTGTTGCCAAGGTTGCTGGAAAAATGGTAGGATCCTTCTACCGCATCAGAAGATATCTCACTCTTGATGCAATTCTTTATCTATATAAAAGCCAAGTACGTCCAAGAATGGAGTACTGTTGCCACATCTGGGCAGTAGCTGCTAAAAACAGCCTATCCTGCCTTGACAGAGTTCAAAATAGACTTTTTGGCTTAGTGGGGGATGCCCATTTCTTTTCCCTGCAACCTTTCTTCCACAGAAGAGACGTTGCGAGCATGTCTTTGTTTTATCGTTATTACCATGGCAAGTACTCATCCGAACTCCAATCTCTGGTCCCCCATCGTCATCTTTCACGAAAAACACTCGTCTAGCTGAAACCACTGTCAATAATTTTCCCCATTCTTTATCTGTGCCTAAATCAAAATGTAGATTCCATGAAAAAGCTTCTTTCTCAGAAGTGCACGACTGTGGAATTCTCTTCTGTTTGCCTGTTTCCCATCTGGCTACAACTTGGATGTCTTCAAGTCCAACATAAATAAATTCCTGATAAACCGCCCCCTTAAGTAAGACACTTTATTAAATCTCCATAACTAACGATTACTACGATATTATCCCATTGATTACTGTACACGCAATAACCCTTATCCCTGAGTGGCTTCCGAGCCTTGATAAGTGGTGACTACCATGTAAAAAAAAAAAAGAAGAAAATAACAACATCTCTATCTATCTCCACTGATGAGAAAGTATGTGTCCACAAACAATTGTTCCTGTCTATAACAAAATGCTAACCAGTTGTTGACACTAAGGGTCAAAGAACCATCCATGTTACAATGACTAGGGTGTTCTTATCTTTTCTTTTCTGACCGAGAGTTTTTTGTTTAAAATATTTTTTCTGACCAATGGTGCTTTCAAATTTTCACTTTGTATTGAATTTAATTTCTTTATCTTATAATTGCAGGTCTCATTACAGATATCATTCTTTCCTTGGATGATCGATTTCTTTACTTTAGCAATTGGTTGCATGGTGATATCAGACAGTATGACATCACTGATACCAAGAATCCTAAACTTGTTGGACAGGTAATTTGTTTCTTTTCCATTTTAGTAGTCACTACCAAGTATCAAATGCAGAATCATAAACACTTCCCTCCACTTCCTCTCACTTTAGTTTCTTATACTTTGGGTTATAATGATAACCTCCCTTGCTTATCACTCTCCTGATATATCATATAGATATATTACTTGTTCATTAAAGCTTTTAAGTAAATATCCATGTTGTAAGAGTACCCTCTTCTATTCCTTTTTATTTACATCACAACAATGATGAATCAAGAAAGTTGATTTTAATATTAGAAATTGACTTTTTTTTGTCAATTCCCGATTCTGATTAATCGTCCCAACACTAATATATATATATATATATATATATATATATATATATATATATATATATATATTAATGTTTTCACAAGATCAGTATCATTTTGAGGTCCTGGATATGACCTAAAACTATATCCGATGGTGAGGCCCCACCTTGCGGGCCTTAGGTAGTGTGGAGCCACCCTTTAATTGTCATTGCTCCCAGGTCCACTCTGACCCGGAGTGGTAGTACCTGTTAGGGTCCCAACTATGGGTTAAATAGAATATGGCTTAAAAACAAATATACTACATTAAAAAATCGTTCTTCAAAATCACCAGATTCGGCATTAAATAACCCGAAAAGTGTTGATATGCCGTAAAACAAAACAACCAACCAACCAACCAAGTATCATTTTGAAGCTTGACTCTTCAGACGACAAATACCGAAAAATTGGCTAAAAACATTATTTTCTTCACCCTCAGCTGGGCACTTTTCTACAGATGGGGGGGGGTCGCTTTTTTCACTGATATTTTCGAAAGTCATCCCCTCTTTTCGATTGTCTAGCCTTAATTTAAACCTATGTCACTTCCGGTTTGGCGGTGGTTGTAACAGCAAAGACGTCACGTTTTTTCCTGTTCTTTTCCTCCTTTACGATACAGGTTCGGGCCTGCTTTCTTACTACCACATATATTTTTTATTTTGCTCAACACACACCTCCAAACACCCGAGTAATGCCGGGCACCCATACTAGTAAATCATAATTTAGGAATTTAAAATTTGTGATTTGAAAAGGTTAACTTTCAAATATAGAAATTTTATTGTATGCAAGACAAAGAATACAGTATTGTAAAATATATTTCCTTAATCCATGAGTTTTCGATGTTTATACATCTCCTCAGAGAAAAATATTAGCAAATATTATAAAAGATTATATTTGTTGTCTAAAAGGTCAAACTTCAAAACGATACTGATATTGGTAAAATCCGTCGCTTCTGTCGAAAGTTTTAGGCACACATGCAAACATACATGCATATACATTTATATATTGGTAACTAAAAATTTTCGATCCAAACCGATTAAAAAGCTTGCCCTATCTCTGAATACCCTTTATGTCAAATTTCAAATGTTTAGACCAGAAATTGTCTGAGTCATTTGGTGGAGACTGCAGAGGTCAATTTTTTTTTCAACTTTGACCCCTTTATTGTTTTGGGCTCAAATCAAGTTAGATTCATGTCCAAGGAACCTATATCTCAAATTTCAAGTGTTTAGGCCCAAAATTGTCGGAGGAGCTTGTTAGAGTTCTCAAAGGTCAAATCGTTGAACTTTGACCCCTTAACAGACAAATTTCTGGCCGAAAACCGATTACAAAGATTTTCCCAAATCTCAGTACCCTGTATATCAAATTTCAAGTCTGTAGACTTAAAATTGACAGAGTTGTTGCGTAGGGAAATGTACACACACACACACACACACACACACACACACAGACACACACTCAGACACGTTCACTTTTATAGATATGTAGATTTATATATAAATTTATTATTTATAGTCTTAAAACGTTTCGTAATAATAGTAATTTTAAACTCAGAATATATATCATTACTAAACTTATTATACTCAGATGCAGTTATTTGTCACAGCGATAATAATTATTAAAATAGATGGTGATTTGCTACTACTTCTGAGTTATTTGCTACTAATTAGGAACATCTATATTCCGCTTTGGTCCCAAAATTTAACTCTTCAACCTTCATCCTACTTCATCCCCTAACCCCATCATAAAAAATAAATAAATAAATAATTTTTTTAAATAAATAAATAAATCCACACCCAACTAATGTTGTTCTCCACACAACTGAACTTCAATACGTGACCCCTTTTTTTACTAAAGAAACTTCTTTTGCTGAAAGTTGATTTTCATTATACATTAAGAATTCTGCTTTTGTAAGTGTTGTTGCCTGAAGAGGTCTCTAGTTGATAAATACAAGAAGACCGAAACATGCTCATGACTGTGTAGCAAAACATTACTGCTCATGTAAAGACAAATTGAAAGTAATATATATATATATATATATATATTCTATTCGGTGACTCTTGCTGCTAGCCCAGTTTTTTTTTAATTTTAATTTTAATTTTTTGTTTCTATAATTTTCAATTTATAAATTGAATGGATGCCAGGAATTATTGTAATAAATATTAACACTATCTTTGGATTATTCATAAAATTTAATTTTAGAAAATTGCGTTTAATCTTGGTATAGTACTTTCTTTTCAATTGTATTACCAAACAGAGACATGCATACAGAGAGACAAAGAGACCATAATATAGATTTGAAGCATTGCTATTCTTCAGAATTTAAGTTTAAAATGAAAAAGTCAAGTATCATGGTTTAATTGTGTTTTAAACAGAAACATTCATTTTGAACAGGCTCCTGTTTTATGAAAATAGTTTAATTTGACAATGGTCCACACCAAAACCACAATTTATATGATAGATTTCTCAGCTAAAGAAAAGTGGAGCAAAGTGCTACGTGAAATATTTCACTCAAATGGCAACCAAATGTATGAAACTGTTCGTGCGTCATGTCACCAATTATGCACTTCTTCGATGGGGCGAGGTGTCCGATGGTGGAATCTTCTCTGCTGCATCAACCATCAGACCGGATAGTACTGGACTCAGTTACGGGTTCAGTTATTGGTAATCCTGGGGTGCGCCGACGAAACAGTCTCACAATTCAAAAAAAAAAATTAGTAATTCAAGATAGGAATTGAAAAAAAAAAAAATTATAAGTCGAAGTACGAAAGAGAAACAAACGACTCCAGGGAGTAGGTTATATGAAATGTATTAAATAAGCAACAGTTAAGTAATAAAAAGAAAAGGAATACATATCTATCTATATATAATCTATACAGTTCTGGAATACAAGTTTAGTAGATATCAATGATTGTTACATTCAATAGCCGCGTGGAGAAACTCTAAGTTAAAATTTTTCTTGGTTGTGTCCGTGGATTTTTCTTTTTTCTTTTTTTTTTTTTTAACAGATCAAATTAACTATAGTCCTTGGTCAGAGTGAAGAAGAAAGAAAACAAATTTCCGTTGGAATAAGCAAGCAAATACTATACTTCTCTATTGGTTCGTTAATATTTAAGCGTTATAATTCAGTGATAGAATTCTGTAATCTTCTCGTCTTAAATGTACAAGCTGTAACTTCGATTTGAACTCGCAGACAGGACGATAACTTCAATTTATCATGGCAATTGGTGAGGTGGGCAGAGAGGGTGGCAATGTTCGACCCGGCAAGAGCGAATTCCGACTCAGACTGCCCAAATTGGGTCCTGCATGTCGTTATATATCAGAGCATTGGGTGGTGCGGGGAAATCCCCAATTTTTCGTCGACCAATCACAACTCCCGGCATCACCAACCAGACCGCTCCCATTGGACAATTCGAGCGACGGCAGAACATTGGCCACCTCCCACAACATAAAAAAAACAATCGGCCATTCCAGGCACTGGATAACCACGTCAGCACCGCAATCGACCTCGGGTTCAACACTCTGAACTCGGGTTCAATTAATATTTTGGATTCATTTCTCTTATCCTCAGTTTTATCAAAGGAAAGAAATATTTCCCTTTTTGCACTGGATATGACTGTATATGACATTTGTCACCATCGTTCGACTTGAAAACAAAATGTATGTTTTTGAAATTATCATTCTGTCCATTAGTCAGAAGTCCATTCTAACTAGATCATTATTATTGTTTCGGCTTTAAAAAAAAGTAGAAAAGAGATGTTCGACTTGAAAAACAAATGCTTCCCCTTTCGCACTGGGTATGACTGTATCGGAATTTGTCACCATCGTTCGACTTGAAAAACAACCAAATGTTTGCTTTGAAGTTGTCACTCCGTCCACCAGCCAGATGCCTATCAGGTCCATTTTGACTAGATCATTATTATTGTTTCGCTTTAAAGAAAATAGGGGAAAAAAATACTTTGGCAGAATTTAAGCCAGTAAGGTTCTCTGGTAGTGCCCGGCACAAGATATTAACATTTCTCTCTTAATTAAAAATTAATGGTCACTGACTATTTCACGCTGCCTCTCTTTGGTGTTACAAATGTTCCACAAGGCAATTCTCTTTTCCTATGTCTGCTACACAAACTAAAGAATCTTTCAAAGTTTGACTTCATCATCAACAATAAATTACATCACAAAATAAAAGTCATTTTAGTGCAGATTTGCTTCTGTTAAAATGTATCATTCATATACTCCCTCCACAAACACCCACGCAACATTGCAATTTTCCTGTTTTGATACAAAATAAACTGTACTGATATTCAGAATAAACATCTGCCAATTCTGCAAGATCCTCCAAAGTCTCACTAAAAATGAAGGTTAATGAAGGAGGGGGGCAGATTATAACATTAATATTCTTTGATACATTTTCAACACTTCAAAATCTTTATAGAAATTCAAACTAAACCCTTTATTTAATCCTGTTTTCCCACAGTTTTGCTTCGTCGTCAACAACAAATTCCATAAATAATTGAAAGTCATTTCAATGGAGATTTGCAGCTGTTAAAACATAACCCGCCCTCAACCCACTCATCCACCCATACCATGCGTCACAACACTTTTCTTGTTTTAGTCATTTGTAAACTTTGTCCTACTGTTCAGGTTACACCTTCTGCCAATTCTACAAGCTCTCCAAAAGTCTCACCAAAGATGAGGGTTAGGGAGAGAGGGGTGAAGCTTGGCTCTTATCAGACTGCTTTGCTTTAAAAGAAAATACAACAATCCTTTATATGGTACTAGCTGAAAATATCCGGCATTGCCCGGGTGGAGGGCTTATTATATAGCTAAATAAATTAAAAGTAAAGATGTCATTTTTAAGAGAAACCTAATTTTATTTTATGTATCTCAATAGTTAGGAACAATAGTAGGAACAGTGTGTGTGTGTGTGTGTGTGTGTGTGTGTGTGTGTGTGTGTGTGTGTGTGTGTGTGTGTGTGTGTGTGTGTGTGTTCATTCCTTATGGACTCAAAAACGGCTGGGCCAATTTTTAAGAAATTTCACACAAATGTACTTTATGTATTTAGCAGTATTCTTAGATAGGTTTTGTATCGGAATGTCTTCAATACTTATTTATTGATAATCAAAACAATCTAATGAAAGAAAGAACAACCAATTTTGATCAGTTAACACCCTTATACAGTTTAATATCACAAGAGCATTTGAGAAATTTTATTACCACACAAGTAGAAAAGCCGGCTATATAAAATCTACAGTAGGTACTTTGATATGAAAGGAGTGTATTCGAAATGAATGGTTCTGTTTAAAGCATAATTGAACCATGATATTTGACTTTTTCATTTTAAACTTAAATTCAAGCCATTATCACTGCTCAAGCAGAAAGGCCAGGCATATAAAATCAACAGTAAATTCTTTGATATGACAAGGAATGTTTATGCTTAGAGCACAATTGAAGCATGATACAATTGAAGCATGAATTTTAATACTTTAATTCTAACCATTATATATAAAAATGATTTTAATTCTAACCATTATAAATTAAAATGATTTTATAAAATCAACAGTAGGTCCTCTACAGTGCAATGTAGACTAACATGTATTGTGGACTGAGTCATTGCGGGGAGGCATGTGAAGTTTCCTCCAGCTTCACAGCAATGGGTCCCCAATTAGAGCAGGCAATCAATCGATTTGATTGAATTCACAGATTTCGATGACAATAAAAATATGAGAGTGTGAAACATTCGTTGATCATCATTCAATCCCGGACTACATGTTGCATACAAGGAGCGCAGAAGAGATACTAGATGTTACGTGGCAGGAGGAGCATAGGAGAGAGGACCAAGATAATGTATAGGACCAATATGCATGTATATGTTGGATGAAGGCTGTTTGTGTTATTGCATTTTATATATAGGTGTCTATGATGGGGAGCACATATATGAGAGGAAGACAATGTTCTTTATGTTGGTGATGACAAAACAAAATTATGTACTTGGGTTTAAAAGGCAAACATGAAGACTAGGTTTGATAACTAACATACATATTATTCACGGCCAGAATACTTTTTAGAACCACAAATGCCATGTTTCTACATTATGAAGATTTCCCTTAATGCCGCTTCCAGCATCTCAAAGTCAATCCTCTCTCTTTGATCCTCTGATCTCAACTCAAAAAATTAACTCTATATTATATTAACTTAATTCCTATGACGTCACTCATCACGCTCGCAAACATGTGAATATAAATTCACATTGTTGCCAGATGACTTAGTCCAAAGATTTTCAAATTCCTTACGGAATTGTTTTGTTAACCTCAACTCTAACTATGAACAATATCCTGACTTCAACAACCAAGATTTCAACATTCCTAAAATAGCATTTACGAAATACAATTTCTGAATTAATAATAATCATTAATTATCAGGAATTCATAAATTCATAATAATCTTCGATTATTCTTTCCGGTGTTTTCTGCTAATATGTTTTAAACAAAAACAATGCAACAAATATATGGAACGAATGAGTAGAAAAATATCAACTTTTGATTTTATTATTTTTATTATTATTATTTATTATTATTATTTTTTTAATATGAATAAGAAATTGTTAGCTACACATTTTTTAAAATATGAATAAGGAATTGTCAGCTGCAATTTTTTTTTAATAAATAAAATTAATGTCACCTATATTTATCATGTTTTATTTTATTTTGGAATAATTCGTTTAAACATGTCTACATCTTTTAGCGCTCAGCGACACCATACCAGATAGTCTACGTACAATAACTTTTTGGGGTGGCAAATTTGAAGTTTAGATGACAAGTAAATTTTTCAGAAAGGTTATATACAGTAGCTCAAAAATGATATATTTTTTATAAAAAGATCACAGTATGCTGAAAATAATGGAGTTAAAATCAATTAAGTATTATATATATATATGAAATTGGAAAACACACTTATTAAATTAGTAAATTTGCTAGTGTTATTGGCTTATTCCTAAGATGACAAAATGTTTTACCATTCAAAAAAGTTATTTGTCACCTAAACTTCACATTTGCCCATTTTTACATGATCATATTTAGTGAATTGATAATCTTTTTTTTTTTAAATAAGTATAGAAAGTGATAAGCTATGTATAATAGCCAACATGCCTGAGGACAGTCAAAGGCCAATTCAACCGAAATGTTGCACAGTCCGATCAATACAAATAATATAAACAATCAGATCTCATCTAAAAAATTCAGAACTTTAAGCATATTATTATTATTATTATTATTATTATTATTATTATTTAAAAAAAAAAACAAATTTACTTTATTGGTTATTACTATTACCACTAATATTATTACTAGTAGTAGTAGTGGTAGTGGTGGTGGTAGTAGTGGTGGTGGTGGTAGTAGTGGTGGTATGTTTTTATTATTACTGTAGCTGTAATGGTAGGTGTTGTTTTTTGCTGTCATTGCTATTGTTGTTTTTGCTGTTAATATTATTGCTACCGATATTAGTGTTGCCATTATCACTGTAGATTTTATTTCTATTGTTGTTGGTGGTGGTAATGGGAATAGTGGTGGTGATGGAGGAAAAAGGTCGGGAGGGGATCTTTGACCTTGGTGGAGAACCCTTCTAGAGATAATGTCTCGATAAAACTATCGGTGGTGGTGTAACCTTAAATTCACTAACCCCATTTTTGGGATAATGTCAAATCAAAATATTGAAAATAACGACGTGAATGAGGCTAGAACATCTTGTGATGGTCTCACGTCAGGTAGGTGTCCCACTGGTCAGCAGGGTTGGTCCTGTCGTCATCATACAACTGTTCGAAATTCTGAGGATGTGACTGGATATAGGGGGAGTGAGAATTGCCAGAGAGGGTCCCAAGACACAAAGGGAGTTGGAACAGGAAATATAAAAAAAACATGGACGGATGAGGAAAGAAGAGTACTGTGGGAATGCTTTGTAAGAAGTGGAAGTACCAAATCTGGTGGATATATCCGAAAAATGAAGGAAGAATGGGAATCGAGAGGAGGAAGAGCTAGAAGTGTCGCGAGTTTGGTATCCCGGTTAAAATAAATTAAAAATAACAACCTACTTTCACTGATTGCAAGAGAAGAGATTGAATGGATGGTTAGGAATGAAATGAATAACGAAAGTAAAATTGATGAAACTAGCTCTGATGAAAGAACTGAGAGAGTGGAAGTGCAGAAGGGAAATGTAAGCGATGATGAGAGGCGGACAACTGAGGAGGAATGAAATTTTATGGTTAGGGGAAGTTATGAGAAGGAGTTTGAAGGATCTAAGGCAGATGAGATCATTGGCTCTGAGACAATGGAGCCAGTGAAAGGAGCAGATGTATGGAGAGGTGGTGATGAAGTTCAAACTTTGACTTCTGTAGAAAAAGAAGTACTTCAGAAGTTAAGAGAGGTTTTTCTTAGAGACGATATCATAGAGATTCCAAGTATGAAGAGTAGTGATAGGCGGAAGGTGAAAAACGAGGTAAAAATAATTCAAGGAGTAATTCACAACATCATAAGAAAGAACATATCGATTACGGAACTTAACAGGCTTCTATATGCAGCGTCATACATTATTGCGAATATCTTGGCTTATTACAGAAGAAAAAGGGAGAAATGAAGGATAGAAGGCCACATTGGCAGAGGCGGCTTGAAGAAAGTATTAAACGGTGGTGGAAAGACATTGGTAGAATCGAAGAAATAAGAAAAGGAGTTAAACTAGGACAGAAAGCTAAGGACGAGCTTGAAAGGAGGTATAGATTGCTGGAAAAGGGAACGATGAACGTTCTAACAATGTTGAAAGAGAAGGTCCACACTGGTGGTATAAAAATTAGGAACTTGGTTGGAAAAAGTGTTGCATTTCGGCAAAACAACCTTTACCAGAACAATCAGTCTCAGCTGTATAAAGAATTAAATGGTAGTAAACAGGCGGGAAATAACAACACTCCAAATGCAAAAGATGCAAGGAAATTCTGGAGTGGGATTTGGTCCGTCGAAGGGCGATATAATGAGAAGGCTAGCTGGTTAGGAGAGGTCAGAAAAAGGCTATCGGAAACGCAGCAGATGAAGAACATTGAGATAACCATCGATGACGTTAAAGCTGGCATACGAAGGATGACAAACAGGAAGGCATCAGGTCCAGATGGAGTGATGGGCTTCTGGTTTAAACAGTTCCCGTGCCTTTATCCACCTATAGCTGCTGCTTTGCAAAGGGTTGTAGAGTAGGGAGATGTCCCTGATTGGCTTGTGAAAGGAAGAAAAAACTAATTATGAAAGATCCTGCAAAAGGAACAGCTGCCAATAATTATAGACCAATTACATGTCTGCCATTGATGTGGAAACTGTTGACTGGAATATTTGCGGAGAAAATTTATGAACATCTAGAGAGTAATGGTGTTTTTCCTTTCCGAACAAAAGGCTCGAGAGGTACTAAAGAGCAACTACTAATTGATAAAGCAATAATGCAGGATATGAAGAAGAAGAGAAATCTGAGCGTAGCATGGATCGATTACAGAAAGTCAAGTATGGCTCAATGGAAAACGGTGCTGATAGTAAACAGAAAGGAGATGGGGCAGGTTGGCATTAAACGTGGGATATTTCAAGGAGATTCGTTATCGCCACTTCTTTTTGTAATGATAATGATGCCACTGAGCATCCTCTTGAAGAGAGAAAAACTGGGGTATAACTTTGGATCTGGTGACAGACGCCTCAACCATCTACTGTTTATGGATTATTTGAAAATATTCGGTAGAAATGAAAAGGAAATGGAGAGACTGGTAAAACTTGTGGGGACATACTCAGAAGACATTGGGATGGAGTTTGGGATTAGTAAATGTGAGGTGCTGGTGATGAAGAGAGGAGTAAAGGTTCATTCGAATGTAATAGTGCTGCCAAATGGAGAAATCATGAAAGAAATAGAAGATACAGGATATAAGTATTTGGGAGTGCTGGAGGGTGTAGGCATTATGAACAGAGAAATGAAAGAAAAGGTCAGGAAGGAGTATCTTAGAAGAGTGAAACTAATTGCAAAGTCGAAACTGTATGGAGGAAACCTAATGAAAGCAGTAAATGCATGGGCAGTCAGTTTTTTGAGATACAGTGTGGGAATTTTAAAATGGTCTGACAAGGATTTGCATGCCATGGATATCAAAACAAGAAAAGTTTTAGCAATGTTTAGCATATTTCACATTCGAAGTAGCATAGCAAAGCTGTATCAAAAGAGGAAAGATGGTGGGAAAGGATTGAAAAGTGTAAAAGATTGTGTTAGAACTGAGGAGATGTCGTTGAAGGAGCATGTGGTTAGAAGTGGGGAGTGGATGCTTAAGGTTGTGGCCAATGAAGTGGAGGTATGTGAGACCAAAGCTGATTATGTGAAACGTATGGATAGAGAAAGGGCAGAGGAACTGGCTAGGAAGAAAATGTATGGAAGGTTCTTCCAGGATATAGCAGAAGTGGCTGATGAAAGATCATGGCAATGGCTTAGAGCTGGATATCTGGCTAAGAGTACTGAAGCTTTTGTTTGTGCTGCACAAGAGCAGGCATTAGGAACACGATTGTTCAAAAAAGTAGTTCTAGGATAGGAAATTGCTGCAGAATGCCGGATTTGTGGTAAGACCTCAGAGTCAATTGCGCACCTTGCAGCAGGGTGTAGTGGACTGGCCCAGAGAGAGTACCGCAAAAGACACGATCGCATGGGACTGGATATATTGGGAGGTATGTAAGAGGGTTGGGGTGAAGTGTGCTGGAAAATGGTTTGAGGAGGTGCCTGATGAAGTAAGAACAAGTGAGGATGGCAAGGTAGAGGTATGGTGGGACAAAAGTGTCATAACGACCAAGCAATTGGAACATAATCGTCCAAATTTGGTCGTCATTGACAAGGTCTCAAAAAACTGGCAAAGTGTAGACTTCTCAGTACCCTGGGACAGGAATGTGAGAGAGAAGGAGAATGAGAAGTGGAGCGATTATGCTCCATTCGCCTTGGAGATAAGGCATATACACGGGGTTAAAACACAAATAATCCCAGTCGTAGTTGGTACACTAGGAGTAGTATCAAGTCGTCTGCAAGGACAATTGAAAAAACTACAAATCCCCGATGTTTTAGGTGACCTTCTAACCTCTGCAATTATAGGTACCACAAACATCCTTAGGAAAACCCTTGATCTTTGAAGCTCCTGGTTTGAAGCCGGGATTGAGGGAAATCCTCTGGAAATGAATAGAGAGACAGTCATAAGCGAAATCAGAATTCTTCTTCTTCTTCTTCTTCTTCTTCTTCTGCTGCAATTGTATCCTTCATCTGTTGTATATTACTGTCATGCTTAAAAAAAGTTTGTGAAATGCTTCCATTCTATGGACATCAAGTACAAAGGCGGACAACACAATATTGTGTTGTATAACCTTAGTTCATACTCATCTAAATACTCTGATTAATGTATTTTCAGAATAATGTTTCTGATTATGGGGTAGCTATCTCCAAATCGTTTGTACACGTTATTATGACATATTTCCATTTTATGGACGTCTGACACGAACGCCGGCTCCACTTTGCTAACCATGCACATGTGTAACTAATAGGACCCAACTGAATGTGTGTAAGGTGTATATTTGATGAATTTATCTAAACTGTTGGAATATTTTTCTATCATTAAAAGAAATAATGGTAAATATGCACTTCAGATTTGAAGTAATTTGAAAAAAAAATCTCCGCCATTGCATGTAATATTGTTGTCCATTGAGTTTTATAAAAATTTTTTAAATTAATAAAAATGAAGCTCTTTATGGTTTTATCAATGTCTTTGGGTCTAATAATGTGTTTTATCAATATATATATATATATATATATATATATATATATATATATATATATATATATATATGTATGTATATATATATATATGTATATATATATATATATGTATATATATATATATATATATATATATATATATGTATATATATATGTATATATATGTATATATATATATGTATATATATATACATATATATATATATGTATATATATATATGTATATATATATATATATATGTATATATATATATGTATATATATATATATATATATGTATATATATATATGTATATATATATGTATATATATATACATATATATATATATGTATATATATATATGTATATATATATATGTATATATATGTACATATATATATATATGTATATATATATATGTATATATATATATATATATATATATGTATATATATATACATATATATATATATGTATATATATATATGTATATATATATACATATATATATATATATATATATATATATGTATATATATATACATATATATATATACATATATATATATATATATATATATATATATATATATATATATATATATATATATATATATATATATATATATTGGGTAAGATGATTGATAATTTATAATTAAAAATTAAAAGTAAAAATTAAAAATCGGTTTCATAAGGAAGAACAAACAAAATCAATAAATTGTACGATCGTTTCGGAAACGATGTTTTTATTGAGATAGACAATAAGTCTTGGACAATAATTTTATCATATATTTTTTAAACAAAGTCTCCTCATCAGCAAAAATATTGGGTGTTTTTTTTAAAGACATCAAAAATAAAACTAGCATTTTTAAGTAAGGCAGATGTATCTGGAAAATATTTAAAATATAAAATAAAATAGTTACTTTTTTGATGTTGAAAAACAAAGTAGGATAAAATGAAAATAAAATTTTCTCAATCATTAAATCATTTCTCTCCGATAGGCTCATAAGGGTAGTGGTAGATGGACAAAAATCGGAGGCCTGCAATATAAATGCTGGAGTCCCTCAGGGGTCAATCCTGAGCCCAACTCTCTTCCTGATCTACATCAATGACCTCCCTAAACACATACTTAAATCATTCGTTGACATCTATGCTGATGACACCACCATCTACGGCAACACATCAAAGGCTGTAAATGACAAAGTTCTCTCTGATTCTCTCTCCTCTGATCTCGAGCACATGGTTCAGTGGGGGAAGATGTGTCTGGTTACCTTTAATGCATCCAAAACCAAACTCCTATCCTTACATCATCAACGCTCTGATCCCCATCTGGCATCAATTGTGATGGATGGCTCTCGTCTGGGTGAGGCCTCGTGTTTTGACAAGCTTCTGGGTTTGACCTTTACTCCTGATCTGAAATGGAACACATACATCAAGTCTGTTGCTAAGGTCACTGGAAAGATGGTGGGATCCTTCTACCGCTCCAGAAGATATCTCACTACTGATGCAATTCTCTATCTATATAAAAGCCAAGTACATACAAGGATGGAATACTGTTGCCATATCTGGGCAGGAGCTGCTAAAAACAGCCTATCCTGCCTTGACAGAGTACAAAATAGACTTCTTGGCTTAGTGGGGATGCCCTTTTCTCTACCCTGCAACCTCTCTCCCACAGAAGAGACGTTGCGAGCCTATCCTTGTTTTATCGTTATTTCCATGGCAGGTGCTTGTCTGAACTCCAATCTCTGGTCCCCCCTCGCCAATCTTTCACGAAAAACACCCGTCTAGCTGAATCCACTGTGAAAAATTTCCCCCACTCTGTATCTGTGCCTAAATCAAAACGCGGATTCCATGAACAAAGCTTCTTTCTTAGAACTGCACGCCTGTGGAACTCTGTTCCGTCTGCCTGCTTCCCACCGGACTACAACTTGGATGTCTTCAAGTCCAATGTTAACAAATTCCTAATGAACCACCCTCTTAAATAAACACTTCATCAAATCTCCACACTAACGTAATGTACTTGCAATAACCCTTATTCCTGAGTGGCTTCCAGGCCTTGATAAGTGGTGATCACTGTGTAAAAAAAAAATTAAAATTAAAAATAAAATAAAATAAAATGGGGTTGAAGGGTAAGAGATGATATTTTTATAAAGATTTTTAACAAAAATATATAAACCTTTTAATGGTTCGCTTTCTAAAAGTCGTAAGTATCATCGTCAAAGCATTCATTTGGATGGTAAATGTAGTTTATGAATGCTTGAAAATGTTGATATATATAAACTTTCAAAGGAAAACGCCGATGGAATAATATTACCAGTTTGAAATTGTTAGTAACGCTAAATTTGAAATCCATTTAAACATTTGAATTACAAAGGGAGATAATTATATTCAGCTAGAAAAATAAAGAATTTAACTGTCCAAAGGGAGATAACCACTAATTAGTTATAAGTTTTATTTTTTATATAATAAATGAATCTTATTGGTAGTAATTAAATAAAAAATAATATTTTTAATAGTAAATATGATATTTATAGAACTTACATTAATAATAGCATATAAATTTAAAGTGAAATAGATAATAAAATAAAATAAAAAATAATGGTAAAAAATATTAGATAAGATAATAATAATAATAATAATAATGATAAAAAGCTATAATAATAATAATAATAATAATAATAATAATAGCTATTAATTTATAAATTATAGATTTTAAGATTGATTAGTAATAATAAAAAATGGCTTAAATTTGTCGAAACTAAACCAACATTTATGAATGCATCCCGAAAGAATTTCATCTTTTTGAATTAAGAAAATGGTTTTATTTTTATTATATTTTAAAATCTTAAGGGCTATATATAAAGTGCACAGAATCTGTTTCTCGGCATATATGCTTTATATGATCCTTTTATTTCCCATTTTAAATTGAAGGGAGTATTTCTATCATTGAGTCGCCAAATATGTTTAGATAAAACAGTCTGGTTTCTCAAGGAAGGATTTTTAGAGGAGTGCTTATGCGTTGAAATCCTATGTTTAATAAGCCCAGATGTGGAACTGAAGTAGATTAAATTTTGTTTAATATATTTGTTATCTGGTAGATTAGGAGTGGTATTGGTATGTAATAGGTTTGGTTGTATTTGATTGATATATTAGTTCATGGGGGTGCAGTTATTTAATAATTGTGTGGTCACGTCAGAATGTGAGAAGGGATTTGTATGGTTGCTATTAACATAATTTATATTTGGGGTTTGTGATACTGTGCAGCTATAAATCACATTTTTTATCTTGCAGGCACCTTGTCGAGGACATTTATTTTTTCTTCTACAGTTACAGCCTGCTATAGTTTCTATATTTGCATTTTGTATCTTACTAATTCTTATATCCTTACTTTAAATAAGAACACAGCAAGAAACACGGGGTTATGAGTGAAAAACAAAGGGGTTTATTTACAAGGGAATACATGTGAAATAAGAGTTACTCGACCTCTTTCCTTATTCTCTTCCTGTCTTTTTTCTTCTCTCTCGGTCACATGAGAGGGTCAATATATCCATAGTTCATTTCATCTATGAAGGGATGTTAGGTTATTCCATTACATCACCTTCCTTCCAAACTAAATTCTTCCATAGAATTTTCCTTCTACCATTTTTTTCCTTTTTAAACTTTGTCCAAAAAATTCGGTCCTTTTCCTTTCATTTTTCCTCACCATTTGTGTTTGCCGATTTTTTACTTTTGGAAAGTGACTGGATTTCTGAGTTATTGGTACTTCCTTGTTTATAGGTTGTATATGGAAAGTGTGATATAGCACTTCCATTGGTAACTGTTTCTATGTATCGGGGTCTCAGTTGGTTAATATGTTTTTTGTGGAAAAAAAGTCTGCCCTTTTATAATGTAAACCATTCTCCCAATTCTTCTTGAGATTATGCCTTCTTCAAAAAAAACTCTTCCCTGCCCGATAATTTTTGAAGAAAACTTTATCCCGTCATTAATAAGTCTTGTACCTTACATTAGCCTTGATACTTTTTTAAAACTTTTTCTCTTGGGGTTAACCGGTCGAACACCGAATGTACCTTCCTGGCAAACATAATTTCAGCTGGGGATAATTTAGCATTTGTATTTGTATTTGGTGTTATCCTATATATTGCTAAGAATTTTTGAAAGCTTTTTTCTTCCATGTCGATGTTGTTATTCTTTTTTAAAGCTCGTTTAAAAGTATCAAATAATTTTCCACTTGTCTGTTTGATCGAGGGTTAAAAGTTGGTGTTGTAATGTGTTCAATGGCCAGTGCCTCACAGTAGTGCTTGAATTCTTGACCTGTGAACATAGTGCCATTATCAGTAACAATTGTTTTCGGAACTCCGAACCAACTAAATACCTCGTCCAGCGCTTTTATTGTGTTTGCCACTGTAGGGTGTTTGTATTTAAAAATTTCTGGCCATTTTGACAATTACAATTACTAGCTAATAATATCCCTTCTGAGGTCCTGCAAATCGATATGGATGCATGTCCAGGGTACATCTGTTTTAGGCCAAGGTTGCATCCGTATGGGGGAGATCTTGCGGCTAGTTGGCAATCTTTACATAATTTCACCATTTTGTCAATGTCCTGATCCATTCCAGGCCAGTATGTGAATCCTCTCATTAGGGCCTTCATTCTGGAGATTCTAGGATGTCCCATGTGGAATTCCTTTAGGATTTTCTTTTGTAATACTTGCGGTATTACCACTCTGTCTGTGTACATCAGAGTTTCATCACACATAGAAAATGGAAACACTTTTAATTCTTTTTCTATTCTTTTCGTCTTGCCCCACTTGTTTTTTTATCTTGTTAATATATTTATCTGTTTTCGCTGCTTTCTTTATTTCCTCAAGTGTAACAGGAAGTTCCCTAACAGTATTTATTAATATACCTGTTAGTTCATTTTCTTCTTTTAATGCTGCTATTGTAGTTTCTTCAAATTCAGTTTTACTGGGGATCAACCTCGACAAACCATTTGCATGTGCAATTTTACTAGATGCTAGGTGTTTCATTTTGAAATCATAATTGAGCAAAATAATACTCCATCTCTGTAATCTATTTGCAGTATGAGTAGGAATCCCTTTTTTGAACCAAAAATCGATAGTAATGGTTTATGGTCCGTTTTCAAGATGAAAGATCTTCCATGAATGAATCTATGAAACTTTCTCATGGCATACACAATCGCCAGACCCTCTTTTTCGATCTGACTGTACTTTCTTTTAGTGGGTAATAAAACCCTCGAGGTGTGAAAAATTGGTTTAGTAGATTCATCTTCTGTTTTAGTGCAGCAACCCAGACCTTCAGAAAATACATTTTTAAAATCCTTCTTCAAATCCCCAACAAATCTTCCTGGCAGTTTGGGACTTTCAGATCCTGTCACATTTACTCTTTTGTAAAATGAGTTTATTGGTTTCTCTCATAAATTGAAAAGTATCATCAAATCTATACCGAATAGATTAGAATTTTTTTCAGGTATGACATACATTTTAGTTTTTAACGTCTCTTCATTCAGGGTCACATTATTCACTCTTAAATTTTAATCTATTTCCAGGCATTCCTCTGGCAATTTTCTTTGTGTTTTGCAGCTTTGGAGAACCAATTTTCTTCCATGTTGTTTCATCAATTAAGGATATGTCACTTCCAGTATCCAAAAGACAGTTTACTTTCCGGCCATTCAATCTAACTTCAATATATTTCCTTTTTTTACCATACATGGACTCTTTTTTAGAATCAATGGTCTTTATTTCAGACTCACAGTATTCCTCCTTTTTGCTTACTGTTGACTTGTGTCCTTTACGCCCACCCTTATATTTTGCTTTTGAAGTAGCACTTTTTTGTGAAGTGATTCTTTCCTCCACACGCCTTACAGTATTTTTTTACATAGTGGTTACCTTACTTTACCCTTTGTATTTTGTCAACATTTTTCTCTTCGATACTAGTATTATCCTGTTTTAAATTTAACAGTTTCTGGCATTCCTCAGTAACTTTCTGTAAGGTTATTTCTATGTCTTGGTTCATAATGGATAATATCCTAGAACGAATCTCTTTATCCTTCGAGGATATTAACCCTTGCACAAATATCAAGCATTTAAACATTTAGGTCTTTCAACTTAAATAACTCGCATTGAGCATTTACTCTCCCAGTATAGGCGATAAAGTCTTCATCATCTTATTTCAAAATATTTAAACACCTATAACGAGTATAAAATAAACTATCCCGTTCCCCGAAAATGTTCGATAAAATTTCTGTAGTCTCTTTAAAAGAAATATTTTCGGGTTTCCTTGCGAGTATAAAATTGGTATACTTGGTATTTTCATGGGAACCCAGTTTTTGCAACAGTAAAATAATTTTTTCTTCATCCGACCAGGCCTGACATCAGTTGGAAAAAATATTTTCGTATCTACGATAATATGCTGGAAACGTTAAGCCATTAGTTGGTTCATATAAAAATTCTGTCAGCGAATTTGCGATTCCTTCCGTAGTGAACCGACAATCCTTTTTTTCTTTTTGTTTCATTAATATTGTTTTTCATACTTCATTTTGCTTTAACTGTTTTTTTTGTAAACATTCCATCTGGCTTTGTTGAGCTGCCAGTGCTACTTGTATCATTTTTGTAAACTCGGCTAATTGTTCCATGTTGAAGAATTTTTGTTTTTAAAAACAGTAATAAAACAAAAGGTTAACAGTACCTGCACAAAGCATTAAATAAATTCACTGAATAGTTTTTTTTTTTAACACAAAAAAAAACATTCTTTTGGAGACAAGGTTTTTGCAATACACACGAAATTGACACTGAACTAACAGCATGCAAGCACTCTTTTCCGTCATATATTTTTTCTTCTTATAAAACAAAATAAATTTTAAATGGACAACTTTCAAAAATTGTTCTTTTCAATGCTTTGTAAAATGTCAATTTCTCTCTTTTTTTTTCAGTAGGACCGTAACAGACTGAATTAAAAAAAATATATAACTTACTTTTTGTGTGTGTCTTAGCTTTTTTTTTTTTTTTCAGTAGTTGAATTTTTCCATGCAGTATTTTTTCTCTTCGTTTTCCAATATGTTTTTGGCTTAAAGTTTCCTTTTTGTGAATTCGAATCCTGTGGCCATTTGTTATATCCTTACTTTAAATAAGAACACAGCAAGAAACACGGGGTTATGGGTGAAAGACAAAGGGGTTTATTTACAAGGGAATACATGTGAAATAAGAGTTACTCGACCTCTTTCCTTATTCTCTTCCTGTCTTTTTTCCTTCTGCCTCAGTCACTTGAGAGGGTCAATATATCTATAGTTCATTTCATATGAAGGGATGTTAGGTTATTCCATTACATCACTAATTTTTTTTATTGTTAGAACTAATTATTTTTTTATGAAGGTTTGGCATAGTTGAGTAAGACACTTTGACCGTGTTCTTATTAAAGATTTCATTGTATCTATGAGGGGCTTTAAAGATTTTTTCTAATATTTTAAAGAATTCCCTGGCTATGTTTGTCTCAAGATTTTTAGAATATGGAGGGTTACACCATAGGATTTCCCTACATCTGTTTTTACACTTACGGATTTTGGTTTGTTGTTTATTTGTGTTAGTGGATAATGCCTGTGGTTTAATTTAGTTTTGTATTGTATTTCTATTATTTTTTGCCATTCGTATGCAGGATGACATGACCATATTATAGGTTATTATGTTTTTAGTAGGTTTATTATAGTTTTCAATGCGGTTTGTGTTTTTATCATTTTTATTTAGGTATTTGATTTGTGATTAGTGTCCTGAGTTTTTAAGGACCTCATTGTAATATTTTGCGTTTTTATTAAATATAGATTTGTTAGAAGATAGTTTAAAAGTTCTTAAACTGGCCAGGTTGGGAACTATTGATTTCAACATTGACTTAGGGTGGTTTGATTCATTATGGACATATAGTACAGATTGGTTTGGTTTATGATATGGTTCAAAAGTAGAGTTTTCAAGATTTAAGGTTATGTCTAAGAAATTAACTATTTTTTTTTATTAGGGTCGATTTTTATAGTAAGTCCATAATTTTTAAAGAACTTATGCAAGGATTTAATCGCTTTTTCGTAATTTTTATTTGTGGAGTTTGTTGCATCATCTCTGTATAGGCCCCCTTCAAATTTGACTTGTTCATGGTGTATACTATGGATTTCATCTAAAAGGAAAAGGCCAACCAGGTCAGTGACATGAACTGAGTCTGTCAAGCCCATTAAAACGTTAAAATGGTCAGGGGTATTGTTTCTGGTCCAATATTTGTTGTCAAAGGTTATTAAAGATTTTCTTGCTAAGAGTATTATTTTAATTTCGTCTGGTGTTATATCAGTTATTTTTCATGCCATTAAGAGGGATTTATTTAATAGAATTGGTGATATTGATTGGTAATAGGATTCGATGTCAAAAGAAATAAATTGAAGATTATTTTTATTTTGAATGTTCGAAAACCAATCGATTACCTGGATGGAAGATTGCCATAGCGGGTATTTTATTATAGATTTAATTTTAGGAATAATTCTATCTAAGATATTTTTACTAACTAATCCTACATCTGATTTAGAGGGGCAGATGAGTCTAATTGTAGGGTTTATATTAAAGTCCGGTTTGTAATCATTTAAAGAAAATCTCGAGGTGCCCAGTACTGTTATTTCCGTGTATTTATCTATTTTAAGTATAGTTAAAATATTTTTTTGCTTCCTTATTTATTCTATTTTCCCACCGCGATGCTTAAATATCGTCCTGTGCTGTGGCAGACCTATCCTGCGATGATATACTCTCAAATTAGACCCACTACATAACCAAACTGCTCAGAGATGTACCATCAATCTCTTTTTACATTGTGTTCTGCAGTCCTGAACGTGTTGCCTCAGAATTGTGTGAATGAACACTGTCACATTATTTGTATTGTCTAAGTATTGTGATATTCCTAAGTTTTATGCATTCCCTAATTAGCTTAGTTGCCTCTGACTATTGCTACCAGTTTTATGACTATGGCTAAATTAATTAAATTAAACTTTCCTGCTCCTCCTCATCTTCTTCTTCATCTTTGGTATAATATTTATTTTTACAGCATAGCATGTGGCCTGGTCACTACTTATCTCTTTCTCTAAAATCTTACTACTTTCTCTCATCTTTTCTTTAGTCTCCTCTCAACTGACCATGCTACTTCAACTGTTCTGCATCTACTAATTCAAGCACTCTCATCTATTCACAAATCTCCCTATACTTTCCAGATTTAATCTTCCTCTGAGATCATCAGAACTTAGTTTGTCTTTAAAATTCACATTACACATTCATTCCATTAGTTTCATGTCATCTCTCTCCATGTAACGTTTGTCCTCAACTCCGACTGGCCAGGTTTAACTTCCATAGAACACTACACAGCACACACATACCTAATAGATTTTTCCCTTGACATGTTCAATATTTAAACTTTCAAATCAATATTTAATAATCTTCAAGCAATTTACACACCTTAAAGCGAGTGTATTATTTTTATTTAAGTCCTAGCAAACCAGTCGGCATTACCCAGCCATAAAATATGCTTAAATATGATATTTTATTTTATGCAGATTTATTTTTATAGAGTCAATTCTCTATTGATTATTATATTGTACCTAATATATAGTCGTGATTTCAAAAGTAAAGCAAAAAAAAAAAAAAAATGACTTGGGTGCCATCAGTTAAAATCGAAATCAAAACATGTAGCTCTTCAAACTTCTTTGTTACCCTCTGAGCCACGGCCATATGCATACATAAAGTTAAAAAATAATGTTGCTTAACCTATAAATGTATATTTGCGCAGTAGGAGAGCACTTTAAGTTGACTTACACCTGCCAAGTTCTGATTTTTTTCAATTTTGATCCCTTAGCAGCTATTTTTACGAAGTAAAGACCAAATCAAATTTGTTCCACAAATCCAAATTCCCTATATATCAAGTTTCAAGCCTTGTAGGCCAAAAATTGGCAGAGGAGTTTGGTATATATATATATATATATATATACTCGGGTTTTTTTTAGTCAAGTCGCTGCCTGATGATATCTGTTGTTTGATTGAAACAAGTGGCTGTTTGTAGCAGCGGGATGTGAGCATGTTTATATAACAATAAACAAGTATATATATATATATATATATATATATATATAATTTAAAGGAGATTAGAATAATAGTCTAAAGAGCTAAGTGTATTTTAATGTAATAGTGAAATTACTAGTTTAATTAAAATACAGGAAATGCTCGTTGTAATTTAGATATATAATAAGCTCGATAGTTAAATGTCCTAGAGCTAATTCAATATTAAGTAATGTGATTTATAATTTAAAAGTTTTAAAATTTTTAAAATTTAAAAATCAAAATTTAATTAAATTAAAAATCAGTTTCATAAGAAGGAACAACAACAAAGTCAATTATCTGTACGATCGTTTCGGAAATCCGTGCTTTTTATTTGTGGTATACATGAAGTCACGTAGAATAATTATACATAGTTTTTTTGGTAAGCACGGTCTCCTCATCAGCAAATTTAGGAGGATTTCTATTGAATTGAAAAGACACCAAAAATAAACCTAGCATTAAAAGTAAGGCAGATGAATCTGAAAAATTGAAGTAAAAGGTTTGGATATAAAATTTATAAGAAAATTAATAAGGAAATTGGTATAGGTTAGAGATAGAAATGAGTAGAAAAAATATATATATTTTTGAATTTACATAATAAATTTGATTTAAAAATATATATATAATTACCTTTTGGTTTTCCTTTTTTTGAAATCAGGAACTGTATTTAAAGTAGTCATTTAGATGTTTGCTATAGCTTTTTATTTTATTGAATGATGAATTTTAAAAGGGCGACGCTCGTGCAGTAAATTGTTTCCGTTAGCGTATTTGATTTAGAGACGCTACAGTTAATATCTATAGAGAGAGTTTTTTTTTTTTTTTTTTTTTTTTTTTTTTTTTGCAAGTTTTTAAGGGGAGATAATTGTCATGGCTTTATTTATTATTTGATTTACGAGTCTAAGGGCGGTAATTGGTTTAACTTAATTTATTAAAAAAAAAAAAAAAAAAAAAAAAAAAAAAAATCTATTTTTACTAATGAGTAATTTTTAATGATTTAAGGTGGTTTATATTTATTAAATTTAAACCAACGTTTATGATTACACGATAGAAGCTCGTGTCTTGAATTTACTAGTTTGGTTGTGCTTTTTATATCTTCATATTTTAAAATTTTTACGGTTTCTTTTGTACATAATGTACAAAATTTATCTCCTGGTTTATATGATTTGCAAGTCTCAATTATTTGCCATTTTAAGTTGAAAGAAATATTGCTATTTTTTAGTTGCCAAATATAGTTGGATAGAGTAGTTTGGTTTGATAGAGAGTTATTTTTAAAAGAATGTTTGTGCGTTGAAATTCTATGTTTTATTGGGCCAGATGTGGAACCAATATATATTACCTCTTGATTATTATGATTATTTTCCGTTAGGTCTATTGTTGGATTATAATGTGGTGGGTTGGTTAATAATTGATCGGTAGATTGATTTAAGTTGGTGTTATTATTTAATTCGGTAGTTGAGTTATGGCTGTTGATAGGTTCTTGTATATTTGGAGTTTTTGATACTGTGCAGCTATAGATAACATTTTTAATTTTACATGAGCCTTGTAGGGGACATTTATTTTTTCTTCTACAGTTACAGTCCGATGTATTTTGTATAGTTGCATTTTGTAGTTTATTAATTTTATTATTATTAGAGCTAATTATTTTCTGATGAAGGTTAGGCATAGTAGAGTAAGAGACTTTAATTGTGTTCTTATTGAAAATCTTATTATATCTATGGGGGGCTTTAAAGTTCTTATCTAATATTTTAAAAAATTCTCTAGCTATGTTTGTTTCTAGGTTTTTGGAATACGGGGGGTTGAACCATAGGATCTCCTTGTGTCTATTCTTACGTTTGCGGGTTTTAGTTTGTTGTTTATTTATATTATTATCTAATATTTGTAGTTTGGTTTTATCTTTTTTTGTCTCCTGGTTATTTTTCTTAACTCGTATACGGGAAGACATTGCCATATTATATGTTATTACGCTTTTAATAGGTTTATTTTTAATGCAGTTTATGTTTCTATCATTTTCATTTATGAATTTAATTTGTGAATTATATCCAGAGTTTTTAAGGGCTTCATTATAGTATTTTTCATTTTTGGTAAATATTGATTTCCGAAACGATCGTACAGATAATTGACTTTGTTGTTGTTCCTTCTTATGAAACTGATTTTTAATTTAATTAAATTTTGATTTTTAAATTTTAAAAATTTTAAAACTTTTAAATTATAAATCACATTACTTAATATATATATATATATATATATATATATATATATATATATATATATATATAGAGAGAGAGAGAGAGAGAGAGAGAGATATTTAGACAACATTATTTTTCTTAGTTTTCATTTACTCAAAATTTAGTACAGGGGTGGGCAAACTTTTCATTGCAAGAGCAACATTAAAAAAATTTAATTTTATAGTGCCTCAGAGTAGATTAACCCAAAATAATTAAAAATAATCTTTTATATAAGAAATATATATATACAGTGTCCTGCAAAAGTTTACAATACATATTTGAAACTGTCAGTTTTTGTATTTCTAGCTTCCAAATGCTAATGAAACTTTTTATAAACATAGAAAATGTATTGAAATTAAGATAGGAACAGTGGAAAAAATAAAAAATAATAATTTAACACAATGCGATAAGAAAACTCAATAATTAGCACTGCAAAAGTTTACAACACATTTACAAAATAATATCTAGTATTTTATAGCTTATTGTTGATTACAGCATGCAGACGTTTCAATTTGAGCAACTTCACACTTTCTTTAAGGTTTTTCTCCAAGATACTCCTATAAAGTGCTCTATTCATTTTTCCTTTTATTATTTCCACTTTTAGATAAAGAAGTCTGGTTTCTCAAGGAAAGATTTTTAAAGGAGTGTTTATGCATTGGAATCCGATGTTTAATTAGTCCAGATGTGGAACCGAAGTAGATTACATTTTGTTTAATATATTTATATTAATAATCACTAATATATAGATTATAATGGATCCTCCTCCAAATTTTACTGATGGAATCGTGTTTTTTGACTGGTATTCAGTACCTTTTTTTCTCCAAACTGTAGCAGAAACAAATGGAACTTTTTTCTTTTAACGAATCAATGCCTCTCGCCTGTGCTATTTGGCCACATATTGACCAATCAGGGGTATGGCGCATTGATCCTTCCTATCCCCTAAGGAAATCAGCCAGCATCCGGTTTGAAGAAAAACAACTCATTCTTACTGTCGCCAAACAGAACGGACCTCCCTTTTCTTCTCTCTCTCCACCTTGGTGATTTCTAACGGTATCGACGATTCCACAGGGAATAACTACCGCGATAGCACCAGGTAGCCGGAGTCCAGCTTTTGACAAGGAACATATCACATTCTCCTTAATAAACCTTTACTGTGTTACCTTTTATGAAGTTGTTGCGTTCGTCATTTCAGAAGTTTGTATTGAATTATTTATTTTATTAGGTTGTGCCCTAAAAGCATTCTAAACCATAAAACTTTCAGTGTTTTTGGATGCCAAACAAGTCATTTTGGTCTCATCTGACCAAAGCATGTTATGTCAAAACTCTAGAGGCGTGCTTGCATACTCATTTGTAAAATCAAGCCTAGCACGAACATGCTTTTGGCTTAAGAATGGGAGCTTTCCTTGCTGATCTAGAGAAGATGTCTTTAACATGAAGGGTTATAGTGATTGTGTCCTTGCTAACTTTAATTTCACTGTTTTCTAAGTCCTTCCGCAGCTCTCCAAGAGTAATTCTAGGCGAATTCATAACCTTCTTTGTTAATAACCTTTCAGCACATTTGGTTATTTTTTGATGACGACCTGATCTGGCCAAAGGAAGGGTTGATTTGTGAGACTTCCAGTGCCGAATTATTGTTCCAACAAAATTCAATGGAACCATCAACTGTTTGGATATTGTTGTATATCCCAATCCACTTTGATGAGGACTTACAATTCGTTTTCTGAGCTCTTAACCAATCTGCTTATTCCTTCCCATGATTTGGTTGCTTACAATACGGTTATTAGATAAAGAATGACGCAATACTTTTACTAATTGATTACTTCGATGTCTATTTGTTGTGGGGCTCAATTCGGTCCACAAGAACGACACAGGAAAACACGTAGTAGGTGGTTTACAAGTGTATTAAGGAAAGTTACAAGGATATAGAGAAAGATAAAGAGAATAGTAGTAGTTGCAGGTATCAGTAAGATCTTGCTCCCCGAGGTACAATATCCGTTGAGATCTCGCTCCACCGTACCAGCCTTAGGAGCTGATTATATAGGATCTAGACGAGTCCATTATGAGTGAGATTCGGTCTCACAACACTATTGCATATCCTGAACATTCTAAAAGCTTCTAAGCATTTTATCATGATAAACCGTCATAAAATTATTGAGAAATCTAATGAATTTGATATGTGTTGTAAACTTTTGCGTTGAGTTTTCTCTTCGCGTTGTGTTAAATTGTTATTCCCCCCTCCCACTGTTCCTATCTTAGTTTCAATACATTTTCTATGTTTATAAAAAGTTTCATTAGCATTTGGAAGCTAGAAATACAAAAACTGACAGTTTCAAATGTGTATTGTAAACTTTCGCGAGGCACTGTATATATATATATATATATATAAAATATATATATAAAATATATATATTTATGTATTGGCAGCAGTTTGAAAAGCATATCTTATTTTTCTTTTATTAATATTATTGGAATTTTTCCCCTTTTCCCTTGTACATATTTGTGAATTATGCCATGGATTTCGGCCTTTTGGATTATTTTGGACCATCTTCCAATTATGGAATTTCCTTGGATTTTACTTGTGCAAATGGAAATTCAATTAACTTTTTTGAAGTTATGTTTTTAGATTTTACCGTCATTGGATTATTTATCTTTCACCAGACTATCCATTCACGTGTAATCATCTTTTTCTTCACCATATTCCCTCTGCTTCACTTTTTTGTTATCAAGTAAGATCTTTGACTTACTTGTTGTTTCATCAAATACTTTTGTATGCAAAATCTGATCTCGCATTTTGCTAATTCCTACCCTCTGATGAGAAGGAAAGTATTTCTTCGAAACTCCGCGGATTAAGGACTATCCACTTATCAAGTGTTTCCTTTTCAGATTAAATATGTTTTTAACTCTTTTTCAAAGTGTTTTTTTACATGTTTTAATTGTTTGCTCGTGTGTGTGTGTGTGTATATATATATATATATATATATATATATATATATATATATAAAATAGACAACATAAAAGGCTTTTAAAGAAAAAAATAAGATTAATTTTTATTATTTAATGTTTTAAAGTTCTGTAGAATGAAATACATTTATTTGGAAGAAAACGTCACTCAGTTTGAATGTAAAAATGTACCAACATTTGGTGGGATATATGAATTGTTTTGGCACATACAGGCTGTAGTTAATCAGTGCCTGGTTTAGCATAAAATAATAGATGTTTTTTTTTTTATTTCAGATATTTCTTGGTGGAAGTATTCTTGCAGATGGTAAGGTTAAAGTTATTGATGACCCAGAGTTGAAGGTGAGTTTTTACTTTAAAATAATTCTTTGGGTAAATTATTAACATGCACTAGGCGGTATGTTTAATGGATTGCATTTTTATGATGCATGAGACTGGCAGACTTGCTGCAGATGAGAACATATTTGGCTAAAGGTTATACAAAAAATTGGAAATATCTCTGATTTTGGATTTGGCTACTCAGAATTTAATTCCTCTTTGAGAAAAATAAATATCTTTTTAAGCAAAGCTGTGTTTTTTTTTTACATCCGCATCACCACTTATCAAGGCCAAGAGGCCACTCGAGGATAAGGGTTATGACCCACTTGTGTTTTCTATCAAAAATAATGACTAAGACCGCAGAGATGTTTCTGAATTTTTTAGATGAGGATTGGTTATTTGTATTATTTTGATTCATTGGACTACTGTTCTCATCTTGGGTGTTATTTTCACAACGTTTTGGTCGATGTAACTGCCGATCTTCTTCAGGTGTACCATGTTGAACTCGGGAATGTTTTTGTCAAACTCGGGAATTTGAACAGAATTTCGAACAGAACCCTTTATTTACTTCACGGGTAGCATGCTCTTATTCCATCAACTGGAATAACCAGTCTAACCACTGCACCACAGGTCTGCAAGGACTCGTGTCTGCAAGGATCCATGGTGCAGTGGTTAGAGTACTTGGAAAAATCAATTGTAAAAAGTGATATTCTCCTGAAGGTGGAAGGTTCAATCCTCAGTGTGGGCAACTGAAAAAATACAATTGCAAATTACTTAGGACCTTTATCCAGTCATGGCTGATGGAACAAGATCATGCTACCCCTGTTAAGTAAATAAAGGGTTCCGCTTGAAATTTCATCCAAATTCTCAAGTTCAATAAAAACATTCCTGAGTTCAACAAGGTACACCTGAAGAAGGTCAGAAATTACATCGTCTGAAACGTGAAAGTCACACTCAAGATGAGAACAGTAATCTGATTAATCCAAATATTACAAAAAGACCCCCATAGGTATTGGATTCTTTATATCCATAGATAAGAGGCAGATTAACATGCTCGAATGGATATCTGTTCTGTTGGTCCCAGAATATCTGTATATATTCCAAGAGATGGACATAGGAGGGCAAGCAGAGTTAGTTGTATCAGTTTAGTTTTTAGGGGTTTAGCAGGCAGTTGAGTTTATGTCTTTATTGGAGAAAAATGGGCTCTTGGAGCTGTTAGCTAATGGATTGTATTCTGTTGGACTTGTATTTTGATTTGGTTGGGTTAACATTTCTTATTTTGTTCAGTTAAAGAAAATAAGCATCATTATAAGCTCCAAACGAATAAAACTTTATTACATGTTTTAAATGAAATTTGCAATTTTATTTGGAGGTGGGGGGGGGGGGTTCTTCTATTGCAGTGCTAAGTGAAACCACCCAATCGACACTCAATCGGCCTGTACAATAACCACACACAGTAACACTTTCGTTAAATGTCTTTTTTGACATGCTGGCATGTTTCAAAAATTAACTTCCAAACTAAACTGTAAACATTTACAAATTTTCAAATCTTCAATAATTTGGAAAAAAGTTATGATTTTTATAAAGGGTTTAAGAACGTAATCTGCTACACAATTGGATTTATTTTATTTTAAACAGACGTTTTTTTTTGGGGGGGGGTTACAGGAGGGACACCACTTAACCAGGCCTGAAGATCAGTCAAAGACAAGGATTAATGAATGTACACCAGATATGATGGTAATGAATATACCAATAGAGTAATATATTTTTGAAAGGAATTATCTAATTAAAGATAACACCAATCTGGCAGAGGGAACTGATTGAATTCCGAAATAATGTTAAAAGAATGAATAATTACATTTTGGGAATCTATTTGATGAAAAAACTGGATAATTTGATTTGCATATTCCTGTTATATATTCTGTAAGATTGTATGCAAACGTGTCTCAGATTAGGTTAGATCATGAACAGCTGTTATATAGCTAACTGCAGCATTGTGTCCAAGACAATTTAAATATGGAATTCAAAACAATCTTAAAACCTTTCAAATAAATAGAGAAAAATATCGCCCACATGCGGTCACATTATTACGTTGTTGCTCTATAATAAAGGGTTGAGTGTTTGTTGTGTCATCTCTAATAATGGATTAGAAGAGATGACGTATTATATTATATATTTATGTTGTATCATAAAGGGAATCGTGTGTGAGTGACATGTATTTTCAGAACCTACCTCTGCTTCTTCGATGTTGGACCATCTGGAATTTCTCGTCCTGGAGGGAGACTTGATACCTGTTTTTGGATGAAGATTCAATCACTCCAAGACAAGGAATTAGTTCTATAGTTTATTTCACTTTTCCCAGATGTCCTGCAGAAGGTAGAAAGTGAAATCGGCCTGTGTGGGTTCTTCTTCTACACACGTCAGCGTTCGTCCCCCCCCCAGTGAAGAGGAAGAGACAACGGGAAGCCGTCCGTTGTCTTCTGAGTCCAAATCAAATCTCATGATTCAGCTAACCTGATCACATGACTCACACGCAATCAAATCAGCTGATCTTTTACTTCCGGTCAACGTGTCTTCATTATAATTCCACTCTCCCTCTCTCTATTCCTTAACAACATGACCAATGCTCATATGTATTAAAAAAGGGTGCGTTTTAACGTTAGTCGGAGACTGTCGCTGGACACTCTTGCCACCCAGTCAGACTGATTAAAGGGGAAAAAGAAAAATCTCATTCCCTTATAACCTTTCTCTGTTCTTTTGTTATCTTGTTCTATGCATGCTTAGAATAACGCCAACAACATACGTAATAAAATGTTACATTATGGTGACCGAAAGAAAAATTCATATAAACAGTCTGTACACATTAAAATGGAAATAAATGAAATATTAAGAGAGTAGAAGTGTAACCAGTTATCAAGTGCGAGCTATAAACAAGAAAAGTTTCTTTGTTTTTAGTTTTTCAACTTTGCACCAGCATACATTTTGTTAGCTTTAGAAAATTAGTGGGGTTCATTCTTATTAGTCAAAAATTAACGATAACTTGTGAACACACTCTTCTTGTTTTTAGAAGAGAAACAGCAAAAGAGTGGTAATTCAAGTCAATAGGTTTTTTGCGTACACTTTAATTGCATCTCCACCCAACTGCAGTGTTGTCTTCCTTACAACTAAAATTTTATTTCTTTTCTTGTATAATTTTAAAAATGAAATAAGAATATAAATGACTTGATTGTTGCCAGGCTAGGTAATAAGTAGCAAATAGAAAGTAATTTTATTTATGTTGGAAATTCTCTTTTATAACAGAAATTAATCCCACAATTCAATTCAACTTCCTTTCCAAGAGAGTATTAATGTGGGTAAAATCCAGTTTATTCAAAAACTGATGTGCCACCTGGTAAAAAATAGTAATATAAAAACATATTTCAATTATGACCAAAAAGTTACAAATCGGTTTTTAATGTGAGAAAAATCTAGCCCTCTTAAAAAAAAAAAAAAAAACCAACTAAATTGTCTCAGTCTCAAAAGAGTTCTCCTTCACTGACTGATGACAGAAAAGATGAAATATAGTTTCAGAACAGATACTACACTTTGTTCTTAACCAATTACAAAACGAGCAATTTACCCCAGAGGATTACACAGAAGGTTCCATTGGAAATTTTGCACAGATTCCTAAGTTTCCTAAGTTCAACAAAATGTACCTAAAGAAGGTCGGAGGTTACATTGAGTAAAACTTTGTGAGAATAACATCCAAGATGAAAACAGTAGCCCGAATAATTCAAATAGTCCAAAACTACAATACATGTGAATGACAAAATGTTGCATATTGTTTTCTGGTTTGTATTCCAGCGATAAAAAAACTTTTTCTTAAAAATTTTTATCTTGAAAAAAGATCAGACAAAATATAACTCATCTCAATCACGAAATTCATTGATTTACTTTTTTCTTCTCAGAATCAGCCAGAACCAGTTTTCATAAAGAACAAACGCATCGAAGGTAGCCCGCAGATGCTACAAGTCAGTCTCGATGGGAAACGACTTTTTGTTACATTTTCCTTGTACAGCCATTGGGATCAACAGTTCTATCCAAATATGACTGAGTAAGTATTTTCGCCGTCCTCTTTCTCCTTCTCCTCCAATAAGAAACTGAAACAATTGCTTTTTATTTGACCTTGCGGTTAAACTTTGCTATTAAACAAGAATTTAAATTCAAAAGCTTTAAAAAACAGAAATCACTACCATATGCATTTATTTTTGAAAGTTCAACTTTTATAGCTATGAATCATCCAAATTTCTCTCTCTCAGCACTGTACAAGTCTAAAAATAATCAATGCAATCCTTATATTTATAAAAAAATCATTTTATAGTTTTGAAAAGTTCAAATAACTGATCATTTTTCTCCATTTCTCTTGGACTCTATCCCAATCTAATAATGCTAAACTGGCAGTAGCAATACAAGTATAGGCATAGATTATTATTATACCAATTGCCAAGTTAATCAACGTGTTTCCTGAGAGCTTTTTTCCCCTATATATTTTAATCACAAATATGTATTGAAGTATGTTAAAGTTGGGATTGAGTTATGCTTTAAAAAAAAATTAAAAAAAAATTTCATTTTCATTTAATACCTCATCAAGTGACCTATCACTTATTAATTTTCTATTCGTTTTACCCTCTCTCACTGTGGTTTGACTTTCTGCTTTTATTGTATAGATATATTGTCTATCACTCATTTGAATATCTCTCTCAAATGATATATATAAACAGTCAGAAATAAAGAACAAAAAAGAATAAAAAGATTGATTGGAACTGTCTATTATAAACAAAAGGAAATATCACCACAGGCAGTAATATCATTTAATGGTAGTTAAAGAAGAAAAGAGAGAAGGTGAGGTATATAGATGTGAACGTGGACATTTTGGATTTGGTTCTCCTCCCACCCTCTAAAATTTATGCAAATGTGCATGGTAACAAGCAAACAACAGTATCAATGTTTTAGTTGTAGATAGATGACCGACTGCTACAATGAAATAGAAAATCTGTACTGAAATCATCCATTTTTTACCTTTTTAAATGAATTACATTCGAAAATATGAATTTGATACAATTTAATTCTTTGAGAAAAAAAAATAAAAATACAAACAGAAAGGAATCATAATTTTTCTTTTTAACTACAGAAAAACAAAAATGTTTTATTCAAATTATTTGGACCACAGTTCTCATCTTGGACATTATTCTCATGACCTTTTAGCCATAGTGCAATGGATAAAAGTATTTTTATAATAATCAGTTCTAAGCGACAGTCTTCTGGAGGTTAAAGGTTCAATCTTCATTATGGGCAATACTAAGGATTTAACTATGAATTACTGATGTCTTCTACCTGGTCATGACTCCTGGAACGAGAGCAACCTACACTTGTGAATTAAAAGGTTCTGTTCGAAGGTTTTTTTTTTTTTTTTTTTACATAGGCATCACCACATTATCAAGGCCCAGAGGCCACTCAAGGATAAGGGTTAAAGAGTGTACAGTAGAAATTGGACAATATAGTAATCATTAGTAATGAAAATTTGGTAAATTTGATAACTTATATGGAACGGCTCATCAAGAACTTATTTACTTTAGACTTGAACACAACCATATTGTAGTCAGCCGGAAAGCAGGAAAACGGAAGACAATTCCACAGGCGTGCAGTTCTAAGAAAGAAGCTTTGTTCATGGAATCTACGTTTAGGTTTAGGCACAGATAAAGAGTGGGGGGAATTATTGATAGTGTTTACAGCTAGACGAGTGTTTCTTGTGAAAGTTTGGTGAGGGGGGACCATAGATTGAAGCTCAGTCGAACACTTTCCATGAAAATAACGATACATCAGAGACAAACTCGCAACATCTCTTCTGTGAGATAGAGGTTTGAAGGAGGAGAAAAGGACATCTCCTACGAGGCTACGAAGTCTATTTTGAACTCTATCAAGGCAGGACAAGTCCTTTCTAGCAGCTCCTGCCCAGATGTGGCAACAGTATTCCATCCTTGAACGTACCTGGCTCTTATATAGATAGAGAATAGCATCAGCAGTGAGATATTTACCGGATCAATAGAAAGATCCCACCATTTTTCCAGCGGCCTTGGCAACAGATTTGATGTACGTGTTCCATTTAAGATCAGGAGTAATGGTAAAGCTCAGAAGCTTGTCAAAACTTGAGGCCTCCTGAAGACGAGAGCCATTCATTTCAATTGATGCCAGATGTGGATTAGAATGTTGATGATGTAAAGTTCTGTACAGATTCCAGAGTTTAACATAAAGATTCCCAAATTTGATAAGATGCACATGAAGGTTGTCAAAGGTTACATCAGCCAAAAATGTTAGAATAATAACAAGATGAGAATAGTAATTTGAATGCAAATAATAAAATAAACATATATATATATATATATATATATATAAGGATTTTTTAAATAAAAACATTTTTTAAAATGTGAAAATAACTGCACAAATTCAAATGTATTTTTTTTTCTTTCTTTAGGAAAGGTTCTGCCATGCTGCAAATCGATGTTGATACAGAAAAAGGTGGACTAAAATTAAATGAGAAATTCTGTGTGGATTTTGGTGATGAACCTGAAGGCCCCGTGCTGGCACATGAGATGCATTACCCAGGAGGGGACTGTAGCACCGACATTTGGTTAGCACCTCCATCATAATAGACAATCACAAATATGATAACTATCTTGAGATTTATATATATATATATATATATATATATATACACAAAAATTATTGGCTACATATGTGCACACATGTTTCAACTGTGATCTCTTGAAATTCAGTATCATCAGCTTACTAGGTTTCAAATTTGAAACTAGTTGAGACTGATTGCTTGATGATGCTGGATTTTAAAAGAAATTACAGCTGAAACATATGTAACCAATAATTTTTGTATATCTAAAGAAAATTATACAATAATACAGTTAAACTTTTTATTGAGCACTATTTTATAAACATCAGTTTCATTGGATTAACATCTAGAAAACCACAGTAATACAATCATATCTGTACTAGATATAATTTATGAATATAAGTCTGATAGAATCTAAAGATAAAATAAAGTAAAAAAAAAAAAAAAAAAGAAAACGAAGCATAAAATATGAAAAAAAACCACATAAGGAAAACGTAGGTTTTGCTTCTTTATTTTTGTAGAAATAGTAAATTTGGCACGTATATAATACCATTAGAGCAATTTCAGGTGTGTATGTCTGTTATCACCCGCCAGCACTTTTTTAAAAATGAGATTGCCTAAAGAATCATTTAAAAAATATTTAGCTGAAAACTTTTAGGTAAAGAAGGAAGATATTTTGAAAGGATTTAAATTGTAGCAATAAATCAAATTAAAACAATTAAAATTTTTGTTTAAATTATTTAAAAGAAAATATTTAGCTTAGAATTAATTTTACATTAAGAAAAAAAAAAGAGAATACTAATTGTTTGAAAAATATGTAAACGGTTATAATAAAGAAGCATATTTTATTGAAAGAATATTTATAACTGGCAATGACAATTATTTTTATGGAAGAGTCAATTTTTTTTTTTTTTAACTTTGATAGACATTATTTTAAAGAATCATTAATAGTACCTTATGCAGATAAATGAAGACAAATGCGGAATTTCCATGGATCTCACTATTACAAAGATAAATGAGAAGGCGGGTAATTGGAGATGGAGATCCTTATTATATCATCTGTCTAAATAAGTATTAAATTTCCGTTGGTGAGGTCTCCAAATAGTGACGGCTTTCTACTCTAATAACTTTTTTCCTCGAGCTGCTGGTATTTAGACCTCCCCCATTCACTGACTGTATCAATATGCAGAAATTTAAATGTAAACCTCTTGCAGCACAACTTCCCACTTTGATGCCCCTATAAATATGGGCGCTAACATTTTAGTGGCAAATGTGCCTTGTTTGGGGTGAATAAAAAAAAACTAAAAAAAAACAAACTAACATGCAAACAAAGAAGTGAAATATTAGTCTACATGTTTTTGATCATGTCTCTGTATTTTGTGATATATCACTTTTTCATTATATATATGTGTGTGTGTGTGTGTGTGTGTGTGTGCAGATACATTAGTTTATACTTAATTATATATATATATATATATATATATATATATATATTATGACATACTAAATTTTGATAAAATCATACATTAATACTTTTGAATGAATTCCTAGTTTTCAGTCAATTTGAATAAATTTAATTTGTATATCAACTTTATAAAAACTATTTAATTTACCTAAAAGGTACCCTTCTTAAAATTAATATTTACCAAATATGGTACAAGAGTGACCATTGGATAAAAGTAGAGATGGGGATTGGTGGCCAGATTTCTTTTTAGTTGCTTCTCCACTTCTGAGATAGGGAGTCAGAGTTAGCAATTTCTTACGCTGATTCTCCCCTTCTGACATAACATCTCAGCATCTCTATTCACTTGCCTCCCCACAAGGACAGCATCTCTATTTACTTGCCTCCCCACAAGGCCGGTTTTTAATGTGAGGGAAAATCCAACTTGATGAAAAGGAGCATTCTGGATTGAGATAAAAATAAAAATGTCCTCATTCACTGACCGAGGATAGAATTGATGAAATATAATATATATATATAACAATAATATCCTAGCTAAAAGGAGAGTTGGTAATCATTGCAGGAGTCTTGATTTCTGGTCACTTCTGTGTAAACCAGATTTTTCAAGTTTAATCATTTATTATATAAAGGAAATTTGTATTTCTTATAAATATTCACTCGCTTGAGGGCATCAGAATCCAAATTGGTGCATGTGTGGTGGCATGTTAAAAAATTACTTTTATTCTAAGAATGATGTAAATGTTTGAAAAATAACCCTGAAATTAGGTCAAAAAATTAGCTGATGACTTTATTAAAAACTTACTGCTAAAACAAACAGATTGAGCTCTCAACAAACCACTCCAATAGATTTGAGGAATGATTAATTAGGCGTAAGTACAAATTTGTTTTTTGAAGTTTATCGCATCTTTTTGCATATCACATGCATCCATGCATTTTGTAACCAAGAAGTATTTTCCTATTTTGTATCAGAAACTAACAATCTCGATAATAAAATTTTTTATAGATATGCATATTTGTTGGATTTATTTCTTGCTTAACAGACATTATGTCCTTTGTTTTTACTGAGCAAGTGACCAAAATAAGTATACATTCTTCTGTCATTCTTGACAATCAGCCAGAAAGTGACCTGTTAGGTTTATGCTCAGTCCTAGGAGGTCCATCCTCTCAGACTTTACATTCTAAAAGAAGGGATTAATTTATTGCTAGTCACTTGAGACATTCATACTATTGAATGCTGAAGGATTTTTTTTATTAGAGTGAACTTCTTAGTGCAATGACTGTTCAAAACTTCATCTGACCTTGTGTATCCGAAGAAAAAAAAGAAAACATTTTGAAACTCATCTCTTATCTTAGAAAGTTCCACAGTGAAACAGCAGATATTCTATTTTGTCAATATATGTTACAAAATCGACCCCCCCCCCACAAAATTCCACCCATGGAACCATTAAAATTCTCAATGCTTTATGAAGCAAATAAGTAAATCCAAAAATAATTTTTTTATGTTAAAAAAGTATCATTGAGATTCAGACCTCTTTCACTGCCTTGTACATAACAAAAATTATATTCACATAAGCATTTATTTCAAATTGGAGTGAAAATGTGGAAAATTAAAAGAAAACAAAAAGAACATTTTATTAACCTGTCATATGGTAGCATTTCTCTCAATAACCTTTTTTGCTGGTTAAAACTTTGTCAGGTGAAGATTATTCATTGGAGAAAGGTATGTGGTGAAACCTTGATTATCATTGATAAAATATGCATGAAGACATTTGTATGAAAATATTTAGATTTTATTATATTTAAGATTACATTGCTTTTGTTTTTTTTGACCATGATATATATATAGAGAGAGAGAGAGACAGAGAGAGAGAGAGGGGAATATAGCGAGAAAAAAGTGACTGTTCAACTAATCGTTGCCAAGTGTTTCATAATTAAATGATTCAAAAGGTATTGATATTTTTTAAAAGACAAATCTATTAAATATTGCAGCTGGGTCTCATAATTATAGACACAGCATGGTACAATTATTTCAATTAGTTCATTAAGAAATTTTATAAATTGTAATTAAGAGAGCAGTAACATCTAAGTCTGCAGTAACAGTGATTTCATCTCTATCACGGCATTTAGTATAATGAAACTAAAGTCTGTTTTTATCTGTTTAAAAAGAAATGATCGGGATAAAAAGTGTCACTCAAAATCTAATTGTTACAAGATGAATAAAAATAAAATAAAAAATATTTTAGATTCTCCAATGATCTTCATGTGCCTGTCATTCGACCTTTTGTGGTTTACACATGTGTCTATATTGTTACTTTGCCCTGCCATTTGTTTCTTATGTTTCATGAAAACTATTTGTAAATATAAATTACAATCTCCACATATTTCAATTTATAACGTTTTTTTTATCTCTTACACATATCACTTTTGACCTACAACAATAATCTCGGACAACGATCACCTTGTCACCAATTTTTTTTCAGATTTATCTGAAGGTCAACTAACATAACTCAGAAAAAATTGGCAGAAGATAAATTATAGATTACAATTTGAATAAAAAAATTAGCATTAAAATCTATTAAAGAAATTAAATTAAATTATAGAATTTGAAAATCGTTTTTGATCTTAAATTCAATTTGAAAATAATCAATTTTTATTCCATTAAAATATAACCAAAACACAAAAGTGAGACAAGATAAAATTTAATTCATTTTACAAAAAAAATTTTGGTGTATATTTATTCTCTGTGCTTGTTTTTCTTGTGCTTGTGACGGTGACGGCCGGGTGAACGAGAGTCTAACATTAAATTAGGAGATCTGGAACGTGACCTGGATTTTGAAGGCTTCGGTCTTTTGGGGCTAAAATGAAAATAAAAATTTAATTTAATTCATACACAAATTTTAAAGCATTCTTTGTAAAAATATTTCTAAACAGATTCTCGCATATATTTTCACAGTAATTTGTTTGATTAAATATATATATATATATATATATATATATATATATATATATATATATATATATATATATATATATTAAAAAGATTGAAAATGCAGTTTAGTTTTAAATTTATGTTTCACTCCAGTTGAACATTTTGAAACAATTGAAAATGGAAAAGGAATGAATGAAAATGTGGGAAAAATGCTGTCTTGTGGCAACTGAAAAACAGGAAATGAAAAATAAGGCAAAATTGGAATAGCAAAAATGACAATACAGAAAATCATTTCTAAACTTGTGTTTATTGTTGAATGAGTCTTATTTTAGTTAATAATTAGCAAGAAGATCCAGAATTGCTGGGGATTGAGAATCACTACTATGTACATTTTCACCATGCTCATAACACCTTATTTGCTTTTAATGCCCTACTTTGTCTCTAATATAGTCAGAAGAATCTTAAATTTTGTAAAACTCCCTGAATTAGTGTCTTATATACATGGTTTAAATTTCACTAAAATCAGATATTCATATTTGAAGTTGGGGAGGGAGGCTATTCCTAGGAGTCACTTTGGTAGCAGCATGTAGATATTTAGTACAGAGGGTAACAGAGGATCACTTCCAGTGTCTTCTCTGAAAAATTTTAATATATGACAGATTTCATAGAATCAGAATATATTTGAAGTTTGAAAGGAATTATGCTCTCATAGAACCTTTAGAAATTCAGGAACACTTCCATTGTCTTCTTCAGTAAAATTTTACACAATACATTTTAGATTTTATGTAGATTCTCTAATCTTTCACACACAAAGATTATTTTGATAAAGAATTTAGATTATAAAAACACATTTTATTATAATAGGAAAGTTTATAATTTTTTTTCTACTTGTTTTTCATCTTGTCATTCTATACTCCTATAAATTTAAGTTTCGCGCAAATAAGTATTTTTCTGGATATTAAGCAATGTAATTCTGTATGTTATAAGTGGTGCCCATTGTTGTACACGCAAGCATGCACATATTTTTGCTTAATATCCAGAAAAATACTTATTTGCGGTAAATTTAAATGCTATATTCGTTTCCAGTACACCCAAAAACCTTTAGAAAACAAGTTTTTATGGTAGGTTTTGTGTTCATCTACCAGGCCACACAGAACCCCCATCCTAAAAAAAAACAGCCCCCTCCCCAATAACATGGCCATAAAGTGGATACTCACTGTAAGTTAAATTAATATCGAAAAGTGATCCCTATTTTTAAAACAATGTGCGACCTTAAGGGCAAATGTCACATAGCCACTACACAATCCAGGTCATTAGCTTACCAACGAGCCTTCATTTGTTAAATTTTGATCAATAGTCACCAAGATTTTGAACTTATAAAATTACCAAAATAGGTGGTATATTTATATATGAATATATCTGTACTCGTAGCCAAATTGAATATTGAAATGCTCATATCAATATGGAACGAAACTACATGAAAATTTGCAGGCTTTTTGAAGATTATAATACTATTCTATGGTTAAAATTTTACGAGGGGCCTGCAATAAGTAATGCCCCTGACCCACTTCCCATAGATGTAGAGCAACGAAATTTAGCACAGTTATTAGTCTTTCTCTACATAGGAACCACCCAGAGTTATGCATTTCTTCCATCGTTTGATGCAGCTCTGAAGACCGTTTTTGTAGAACACCTCGGTTGGTCCTCCAGCATCATCTGGGAAAACCCTTTCCTTTCAAAAACAACTTCATAGCTGGGAAGAGGTGAAAGTCAGAGGGTGCAAGGTCAGGAGAGTAGGGAGGATGGGAGAGGATTTCATAACCACACGCCCGCGCTTCTGATCTGGCGACATGTGAGTTGTGAACCGGAACGTTGTCCTGCAGGAGGACGGTACTTTTGCTGATCTTGCCCCGCCTCTTGATTTTGATAGCTTCCCTTAATTTCCTCAAAAATGAAGCATGATAGGCTCCTGTAATTGTAGTACCCTTTGCCAGGAAATCTGTCATCACTACACCGTCCTGGTCCCAGAAGACTGTAAGCATGACCTTGCCAGTGGAGGGCTGCACCCTTGCCTTCTTTGAAGGTGGTGAGTCTAAGTGCTTCCACTGCATTGTCTGGGCTTTGGTGTCTGGATCATAGTGATGGATCCAGGTTTCATCCTGTGTAATCAGTCTTTTGAAAAACTTTGACTCATCTTCTTGGCACATCTCCAAATTCATCCTCAAGCACTCAACGCGTTCTCACTTCTGGAATGGTGTGAGCAACCTGGGAATCCATTTGGCAGACACCTTATGCATATGCAAATGGTCATAAATGATAGTTTCCACAGACCCTGTACTTATCTTTACATCTTGGGCTATTTGGCGAATAGTAATGCGCTGATCTTCCAAAATGGCAGCCTCAACTTGATGGACATATGCCTCATCAATGGCAGAAGGGGGGCATCAGGTCTGGGAGCTGTTTCCACAGACGTCCGGCTATGTTTGAATTCACGATGCCAGTGTTTTACAAGGTCATATGATGGGGCATTATCACCATAAGTTTCTTTCATTTCATCAAAAGTCTCCTGTGGTGTGCGTCCTTTAAAATATAAAAACCAGATCACTGCTCGACATTTAACAGGCTCCATTTCACACCTGACTCAGTTCAAACACCTGTAAAACAGAAACCACAATTAGTTCAGAGCTGTAATTTGCCACACAACCCATAGAGATATAAATCATTGCACATTCAAAATTTTAGCTAGATCAGACAGCTGGAAGTGGGTTAGGGGCATTACTTATTGCACGCCCCTCGTATGACAATTGATAAAAAAAACCCCTATATTTTTAAACCAATAAAATATGCCCAAATTTGTCTACATCTGTATATATATATATATATATATATATATATATATATATTATATATATGTGTCCTGGCGAGCAGCTACGGATTTGCTGCTTAGGTTATCTCCCCTGTGGCCTTGACAGGCCACTAATATATACAATCTGCTCAAACTGTCGATAAAAATAAAGACAACTTTTGTTAATTTTACCTTTTTGAACGTTTCGACTTTTTGGGGCTTGATGATCTTGATCTATGAGATGAAGGAGAGAATGGCCTCTTGTTTTTACTGCGAGAAGGACTGGATGTATCTGTCATTCCCTGAAAGATATTTCATTTAATGAAAGCATCTCAAAGCAAACCTAATTTTACAGAGCATAAATTTAAAAATTAATATAGATTTCAAAAAGAAAAAATTACCATTTCTCCAGCAAAGGAAATGTTTAGTAGTTTTTCATTATCTAGTGCGCTTTTACTATTTATGCACAATAAATGGCTTTTGCCGAGTCTCTATTTCTATGATATTTAGCCATGTCATTCAGGCAACCTTAGATTCTTATGTCAACAACAAATAAGAAGCAGCCGATTTTTAATCTAAATTAAAATTGGTTGCTTTTTGCTGTTCTTGACACAAGAATCCCAGGTTGCTTGAATGATATGCCTAAATATCCTATAGAGAATCAGCAGGAAACATTTGTTTTGTTTTTGTTGTCATAAATTAATAATAAAACCCTTACCTGTCACCATTTTTACTTTGCTAAATTGACCAGAGATAAGTTAGTTTTGGAATTCAATTTCTAACAGCTGACATGTAAAACAAACATTAATATGATGAAATACAGATGTGGGTTATGTTATCATTTTTATAAAAACATACTATTTATACATTTGTCCTTCATTAACTGCAATATTAAGTCCAGAGTGTTGTTAAACATATCGAACCCCTAAATTGGGTTTAACCTCATGTAAATATTGCACAGAAGGCAAAAGAAATACGACAGTGAACGCTACACAGATTTATTTGTGAATGTCTGGTAAACTAGACTAAAACTATTAGTTTTGTTTGTTGTTATTTCAATAATAATGTCTTTAAGATATATTCACAACTATTTAAATGCTTACAATAAAATTAGCTAAAATACTGAAGAATTTTTTTTTTAAAAAAAAAAATATTTTTAACTACTGAAACTTTTAGTAAAAAAAAAAAAAATTTTAGAAAAGATTTTGTGGATATACATATTTTTAGTCTTTTAAACATTATTGTCACATTAAACATTTTTCGGATATGTTCTATTTACGAGCTCAAAAGAGGGCGAAACTCGAGTCTAGAACTTTCAGCCTGTGGCTTTCATTGTTTGTTTGAGCTGTGGTTTGATTGTGTAAATATATAACAAATTCTACAAAAGGAGTTGAAACTAAACACCTACAAACAATTTTCCATAATATAAATTATTTTTGTATAATGGATACCTTCATGACTTTGTGAATAAGTTTTTTCCTGTAATATTGCACTTGTTCTGAAAGAGACATTCCTTCCTTTCGAGTTCTTCTCCCAAGTTCAAGGTCATCATGATATTTTATCACTTTCACCTGGTGAAAAAAAAAAAATTTTTATTTACAATAAATGTAAAATGTAAATTAGAAAAAATTCTCTGGCATTAATTTATAAAAGGAATTTGTCTGTCCATTTGCAACTCAAAACTAAATTTAAATGATAAAAATATACATTAATTCAACACAAGGTTTTGTAGAAAAAATTATATCATTAAATTTTATATCTATATAAGCAAAGGTCTTTTCAAATCAAAAAGTATACCACAATGGCATTGGAAATGAACAAATATAAAGTTAGGTAAAAAAGCTAAATATTTTACATGTCATAATTGTGAATTAGTTTATCGTTGAGGTTATTATATCTTGATATTATTAAAACTATCAGACAAGATCTTGTCTACATCTTTCTTGATTGTACGTAACTTTGTCAAATACACATTGAATTATTCTTTTTATCGTTTACAATTAATAAAATATTTATTGAAATAAAAAAAAAAGAAAAGAAAGAAAAACTATAAAATTCTTGGAAATTCTACTTAAGTAAATTGTAAACATTATTTTGAATTACTTTTCTCTAAACCCTACCTGGCAATATTCCTTCACCTAGGTTTTTTTTTTCTTGTTTTAAATAACTCTTGCTTTAAAACTTTAGATTAAAACCGATTTATTTTTTAGGATTTTTATTGCAATCTTTAATACAAAGTTAAATAATTCAAAGATGATGTAAGCGCATTGAAACAAAATCTATTCAATAAAAAAAAAAAAAAAGAAATAAAAATCCAAAGTTAAAAAAAAAATTCTGACCTCTAATTCTCGCAGTTTAGCTCTTCGTTCTTCTGATATTTGCTTATGGAATGTTTCTGCAGCAGTCGTGTTCTCTTCTTGAGCAATGTTCTCGTTCTCAGAGCCAACATCTTGATACATGTCATCCATATCTTCCATAGGTCTGGAAAATTAGGAAACGTCAAATCTTATTTATGATAAAATCAACTGAATAAAAGATAGCTTATATTTAAATGCTAAATTATATTTTTTATCTAAAAAAAAAAAATTAAAAAAAAAAAACCCACTAATTTAAAAATGTATAAATAAATCGTATAATAATATTTGTATACAAATAAAAGTCTCTCTCTTCTCCACTTGTCCATAGATATCAAGGAACTGTAAATATGAGGAGAAATGCTCATGCAACACCAAAAACGACAGAAAAATGGGGTTGTAGTTGGCGAATTCATGATCCCGCCAACAGGGCATAGTGAATAAAGCAGACATTATATGATTACGATTTATCAGTGATCATAAATGAAAGAAAAAGTTTGCTACTCCTACAAAAAGTATGCGATTGAATTCAACAAATTTGTTTCATGTAATAATGCTAGTTTCATCATGTTTGTCTAATATTGGATATCAGGGGAAGAATTATAAATCTATTTTGTGCAGTAAGTATAAATTCAAACAATGGACTCGTCGTGTTCAATGATTTTTTTTTTTTTTTTGAGGATTTCAGTTTTTCTGGAAGCAAAATTGAAAAGAATTTAACTTTTCTCAAAACTTTACAACTACAATAATAATAAAAAAAATAAAAAAAAGATTTTTCTTACTGTCCATCGATGTCATCTTGCTCTTCTTCAGCAGGGCTTTTCTGGTCATCACATTCATCACTCTGCTGATCCAGAAGGTCCCATTTAGATGTTGTCATTGCTGGAAAAAAAAGTTTTGTTGCTTTTAAATAAAAATAGGAAACTTACAATTTAGTTCATTTTCAGTTGATATTGTTTAAATGATCATCTAGTCAGAAGTAAGGTTTAGAAAAAAAAAATTTTTTTGAGATAATTTATTCAAATACATTTTTAACAGACATTAACATTACTTTCTAAGAGATCTCAAATGAGCTATAAACGTTTACTACAAATTGAAGTTCTCAGATCAATTAAAATTGGCATTTTTACATCCATCAATAATGATTATAACTTTTATTTCAAGGGAACAAAAATATTAAAGTATTTAGCACTTAAATAATTACATATAGAATATGTACTGTATCTATTCTCAATTCAGAGGAGGAAAATCCTCAACTGATGCAATTTCTTTTATTTTTGAAAGTATTACTTCCCTGTTATGAAAGGAAAAAAGTGATATTATGTCTAACTTTGGCTTTTTGGAAAAGCAAGTAAATGGAGACCTCATAGAATACTGTTTTTGATTCTGACTAGATGTGAGAATCTTTAAATGGTGTACAGAGAAAAGTGACTGGCCCGATGAGAGGATAGGTGAGAATCTTAGTAGAGTTAAATAAGAGAGTGACTTAATTGAAACTTCTAAGATAGAAATTTTGAATATGCAACACATAATTTTAATGTCTCTTCTCAGATTTGCAAGACAAATTTCCAAATTAAATCATTCAACTTTTTTTTAAATTACATTTTTAGAAAAACTTGTTTAATCAAGTTAAAATTACCTTGAATATAACTGCTTTGAAGAATAAACTGGATAAATTAAGAAATAGTAATAAAAAATAGATTTACTAGATCATTTCAGGATCTATCTGATGAAAAAGGGTTTTATCTGTATGTTCACACACCCACACACACACACACATTCTGGGAGATTTTTTTTTAAGGCAATCAAAATTTTAAATCTAAAAAGCATAAATAAAATATTAATGATTAACTAAAGTGCTGACACAGACAATTCCTGAATAACTTGATTTGAAAAAAAAACCAAAAACCAAAAAAACATTTTAATTCCACCATTTTATGTTTCAAATGATGCTATTGAAAAAGGAAATTATCACTTACCTTGTGCTTCTAACTCTGCTTCATCAACTGTTTCCCATTTGGACCGAGCAAATTTAGCTTGGCTCAAAGCTTGAAGTTCATCATCAAGAGGTTTTCCATCTAAGCTTTCACCTTTATCCACTGGAGGAAAAAAAAAATGTTAATCAAATTTATTTATTAGAATTACAAGTTAATGAAAGAGTTGGACAAATTTAGTGTCAGGATTGTCAAATTTACATATTCACTATTAAGCACTTAATGGAAAAAGAAAAAATTTTATGAAAATTAATACTTGTAGTTAGATCACAAATTAGATTATGTAAAGGTTCCCTTATTTTCCAAGTCTAAAATAAAAAATAAAAAACATGTTGCATTATGAACATCTCAAGCAATATTTCCATAAATTGCTTCATAGAAAAGTGTAAAGATTTACTGTATTATCAAAAAGCCATTTTGATATGGAAATTTGAGGCAGTCTTTCTTCTGTTAAAGATATTTGTCTTACTTTAGGTTGTAGTGTATTTAATCTTTCATCTTCCACATGTACTGACAAATAAGGATTAGTTGCAAATAATGTTTATCTCTTATCACGTGATAATTGTTGTGATTGATGTGCATATAATCTATGTTGAGAAAATAAGACCAAAAATGCAACCATATTAACTTGTACCGTGTGATTTTATATTTCGTCTTTATTACGAAACTAGCTGTACCCGGCCACGTGTTGCTGTGTCTCAGTTTGTTTAAATGGAAAACAATAAAAAAAAAAAAAAGATAAAATGTATGTTTATTATGTTTATGGTCTCAATACTTGTGAATACATAATATTTTGAGACTTGTTAATGGTTATTGCAAATGCCAACAAATTGTGTTGTGCAATATCTTAAATAAAAATAGTGTACCTGTTAAAGTCATTGAATGCACATTTGCTGCTCTTTATTCCTTAGGTTGAGAGAGGGGAACACATGAGGGCTTAATTTTACTATAGACATGTGAACACGCACTGGGTAATGTTGTAAGTTAAAAAATTTAGCCTAATTTCTTTTTATATGAAAGTATAGTGGTTTATCATAAATAAAATGGAAAAATTGAAAAGAAAACTGTTCAGAGATTAAACCAACAAAATAAGTGGGAGACCAATGATAATTCAGACGGAAGAAAGATATAAAAATGTTGTAAGTTTTTAAAAAAGGAATTAGTTTGGCAAACTGTCTTTTTTTATTCATACAAAAATATCCTTATTTTTGCACATATCTTAAGAGAAAATATTTCATTCAAATATAATTAATGAGAATATTCGTAACCATTTTAGTTCCTCTTCATTATTAACTTAATTCAGAAAGCAAAATAATGATGTTCAAGTGTAACCAATAATATCTAATGAATTGCCATGTCATATTAATGTAAATAGCGAAAACTCATGAAAAAATGCTAAAGTATAAATTAATTAATAAAGAAAATAGTTGAAGAAATTCAAAATGATAGCTATTTTCCTTGTGTTTACAGCACGTCATGTGACCAAAACAAACAGAAACAGTCAAAATCATTTTTTCGTTGAATCTTTGAAGATGTAACTAAATATGAAATGACAATTAGCTAGATAATTTTTTTGCAATTTTTTTTTTTCATCAAGGAAAGGCAGTTTTGTTTGGACATAAACAAACAAGGGATTACGCGCAGTGAGGAATATAGAGAGAGGGTGAGGGAAGAATAACCTTTTTACAGAGCGTTGATTACATAGAAGATTAGCGAACAGCAGTCCGATAATGATTTTGTATCATTCACATGCACACATAAACACAACTGTAATGACCTAAGCATTAAATCAACTTGACGACGGGCAAAAGAATATGTCTGTTAGTGACACCATGTTTTCATTTTAGTAACCGTTCATTTATAAAGGTAAGAATTGCATTCCAAAATATGAGAATTTTCAGAGCTCAGCCAATCAGAATGAATGGACTTTGGCAAGGAAGCCTTTATTATTTCTGAATCGGAAATTGGAAAGATTATTTCCAGGTCTATTATTAGGTCTATGTTTTCTTGAGACAGTTACAGTTGGTGTAAAAACAGAATCCGTGGAAAGCGTAGAATTCGTTCCAGTGACAACTGGTAGCAATGGTAGTACTATGATGTTGCTCGTAGGATGAAATGTAGTATTTTAATATCACAACTAAATATGTCTAAAATGGTGTTCGAAAGCTACATAAGATAGTGGCTATTAGCCTAGATGTATTGAATTTGCATGTAGCATCTGTTGTGGCAAACCTACACTACTGTAGTTCAGAGGGGAATTTCTGCAGTCATTTTATAAATTGAGAACTTCAGCAGAAATGATTAATGTTTTTTTTTTTTAGCTTACAAAAATGGCAGTAGACATTTTAATGTAAGAGAAAAAAGGAAGGGGGAGGGAATTAGAATATATCCATATTTTTTTTTTTTTGAGAATTTTTTCTTGCAGGTTTCCTGTTTTTGCTACCAACAAAGCATCTATCATGATATCTTTAAAAAAAGAAAAAAAATATTTTAATTTTCCACTGATATTTGATGAAATCTTAAATTAAAAAAAAGAAAAATTACACTACAAGTGATTATATTTCTGGTTTAATAAACTTATAAGAGGTTCGAGAGAAGAATTAATTTCTTATGACCTTCCCCGACTTTTTTTCATGCAGAATTTGTGTGGTTTCTTCACTTAAATAACAACGGTTTCTTTTATTTTCCTTAAATAGTATCAATTGGTCTATTATATAATAGATGAAGTGATTAAACCATACTTACAAGGTATACCATCAATATCCTCTGCTACAAGCGGATCACCATCCAAGTCAACATCCAGCATCTTTCCATCTATGTCAGCAGGAGGAGGTTCTCTAAAAGGTAAACCATCGATAGGAATGCCATCCAGATCCTCAATTGGAGCTCCGTCTAAATCGGGTTCCTCTTCACTATCCGGTTGTTCAGGAACTTGCTATTCAAAATACAACATTTCCATTAGTTCTTCAATATTTTGAGAAAAGTTCCAGAAAAAATATTACTGTTTAATCAATACAGAGTATAAACAACTTTTCAAAAACATTTCCAATTTTACATAGTAATAAAAAATAAAAATAAAAACAATTTAACTTACTTTTGACATAACAAGTCCAAGGAAAACATTCTGGAGGCCGATTAGAAAATCATTGGGATAAACAGCCCAGTCCTCCCATGCACGGAAACAACACATAACTTTTTGCTGAAAACATTTTAAAATCGAAAATAAAATTTATTGCAAAGATTAAAATTTATAAATATTCTTTACTTCCAAATAAATCTTTACAAAGAAAAATAAGTTTAAACATTTTAAATACATAAGCAAAGATACTTGCAATAACTATTACCTTGGTTGGGTTGATCTGATTTTCTGCAGATCAAGTACAACATCTCCGACCATTACAACCCACTTTCGCTGGTTCTGAGCTAGGTTACACAATATGGCAAACCAATCCAGATTCTTTCATCATCAAAGACCAATTGGAATCAGAATTGGCTAACTATATCACATGACCGACCTCAGGACTAGCAAAAAATGAGCTGCAGTAGTCAGATACAATGTATTTGATTGGGAGAAAGTTGGCTCAACCAAAGAGATTTTCTAGTTTTACAACTTGCTTAAATCTTCAATTATTACAGACAATAACAAATCCTGATCTATTGAACTTGGGATTGATCGTTTGAATCAGTTTGCAAATTTTATCAAATAAAAAGACAAGATCCAAAATTAGTCTCTTTCTGCTTGGTATCTCTCCAGCTACAAGTACTTGTGATATTTCCTTATGCTTATATAAATAATAGACTTTTTCTTCTGAGTCTTTTTTTATGGAAATTGCTCCAGACAAGTTATATAGCTTTTTGATATAAAGAGCTAAATCTAGAGAACAATAAATGTTTGATACATTACAACCAAAAAGACAGTAATTTTCCCCCTTTTATTAGAATCATTGTTCACAAAGTGTGAACACTAAACAAAATAAAAGAAGCAAGAGTTATGAGGCTGCTGAAAGTAAAACCAAGAGAGAGAGAGAGAAAGATAGCGATGGATGTAATAAATATTGTTAAGTGTGACAAATAAGGTATAGAGACGAGTGATAACTAGAAATTTTGTAAGCAATAGGTCACTTGAGGAATTAATCGAAAATTACAGCTAATTAAAAATAAATTTCTTTTTTAAAATCATAACTCAAATCTCAGAACTAATGAATATACATATTTAGTGTTACTAAAATATACAGGAAAAAACCTTTAGAAAAGATTTCGTATGATAGATTAATTTTTTCTTACATTATCTATTTGCACTAAAAGGTGTTTATATCTTTTACAACACTAATAATTAAAACAGAAAATTCTATAAAGTTTTCAAAGTCATGATTAGAAACCAAAGTACAAAGTGAGTAGGTATGGTTTAATTCATTCGTTCATTTATTTTTTAGAGCATATCAAGCAGTTTAAAATTGTTGAACCATTAATATTTAGTGTTAAGGATTCATTGTATTTAATGAACTGAACCGAACTGAATGAAAAGTTTTGAGTTCATAACTTTCTCAATTGTACGATACATAATTTAACACAATCTATCAAATCAGATTTGAACTCAACACTGTTAATTTCATTGTATATGAATTACAATAATCATATCTCATTTCCACCTCTCCAGATTTGAAATTTAATGATTACAATACTTGATACAGAAAGAAATTTAATCTCAAATAAATAAGAATGGAAAAAGCATCTTTCTAAATCTTAAACCTTATACAACACATTTTATAAATGAATCACCAACCTAAACCACCCTGCTACATGATGCTATTTTATCACTCATTAAAGTCCCAGCACCACTGGTATACATTTATATAGTTAGGTAGAGTTCAAATGATCACCCATCTAAATACTGACCAGGTTTAACATTGATGCAATACAGTGATCTAACAAGAACTAGCATGTCAATGTGATTAAATTAGAAAAAATATTGATGTAAAATAATCTCAACTTTTTCAAGTCATTCATATATATATATATATATATATATATATATATACACACACACACACACACTATAAAACTCAGTATGTGTACATGTTTGTGTTTCCTATGGATAAAAAAGTTATAGAATCTATATAAAATCTAAAAATGTACTCTAATGTAAGATTTACTGGAAAGATGATTGAAGTGTTCCTGAATCTCTAAGTGTGTCTATAAGAGGACTACGAGGGCATAAACTCCATAAGACTTCAAATATATCATATTTTAATGAATTTTAAAGCATAGCTATAAAATTATCTGGCAAAAAAAATGGAAGTGATCTCAAATCTCTACATGATCCTCTCTGTGCCAAAATATTGACTCACTTTCACCATAAAGAGAGCCATAAATACAGTACCTCTTTAAAACTTAAAATAGGTACATCCGATTTTAATGAAATTTAAACCATGTGTAGAAGACACAAATTCAGAGTTTTTCCAATTTTTTCTGATGATATTAAGGGTGAAATGGAAGAAGAGCAGCAAAAAAAAAAAAAAAAGAAAAAAAAAAGAAAAAAAAAAGAAAAAAAAAGTAATAGTAATTTTAAAAGTAAATCCTAGTGATCCTATTCGATCCATAGTAATATCAAGTCTTTCTGTATAATATACAAATATTTTCTTGCAATTTAAATCAAATTATTTTCAAATGAATGATTTAAACTATTGAATAAAAAATACAGATTAATTTTTTTTGTTTTAAGAAATTACAAAAACAAAATCAACATCCTTGTTTATAAGAATGAGTAATCATAATGAAACTGAATAATCCAATATGTAAAAGAAATAAAAACACACCTTAAACTGTTCAGCTTTTAGTCTGCTATCAATTTTGATATAAGTTTCATGAATGTCTTTGAAAATATCAGGTAATTTAACTTGAAAACTGAAACAAAAAATAGATTAAAAAGATCAATGCTTTCCAAAAAACATTTAAGAAAAGATCATTTATTGTACAAATGTATGAAGTTTACTGAATTTAAAATATAAAAAACAAACATTTTCCTCATAGTTATTTTTAAAAGACAGTTGATGTTATAGTTTCAGTTTAAAATTAAATATGAATTTGTCTTTATTTGATGTACAGCAATCAGAATTATTGTTGTCAATGAATCCTATTAGAAATACTATTTCTACAGAAAATAATGCATCAGAAAAGATGCCCACCCCCCCCCCACACACAAAAAGGAAAGTTAGATATAAAATCAACATTCCACAACATAAACCAAGTAATAAGAGATTAATCATAGATCACTCCTGATTTTATTGAACCAAATGAATGGTTCTCAAGAGTTCTGCTTTCAATGTAATAGATTTTACTGTTTTAAAGTTTAGTTACATCAACTTAAATTATAAAGGAAATAGATCAAACAAAATCATTGGGAAACTTTGAACAATATCATTGTTAAAGTTGTGCAACTGTTCACAAAAAGTGAATTGAACATTTCATTTAACACGTTTATTCTAACACTTCTGTTATCAACAACTGTTTCTATTGCCAACAATTACATATGCACAATTCATTTCATGATTTATATGAGGCAAACTGTAGCTTGGGGAAAAAAAATGACGAAAATCGTTTCTCATATTCTCAATACTGTGAAATTTATTCAAAAGAAGGAAAAAATTTGAGAGAACAATTGACAAATGTGATGGCAGTTTCAGTCCATGGTTCCTATGACAACTATCCATTTAATTGAACCAACCATTTTTGACGATAAACCAAAAGCCAAAGTGTTGAGAGGATAGCAAGGAAACCACAATTCAATCAGCAGAAGCTGCTTCTTCACTAACACAAGTTGCAAACACAATCAACAAATTGGTCCGTTGTATAGCAGAGAAAAGAGTCTGCCAATTCAATTTTCAAGTTAGATTTCAAGTTCTTTTAGTTAACTTTCAAGAACAAAAAGCAAGTTTCATGAGAATTTAGAAATAAGTGGACATTCTTGGTTTAGATGTATGCACACATCTCTATAAGAGGTTACAACAGTCAGTCGATACGTCACTTCAGGATAGCATTTGCATTTGTAAATGTACAGGTTGAATGGGCACCTTTTAATATTTGCTATTGTTTTTATTTTTTATGGACATCACTTCACCCAAGGCATGAAGCTATATGATGTAAAGAGCTAACAAGAACTAAAGATCATTTTATTGTAAAGACAGGAGACGCCTATTGACCTTAATTTTGAAAAGACCAACACTATAGGTAGGAGGAAAACAAACCTGTATTTCTTGAAAAGCAGATACTGGAATAGTATTATATAGGCATGTATTATAAGAAAGTATTAAAACAGCAAATTGGTGAAGACTACTTAGATTAACAAGTCAAACGACCTGGAACAAAGGAAGCAAGGAACAGACAATTCTGAAGAATATATTCCATAATAGAATTTATAGAAAAGACAGACTAGTAACATCACATCTGCGAGATAAAAGATTTCAAAGTAGAAGAAAGGGTGGAGCCAATCAAATTAAATATGTTTCTGCACCTTATCAAGAACCCTCAAATAGGACAGAGATTACCAATCAAATATGACAACAGTATTCCATACAAGGTTTGATTGTATAGATAGAGTAATGTAAGACATGTAAGAAAGTATTTAGAGCGATAGAGAGAACTAACTTTACAAAATGCAGAAAGATCAATGGATCTAACGTATGTTTCTAAGTTGATTTCTCAAGAAGAGAGTCATTGATAAGCACAAAATGACAAGAGACATGTTTATGATTTATCAATGTTATATGGTCATTCCTACCAAATACAACAGAAATATTTAAAAAGGTAGGTTTACGTTTGTCTTCCTTCTCTATGAAAAAATAAAAATGTCGACTCGAAACTGAATTTACATAAATTATCATCTGTACATTCTGATAGCTATCAAACATTTCTAAGCCTAATTGAAGACCTTAGTTGTATAAAATCTTGGTAAAAATTAATAGCGAGAAATGTTATCTATAATTATCCCAAAGCAAAGTTTTATTTTCATTATAACTAAAAACTGTTAATGTGTGGTCATAATTTTTTGCAAAACAATGAAACAAAATTTATTTTGATAACACTACCATTGAAAAGGTTATTAGAAATTAGAGGATTAGACAACCAAATTTCAAGCTTCAAAAAAGTGAAATTTTTTTTTAAGTCACTTGTGATAAATTAATCATGAAGATTATAATTATTAGGTCAAAGTAGCCTAAACAGTAGGCAAAATGACATTATCCCCCTCTTCAAAAAAAGTGTTCAAAAATAACACAAAAGTGCAACTTTGATGATGTATATAGGATTCATTTACACATCTAATAAATTTAATCTTCTTAATATGATTCATAGCACATTCAAGATAAATTTTCTTGTAATAGTGAATTAGAATACTCCAATTTGGACCATGTAGAAACAAACGGAAACAATTTAATAAACACAAAAATTGCTTCAGTATTTCATTCATTAATTTTCAATTTAGATATTTTTTTTGTGAGGAAGATAATTTAAAATCTTATATTAAGCAGACCAGGCTTTTTTTTTTCATTAAGATTTGAATATCTTTATAATCATATTATGCAGTGAATTTGAAAAACATTTTATTTGTGTAAAAAATAATTGTCAACCTAACTTGAAAAATAAAACTTAATGACAGAAGAAAAAGAATTATAAATTATAAAGAGAAAATAATAAATTTTGTTTATAACTAAATTGTATCAAAATAATTCGTTTTTTCAAAGCGATTTCACTATATTTATCTGTTTTCGGACACTAAACTCTAGGCTGGCTTGTGATACCTACTATAAGCTTCTCAGTTTTTTAGAAAAAATATTTCTGAATATGATTGAAGTGAAAATGTACTGCTAATACAGAAATGGAACTGACAACTTTCAAATTATGAGACTTTTGTATTCAACAAAACTTCTTCATTTCTCATTCCCTTCACCCCCTATTGTCATCTGTTACATTGTGTTTGGCAGTGACTATTTGGACAAAACTAATTATGTTTGATACTAACAGAGCTACCTGGCGTTACTCAGGACAGTATAAATAATGAGAAAATTGAAGTTTATTTTGAATATAATTGTTATTCTTTGCAGAGAGGAATTTTTAATGTCTATGTATTATTTGCTATTTTGAGCAAAAGAATATTTTACTTACCCTAGGACGGCTATTACACATGTATGAAATAATTGTACCTTTCCTAGGACAAGTAATTTACAGAATGCATATGAAATAATTTTATCTTTTTGGGACGGGTAATTACAACACATATTTACCTACTTTCGGATGGATAATTTTATATATATATATATATATATATATATATATATATATATATATATATATATATATATATATATATATATATGAAACAATTTAACATACATTACAAATGCACAAACAATTAACTCACATTTCACGACTTTTCATAATTCTTGGATATGTTACTAATTTTGACAATCATTTTTTATAATTTTATTATTGCCCCCCCCCCCCACCTTACGAAAATAATAACTTTGATATTTCATTACAAACACACCAATCAATTAACTCATTTCATCATTTTTTATTATTCTTGGATATGTTAGTAATTTTGACAATTTTTTAAAATAATTTTAATGCCCTTTTTATGCCCCCACCCTTACGAAAATAATTACTTTGATATACTGTCTGGGTTTATTCTTTCATTACAAACACAAATGAATTAACTCACATTTCATCATTTTTCATAATTCTTGGATATGTTACTAATTTCGACAATCATTTTTTATAATTTTAACTAGCATTATCGCTCCTCCCCTTACGAAAATAATACCTTTGATATATTATCTGGGTTGTTTAATTGATTACCAACATACTAATCAATTTATTCACATTTCATCATTTTTCATAATTCTTGGATATGTTACTAATTTCGAGAATCATTTTTTATAATTGTAACCCACATTATACCCCCCCCCTTACGAAAATAATAACTTTGATATATTGTTTGGGCTGATTATTTCATTACAAACGCACCAATCAATTAAAATTTTATCATGTTATATAATTCCTAAATATGTTACTAATTTCGTCAATCATATTTCATAATTCTAACCCACATTTGATTATTTTGTATTTCTTTTTTTAAGAGGTAATGCCTGGTAGAAAACTATATTATGCTTACTTGGCCTTTTGGCTTAGATCAAAGTGTAATATCTGTTCTGACACAGCATTTCAGCAAAATCATCTACTGGCTCCCTCTCTATAAACAGAAAAAGTGGTGGTAATGCTTGGGAGAATGAACAGGCACTAATTCACCAGACCAATCTCACCCAAAAAAAGAAGCTTTGGTAATCCCTGGTGGCCTCCAGAGTACTTTTTAAGGCAACAAATGCATGTGCATGGGCATAAAAAAAAACAGAATGTCAGCTAATGTTTAATGAACATTTTACATGTAAATTTGCTGATGTCTGTTTGCTATATACATGCATGTATGCAAAGATATTATTTATTATAAACCATCCTTGGTGCATGAATATTATTTCCTGAGAATTTCAGTGCTATGTGACCAGTAGTTTAAGAGTTTGCCTGTTAGATATTTACACACACATACGTCTGTTTTATTTATAGAGAAGAAGACATTCAAACATGTAAAAGATTGGTTAAAGAAAGTGTAAACATTTTAGCAAAACATTTTCTGATTTTTAAATGATAAAACTTTTACAAATGATTAAAGCTAAAAATGATACATACTGTTTATGTGTGTAGATACTTACAATTTTCTGAAAAATGATGCATTTGGGACTTTGGCACTACTATTAAACAAGATATCTGATACCAAAAATAATCTGGCAATCTGAAATAATAATGCAAAGAGAATAAATGAATAAATGCTGGCTCAACTAAAGCAAACATTCACAATAAAATGAAGCTTGTCAGTATCTTTTTGAACTGATAAAAAGAAATTCTCATTTTCATAATATTATTGACAAAAGGATAGTTTTTTTTGTTCTTTAAAAAAAATATTTTTTTATTACTAACTCTGGTCCATAACAGTTTGTGCACAGCACAATCAGAAAAACATTTCGGATTTTAGTGAATTTTATGATAACTCATTTTGCAAATGTGATAAAAAAAAAAATAAGATTACTGTTTTCTACCAGATCATATTCAAGATTTTTATTTCAAACTATTCACAATGACAAAATAAATATAAAGAACTACAAATAAAATCAAAACGAACAAGTCTTGCAAACACTACTAGAGAGATCATAAAATCCCAACTTCCAGCTTAATATCAGAAAAATTACAATACAAGCTACCTTGTATGAAATGAATCCTCACAACATTCGTGATCTTTATTTCTTGGATCTCTTTAACTTCAATTCTTTGTACATTATGCAATACAATCGCACTCATCTAACATTAAAAGTATATGTTCAAGTTTTATTTTTTCACTGCACCTAACCAATGAAAAAAGTTGTATGCACCAACTGTTTCACCACCACAGAGAGCATTTCTGATAGTTCTTTGATAACATAGTTCTTTTGGTTTGAATAATCTTTGTTTTTGTCTTTTTATATTTGTTGTAATATCCATTTTGTTCTTGCATTATTCAGCAAGGAGACAAAAAAATCAGATTGGGATCAACCCTATACATCATTTTGTGCCATACAATGTATTTATAAAAATCATTTCGTTGTTGAAACAAAAAAATCTTATTTATAAACTTTGCCCAATAGCAAACATCAGCTTTTGTTCATATTCACAGCCTGTGAACATCAATGTAGGCAATCATTTCGATAAAATTTTGCAGTGTTTTTATTTAAATTTTCATAATTATACATAAGCTAAAAATTGCTTTATTTTATTTGTCCACAAGAGAAATAAAATCCATAATATATCTAAAAATATATTACAAATGTTTTCCTTTTTATATATAAATTTAAGTACAAATTATCTAAAAAGAAAAAGAAAAAAAATCACATTTTGAATTTTTACATTTTAAATTATTCTATATGTTATGTTTATTAACATTTACTTGCACTTACAATTGCATATTTTAAAAAAATTCTGAATTTCTACGGATTCTAAATGTTTCTGTGCACACTGCAGAACGATTATTTTAGATTTCTATAAATCTAGGATAAACTAGATATGCCCACATGTAGGAATAAATTTGTTAATAGTTATTGAAATAACAAATTAGCATTTTTTTCATGTAAAGAGTTAATAGCTTCGAATTAAAAATAAAAGATAAAATAATTCAAAACCAACTTTAAACCAGTTCTTTTATTTACCTTTTTTGGTATAGGTGTTTCTAAAATTGATAAAGATTCAGTAATACATTCTACAATTTCCTCAGCAGATTCTGCATGATCTAAACACCAGACCATTGCTTCTCCAACTTTTGACCGCTCAGGTGTGAGTTCCCGAAGCATATCTTCCAAACGATCACGTTGGCTATAATTGTGGAAAAATGAAAGTAAGAGAAAGAAATAACAATTACAATTTAAACTGAAATTAATGATTTTATCTTATTACATTCAGATGATCAGATTTTTTTTTATATTAGAAACATTTCGAAAGAGTATAATTTTTATTTTTGCAGCATTGTTAAAACAAGGATTGGAAATTATCCTCTGCAAGCCTCAATCATCAAGAAAGCATTACATGACAACATTGCAATAGACAGTCTGTTGTACAAGATTCATCCTTTAATGAAGATGTAATCCTACCAATACTTAATAAAAAACAAATACAATTGAACAACTACAAAAATCTATGCTGTGATTGGAGTCAAAATAAATCTGGCCACAAAAGAAGAATCTATGTAATATTTAAAATTTTATGGTGTTTTGAGTGTATCTGTATGCAAATAGAAACAATTGATTGACAAAAAATTACAGTTTGAATCTAAAGTTAATTTGTTTAAATTCATAAAACATCTATCCAGGTGAAAAAAAATCCTTTTAGACTTGCTTAACATAAAATTATATAAATATATATTTTGAAACTAAGTAAGCTTTTTTGATAATCCACAAAAATGTAGACATAAACAAAGTTTGGCATTTAAAGTGAATTGTTTTTGCTTTAAAACAATTTCTAATGATTTTTACTACTAAAAGCAATATTCATCTTAGTTACTCTCTCATGTAAATACTAAGTATAATTTCAACAAAATTCCAAATATTTTTCTTCATACAGAACAGTAAAAACTAAGTAAATGTTAAAATTGATATACCCAAGTACTATACGAACACCACTCAAAGAGTAGGTGTCCAACCATCCTTAATTTTCTATGTCAATACTTTGCAATCATATCCTTCACTTTCTTTTCTCCATTCAGAATTTAATCTCTCAACAATCGTTCCAAGCTTCCACAAGTATTGTAATTGTCTATTTTTGAGATGAGGTGTTTTCATTGATTGAGATTGTCGGACTGACTTCCTCATCTTGGTTGTTATCATCACAACGTTTCTAGTGACATATGGCCTAGTGGTCCTAGACGTCGTATCAAAGTTTACAGTTACCCAAAGGTGCCGAGTTCAATCCTGAACGAAGGCAGTAAAAAGTAACATTAAAAATAGAGAATCAGCAACTATGTCCCAGAGCCTAGCTGGAGTCCGAACACGGTACGCCTGTAGTAATAATAAAGGGTTGGGTTCGAGACTCCTAACAAACGGTTCCCAAGTTCGATACAAAACACCTGATAAAGGCCGGAGGGCAAAACGGCCGAAACGTTCCACAAGTATTGTTTCTATTTTTTTTTTAGATTACTTTTCATCCATGTGAACACCTAATAAATGAGATCCTATTATAAAGAGGGGTGGTATTTTATGATTCCTACTAAGAGGAAAGGTGACATAATAAGCATACAAGTAATAGCTCTTCTCCCCTTGAAAAAGAAAAGCTCAAAAATCTCATTTAGTTTGCATAATGTTGTTTTCAAAGTTAAGCCATGTTCAACAGAAAGTTCAGTTACCAGTCAAGCTGTTTTATGAAAAAAAAAAAAATTAAAAAAAAAATACCAAAATAAAGGTTACCACTCTAGTGAAAATGTTTAAATTATATTTTTTTACAAATATTTGTGATTTTATTTGATTAAATAATTTAACAACCAAAGCTAAAAACAATATTTGATTTTAAGGTTGCAGAGTTTATAAACGTATTTTGCATCTCGTGAGAAATAGAATTGAAATGCACTTACCTGTCAGTTAGTTGACCTTTCTTAGTCTGGTTTTCATCTCGCTCAACCAATTCCTCTGGCATTCCTTGTGTATAGAGATTAAGTGGTGGTGGTTTCCAAATGGACCCATTCTTGAACATTCGAAATTCTTCAGTCCTCCATTTATAAGGGGAATCTCCCTAAGAAAAGGAAACAATTGAAAAGTTTTACATTTTACACAATTCTCAGAGTTCATGCAGATTTTCAATGTCCACTTTCAAGGCTTTTTCAACGCCTTCTCCAGACAAAATTAAAGTTTTAAAAACAAAATTTGATATATAAAGAATGATATACTTAACCCAGAAACTAATATTTTAATTAAAATTAAAAAATATTTTATTAGTATTTATTTCGATTTGTAATTTCACTTTAACTTCATCTGTTAAGTATATGGATAACACCAGGCAGTTTTGTGATAACCAGGTGTAACTCTTATATGGACAATAACGGTAATAATATGATGCAATTTCAGAAGAATGTATTTTGATTTTTAAAAATATTTTAATAGTATTTATTTTGATTTTATTTTTAATACTGACAAATTTTTACTAAATATAAAAAATATGATTTTAAAGGTTTTTTCAAGGTAATAGATATATGATTGCAAATGATGTATTTTCAAATAAGTTCTTGTTATAATACCTTTACTTTATATATTATTTTAAAGAGCGTTTTTCACTATCTAACCATTTAAAGTACAATCATTTTAAAAAACTGTCTTTTCAGAACGTTGAATATAAGATGGAAAAAAAGCAAATTCGTACAATTTTCTTAATTTAAGCTAAGCTGAAAAGCTGCTGAAACAGTTTGCGATATCAACGAAGTGTTTGGCCCAGGAACCACTACTGAGCACACAGCACAATGCTGGTTTAAGAAATGTTGTGACTAGAGTCTTGAAGATGAGGAATGTAGTGGTCTGCCATCGGATGTTGACAATAATCAATTAAGAGTCTGAGTTGGAGCCAATCCACGCACAACTGTTTGAGAACTTGCTTCTGAATTAGACATAATGTATACAATGATTTTCAGTCACTTGAGAGAGATTGGAAAAGACAAAAGAAAACAAAAAAAAACTTGATAAATGGGTGCCTCATGAATTCAACGACAACCAAAAAAATGCTGTTATGAAGTGTCATCTTCCCCTCTTTTATGCAACAAGAATGACCCGTTTCTCGAGTGGGTTGTGGTTTGTGATGAAAAGTGGGTTCTTTACGACACTTAGCTCAGTGGGTTAGATGCCGACGAAGCTCCAAAACACTCTCTGAAGTCATAGTTGAACCAAAAGAAGGTCATATTGACTGTTTGATAATCTGCGACCCATCTCATCCATCAGTTTTTTTCTAATGCAAGCAAAACCATTATGGTCAAGTACTGTCAACAAACGGATGAAATTGATCAGAAACTTTGACAACACTACGCATTGGTGAATAGAAAAGGCCCAATTATTCTCCATGACAATGCTTGACCACACGTTGCTAAACCAACCCTGCAGAAGTTGAACGAATTGGGCCACTACAAAACTGCTTTATCCACCATTCTCTCCAGACCTCTCACCTACCACTTTTTCAAGCATTTCAACAACTTTCTGCATGGGAAATGCTTAAAAAATTTAAGCAATATCAAAAATGCTTTTAGCAACTTCACTGCCACCAGAATGTAAGATTCTTCATTGCCAACATTACTGCTATAAATACACTTGTTGTCTGTTGGTAAAAGTGTGTTGATTTTGAGGGTGCTGATTTTGATCAATAAAGTTTTGTTCGAGTTGGAATATGTTCATCTGAATTTACATTTTTTTTGCAATTTACGACTATCATAAATTGCTGTTTCATTTAATGCCTTAACCAGCAAATTTTTACTCTGCTATAATAATTTGCTAATTTCTTTTTTTTCCTCTGCTGAGAAGAATAGCATTCTTTGAAACTCTGCGGAATAGGGATATTTGAAAATTGTTTTGGGAGCATTGTGTCAAACAATAAATTTAATTGTAAATTTTAATTTACAGTTTTAATTTCTTTTCTTTTGCTTATATATATATATATATATATATATATATATATATATATATTTAATAATCATGTGCAAATTATATTTCCTTTATATTGCAAGCTGTTTCAGCAGCTTTTTGGCTTAGCTTGAATTGAAATAAAATTGTGCAAATTTGCTTTTTTCCATCTTGTATTTAGTATTCTGAAAAAAAAAAGGACAATTATTATAAAACAATTGTAATTTAAATGATTAGAGCAAAAACCACTCTTTAAAATAATATAAAATAAAGGTATTATGATGAAAACTTATTTGAAAATACATCATTTGATATCAAAATTAAAAATTCTGCAAGAAGTTTCTTTTCAACCTAATATTTATATAGTAATCCCAACCAAAAAAAGTTCAATACAACCAAAATAGGAAATAGAGCTTGCCATAAAAGAACACAAAAACTATAAATTATAATTTACAAGAATTTGTTTGACAGGATACTCGAGTATTCTTTGTTTCTTATATATTTCAAGGCATTGTCTGCTTATCAAAAGGTGCCTAGTATATTAAGTTGCTTGCTAGTATCATAGAGAATCGAGTTTGGCAGTAAAGGCCAAAAGTTAGAACTATAAGTAGATGGCTTCTTAAATTAATTCTAATTTTATATTCTTTTTAATATATTCAATTTACCACCATTTTCAGTTATAAGTACAATTAATAAACACTAATAGAACTGTCCCAATGCAAATCAACTATATTCCCTAATTTATAGACTGATATGGCATATAGAGAGAAAAGCTATTACTCACCTGTAATATCGTAAACACTTTCCATCTATAGTAAGTATGAGCTGGACTTTGATTTTCAAACAGAAATCTAAAATAAGAATATATTTCATATTAATTTTTTATATGTTGTAAATAAATTTTAAAAATTGAAACCTAGTTTTCATTATTTTGAAAATTTAATTAGATGATTACTGTCTCATTGTATGTAGGTTTTAAGATGATCAGTGATATTCATAAATATTAATATTTTAACTTAATTTTACTTTTAAAATAAAGAGCATTCTGTATTTTAAAAACTAGTTCGAGATAAATATACAAAATGATATATTAAAGTAAATGTAATCTTGAAATATAGTTTAATTTCACAAATTGTACTAAAATAAATTGTACAGAAAATAATGATTACAGTTTTGAATAAATGAAATGGCTATAAATAATCATATTCATAGTTTTATTTATTGTTTAAGACACACACATATATATACTATAGTGTTGCTTACACTTGATTATTTACCCTTGGATTTTTATAATTATGTATTGAAATAATAGATTGCAATCACCATATTTATTTTTTTTTGTCTGTCTATATGCATTTCAGTTAAACCAAAAACATACAGACAAGCAGAAAAAAATGACTCCTTTATGCATTAAATTATTCATACAGTAGAGGGAGTAAGTTCAAGGAAATTCTGTCATTACTAACCAGCAGAGTGTTATGATGGTTGACTAAGGGAAGACCTTATCAGGCATGTGTACGCATTAGTATGTATGGAAATTAAATTTGGCCAGTGAGGACTGCATAGAGAGAAATGATAGAATGATATGATGGATGCATAATGGAAGTCTTCAAAAAAGGCTTAGGTCTGATGACCTTAAAGAAAGATGACATCTAAACAGTATAGGGAGAAGCATGCAAAACACGAGACTTTGATGATATGGCCATATTGAAAAACCAGATGAGAATTCCCAAGTTAGAAGATGCAGAACAGTAGAAGTAGTAGGTCCAGTTCACAGAGTAGGAGTAAGACCAAGGAAAACAGGGGGGGGGGGAGTGATAAGAATAGACTTTAAAGAGGGATAAATGAAGATCTGGTCAGAGATAGCTTAGTTTGAGAGTCAATTTTTAAAAGCTGTTCAATGCATGCCAGAATGTAAAATGGACATTAAACAGTTAAATTATTAGATAGATTATCAAAATAAATCCTGAACAATCCAAAGGCAACTAACCAAGTGTGAACAAAAAAAAATTACCTAGAGCCATGTTAAAAATACCGCCTTATTGGTATTGTTTTTATGGATTTCCATTTTGAAAAAGAAAATGAAATAATCCTAAGCAAATATAGTTCAAAACATTATGGGATGATCATAATAATTCTTGAAAGTATAACTGAAATCACAAGTAACAGAGAATTACAAGATAATTTTTGGAAAGTTACCTGAACATTGGATTATTAATTTCTCTGTTCATTATCATTGCTTCAAACATGGGACCTTCTCTTACAACAAATTCAATCATTCGATGAATTAAACAAAGAAAATCTCTGAAATGGAAAGAATTTAAAACAAAATGTATTAGGGAGTGATGATTACTCCAGAAATACAAGCGATCTGTGCATGTACACGTATATACAATTTAGAGGTAAGTATAGCTGTAAAATTAAAAGGCGGCAGACATTTGATTGTTTTAAATGGAACAAATTGCTTGAATTTAGAACAACAAATTAAAAAATATGTAAACTATACAAAAAAATTAGAAGCATATTGGATTTTAATTAGATTCATACAAAACAAAAACAAAACTGCATTCAAGAAGTTCATAATTATGATACAATTTCAATTTGTAAACATTTAGATCAATTTTTGCACAATTCTACAAAAAAAAAATTATATATATATATATATATATATATATATATATATATGTATATATATTCCCTGATATAAATTTGGAGCCACTTCTTTTATATGAAGTAGTGGTTTATTTTATTGCTCATTTGTGAAAAATTGCATACTTTTTCTGTATTATCTTTTTTAATCATGTGAACATAAAACATTAACTGTTTATCCAAGAAATTAGTACAAGTCAGTTATCTGCTTAATAATACAGTTTATAAAACTAACCAAAATAAATCCCATTAAGAAATTTTATTTTACAATGTTTTTCAGTAAAATTCTTATGCAAAATAATTCAAAAGGTAGCTTAATTTAATATTTTCATCAATTTCACATTTTTTCTTTGAACAATTTAAAGAACATTATTTATTTTATTATAATTAAACATTTTTCCTGAAATAAAAACTTTTCTAAAAAATGTTATTAGTTGTTTCTGACAACCACTTGGCAAAATTAGAAAAGGAAAAATAAACTTTATAATAGTTAACAGATATAAGCACAAATTAGAGGGTACAGTAGTAGAATGGAGATTAATAATTGAATATTTTAACACAGATAAAAAGAATCTAAACCCATTTTTTATTATTTTTAATAAGTTTCATGGAAATAGATAGGTTCAAAAAACAATCACTATATAAAAAGAAACAAGCAATTTAAATGCATGTAATTTATATAACGAAAATCAAACTATTTTACTACCATTATTTAAAAAAATTTTTTTTTTTTGTATTAATTTTGTACTTCGACAGATTCATTAAACATTTTTGAATAATGCGATAGCATAATCTGGTGCATCTTGAAAAAAAGTAATTCTTCAAATTAAACGTTTTTATTCTATATAATTACATAGAAATTTTTCATACCATGTTTTCTGAGATTTTAAAACTTCAAATAGAGAAAACCATTAAGAATGTTGTATTTGACTTGAATTACTTTTTAGAAGTTTCTATACAAACAATTACAAAATAGAGTTTCTAAATGTACAAAATCATAATACTGTAATAAAAAATTCATAATCTTGCTAAAAGTTTGAAATATTTTTACAGAGCCATTTGCATTTAAAACCTTTTTTCCTAAAGGATTAGGTAACCTTTTTTTGCTGAAATAAAGATTCAGGTAGGTTACCATAAAGGTATCACAGGTGTTGCAAGTAAAGTCCTCATCTGCTCTTAAAGAAGAAGAATGTTCTCAGCCTGGAAAAGAGTCGGGGGGGTTTACTCAAATGCAATGCATTCCAAACTCAGCTAATGTCCTCTGCAAAGCTGCTAATTATCAGATCAATATGTAGGTATGAATTAACAGACAATAAATATCTATTATAATTTATTTTGTAAAAAAAAAAAAAAATGGGATCATTTCTAGGGAATGAAACTCAAATTCACACTGAACATTTACATTTATAAAAGCTCTACAAAAATTATTTCTTTGTAGATAGCATCCACACACATTTCATGAATATAACATCCAGACTATTTTCTGTAAACGCTTCCAAAAAATATGAAAACAATGACAATTATTCATGAATATATCACTGTAAAATGGGATTAAATAGACATTTGTTCATATCAAAATTAAAACACATTCTCCCACTACATTTTAGTTTATTTATAGAAAAATTTTCAATTTGCTTGGAAATTGAGATTTTTGGAAAGTCTTTTCAAAGTGACTATACAAACCTTTCCCTTCTACACACAATAGGCCTTATAAGATCATTGATGTTCTTTCAAGTATTTATAACATTAAAAATAAAATGATTAAAAACAAGATAAAATTGGCATTTTGTATTTTACAAATTATGCATTTGAAAAAAATTGGCTTTCTTTTTTTTTTTAACAGAAATTATACAAAATGGCAAAAAATGCTTGAAATTTAGACATTTTTTTTTGTTTTAAATATTTGCAACACATTAGCAGGGATAACTTTAAGCGTAGAGAAAGGCAGACAGAAATTACCTTCATCAACCTAAAATTCCAGGTAGAGTCATTGGAGAGGAGAGGGATTTTAACAATTTTATTTGTACAACTAATATTAATTTTAAATCTTACAAAATTGATAAACAAACAAAAAGATTAAAAAGTAAAATTTTTATTGACTAAGACCCAATAAGAATTTTATTTTTGATAATTTTTATAAACGAATGCATGTTACAATGATGGCATATTGTTTTAAATTAAAAAAAATTTAAAGCAAAAAAAAAAAAGACTGAATTTCCCACTTTTTGTTATGTAATCATGATTTAAAAAAAAACGCCTTTGATATGGCTTGTTTTTTTTTATAAGCACTGTGGTGGTGAACATATGAAGCATTTTGTCTCTGTCAAAATTTATCCATGTCTTAGAGGTAGAGATTTGATTTAATTTTATACTTAAAATTTTATAACATTTATAAAGATGAATGAATTATACAATATTTGTATTTCAATATTTCAAATAAAACAAAATTCATTCCTTGGTAATATTTCACATAAAACCAATCAGATATAAAATAAAAAAGGATAAAACAATATTTGTAAGATAGTTTATAAAAAAACTATTGGGTAAGCTTCTACTGAAGTATAATCAGACTTTGATAGAACTCACCAATAACATTGACAGGTCAAGCAATTGAACAAGAAGAAGGGGCCGGAATCAACTTGGACCAACGAGAAGCCGTGCAGTGGCAGGACTGTAAGGAGCCAACCAATCAGCGTTAAGTTTACAGCAACATCTGCTGCATCCTACACTGAGTGTTTGATTTGCTGCTCCCGTCATCAACTGTTGCGGCGCACATCTTTGCTCCTCTTAGCAGAAAAACTGCAGCTGGACTGATGACAAGTTTAATAGTAATACACAAGATATAGACAGTTGCACACATGCATACATACATACATACACACACACACTCTCTTTCTCCTAAGCGACAATACAGTTATCACATGGTTGTTGTTGTTGCTGCTGATGATGATGCTGCGTACCCCATCTTCTTCCAAAAGCCGATTCTGTAGAGGATTTCCAAGTCGACGGTTGATGCCATCTGCTACCATTTGTCGTCGTATGTTTGAAGACCTAGCACTCAAGTCTTAAAAGTTTAGTTTATTTTTGTTTCATTTTTAATTAACTTTCAAACTACTACAAGAAAAAGACTAAAAAATGTATACCTTTCTATGGGGATAACCACTTTCACAACAGCATTGGCTAAAGTCTGGAGAGATGCATTAGGAGAAATTTTATTAGTTAAATTGCCAACAAAATATACATTTAATAATTTAAAAAAATAAACAAAAAGCTTGACATTAAGAGTATTACACATATTTAATTTAAATTTTCTTTTTAAATCGATTAAAACTTATATTGATAAAATATGTTAAGGCATTTCGTTTTTGTATGTACGTTATCACCTTCCACACACATTAAAATAAATTAATTTAAGAAGACTGGTGGCTGTTCTCTTCATATTTTGTAATGAATTGTTTCCAAATCAAATTACATTGTCCTATCAACTAAATCAGTAAAATTCTAAATAAATACATTTAAAAAAAATGACATTTATTTTATTTATTTTAAGAATGTTTAAGTAATTATTTTTATGAAAGTACTTTTCTTTCTAAAAAAAAATATTAATGCTGATAAGACAATTTATAATTCAAAAGGAATGTTATTAATAGTAAATTATACAGATTGATGTAGAAAACACTAGAATTTCCATAGGGTCCAGCTACTACAGATAAAAGATAGCAATAAACAAAAGTAAATTCAATTAGTCTAATCTCAAAACATACAAAATCAATGAGACTTACTCCAATGTCAAGCTTAAGATACATTCAAATTGAAATTTTAGTGAAATGTGCTCAAAAATTTTGATTTTGTTAAATTTTTAACCTGAAAATTTTATGAAGATATAGAATCAAAATATTTAAAATCAGTTTTATCAAATGCGAAATATAAAACAGAATGAAATCATGTATAATTTGTACTTGTAATAAATTTGATATTGAATTTTTTTTTTTTCGTGGAAATGCTAAAATACTGAACACATTTCACATATGAAAAAGGAAAAGCACATAAAATCTAAAAGACAAAAGAAAAAATATTTATACATTGTCAACAAATTTATTAAGAAAAAATACTGAAGAAACTTGAAGAAAAGCCGTTTTATTCCATAGTTAATGTTTTATTTAATAAGGAAGTTATCAAAACTAAAATATCCTGGATAGTGAGACCCTAATTTGGGAGCTTTGGGGGAGTGTGGAGTCATCTCAGGTTGTAGAATATAAACAAAAATAAAGGAACAAAACATCTTTCTGCAAAACAAGTTTCTTCATTCTTCCCTTTTACGTTGATAAATAACATCCATTTGATCAACATCATTGAACTTATATTTCTAAAATCTTTACTTATATCTGGCTACGTAATTAAAATATTTTAAGTATAAATTACGTTAATGCTTTTCACTTAGGCAATCCACTTAAACTCAGGTTCATAAATTACATGGTCCAACTAAATAACAAATGCATATAAGGATACATGTACATGCTCCTTATTAGTAGTTAAGCTATTCATATGAGATTAGCATGTTTAGATTCTTGAAAACTGCATTAATTTTCCAAATGTAAACCAACTTTTATAACCTATAATCTATAGATCATGTAAGAAACCTTTGAAATATCTAATTTATTTGTGCTTCTATATTATACAAATGAAAAAATATTGAATTTCAAGTAAAAGTAATGGTACATAATTGTCATAATTATTAATGAAAAATTGTTTTCCATAAAGTTGATATGGGGAATAAATTTTGTCTGACATTTCGAATTATGTTCATCTATCTTTTTTTAGTAAGCATAATATAGTGATTTCACTTCCTTTCATAAATTCCTTTTTTCATTAGTCATTTTTCTATCTTATCGTTTTTTGTAATTTTTGGATATGTTACTATTTGAGACCTTACAATTACGTAGATACCATTTATTTCATTTGAACTTAATTTTTTTTTCGTCTGTATAATATAGAAGTGCCAAGTTTTTAGCTTCACTTAATCAAATAAACTTATAAATATTGATAAATTACATTCAAACAAGTCTAATAAACAAAACAGACAAACAATGCCTAGTGATCCTTTTTATTTAATTTTTCAATTCTTTTATGTGATTTAATATCAATTATAATTATTGATTATTTTGTTTAGAAAAAGAAAAAAAATATGCAAGCTTTGTCTATTCTGTTTAATAAGACTTGTTCGAATGAGAAATTGCTGCCTAAATGCACTTAGAATTATTCTTTCTCGTCAGAAAATAGTTATGATTTTTTTTAGATTACCATACACAATTTCTTTTTATAACTGCTATTTATCAATATAGTTATTGGCTCCAAAATGATTTTGTTAACTCGAGAGGATTCTCACTCAGTATCTAGAGCAGGCTTAATGTATGGACTTTATAAACAGTTGACTAACAAACCTAATCTATAAAAGTTATGACTTGTATAATTAAAGAAATACTTACCATATTAAACAATATTCGTTATTGTGAAATGTATATTTCACATTTGTTTTATAATAAACAATATTAACAATTAATTTTTATGATAATGAGTGAACATTTGCCTCCAGACATCTGTGCAACCTCATGGGCACATATACAGATCAAAAGCATTACATAATGTCACCTGAACTCATTTGATGCCACTTTTTTATAAAAAATTGAATCCGAGATCCATCAGAAAAATTTGTATGGTAAGCATGTAGTAGGTAGTCAGTTTGTGATTATCTAATAAATGCATAAGCTGTTTATAGAAATGTGAAAATCGTAGACCACACATGTTAAACTCAGGGTCCTTCGAGGGTCATGCAAGTCAATTTGTGTTATTATGAAGACCACATGTGACTTCATTTAATCAAAATATTTTTGCTACTTCACAGCTTATATCAGCATGGTTCTATTATGTTCTAGAAGGTTTATCCTCCATCTTTAAGAAGAGATTAGCTTATTGCTAATAACCTAAAAGGTGCCCAGACTATAGAATAATGATGGAGCTATTCAGGCTTTTTGTATAAGACCAAGTGAATTGGCTTTTCAAAACCTTGTCTAACTTTATGTCTAACTTCCAGGAGAGGAGGCAAATAATATTTACATGCATGATTTAGATCCATCAATGAATGCAAACTAAAAAAAAATGACAAAGATTTGTAGCAAATAAATTTTAGAAAAAGATAAATTTGACGTATCTTTTTTATGGATAAAGAAAAAGTACACTGCTTATCGATGAATGACAGTTATCCCATTTAAATTATAAAAACTGCAATTTCAGCCATTAAATGAAGAAATGCAGTACTTTTTGTGTGTCCCAAGTATGCTTGCAAAATGTCAAACATGTCTGCTGCAGACTTAGACAGACATATTTTTATTCTTGCAAATGAATGTGTAGTAATCTCTAATGTTCACATTTATTTATTATTTTTATTAAAAATTATATGCATACTTTTTTAAAAATTTATTTATCAAAATTCAATTCCAGAAATAAAAACTGGAAGTATAAATTGAAAGAAAAATGATTTTTCTTTACCTTCTCCATATCCTCTGAATCAGTCGGAATAACACCATCAGGAGGCGGAACATTTCCATACAATTTATCAACTCGGCTCCTTCGTGTTGGCTGGGCATTAAATGGAAGACCAGAAGGTCGTGGGGGTAAAGTCATTTCCATTAGCGCCGGGGGAATGTAAACTGGATAAGGGGGAATTGGTACAGCTTTTCCCCAACCAGGTCTCATTTCAAATCCCATTATTTCCTTTCCTACATTTGAAAAACAATGATATTAGAAAATATATTTTTTTAAGTATCACAGGAAAAAAAGAAACAAAAATCAGCAATAATTTCTCATTTCACATGAAGTTTTCATACAATAATTTGCTTTATAAACAATTTTATGTTCTATAACTACACTCATTTTTGTTTGCTTTAGTATCTAGGGTAAAACAGTAAATAAGGAATGTTAACTCTTAATAAAGAAAATTTATTTCCCCATAGTTGATTTTTGTTTTTAGATGTTTAAGAAAATCTTCATATTAGCAAACTACTGAACAAAGTAATTTTCTTAAAGAAAAGTAGAAAAGTATATTAGTTTATTAGTAATAGCATGATACAACAAAGGAAAATTGGCTAGTTAGAATTTATCAGCTGAAATACTAATTAATACTGTAGAATTTAATTTCAGCTCAAGAAACTTCATCCAAAATGTCAACCACTTTATACTGAAAAGGATTCTTCATGAATTTTAAAGTTTCATGCTTTTCATCTATATCAAAGAAGTATTTGAGAAATTCTTTTTCTCAAAGGGTTGCCCCACTGCTCCCAGATTAAAAACCATTGTCCTAAACAGTTTCATCAAGCTCAATTTTACTCCTAATGTTCATCAAACGCAATAAAACTACAAAGCAAATAGAGAAGAGAACAATAAGTGAAATGAATGCATTTAAATTAAAAATCTGACCAGAAAAGATGTAGTGAAGATCAACTAGAAAACTCAAATAAAAAAATGAGAAAGTAGATGAAAATTTGAACAAATATTGTAGAGAAGAGCTTCTAACCAAAAGTTATACAGCAATAATAGTGACATTTTTGTACTGTTGTAATAACATAACGGGGTATATAAATCGGTGACTTATAACGACATTGATATAACTGTACACGACGATGACTGTGATAACAATTCTTTTAACAAAGACGGAGATTTATTATTTATGATGGGGACAGACAGTTAACACTTTGGAAGGGTTATATATAAAGGTTCTTTTACAAAGACGATAGAAAAAATCACATTACCTTTCAGTGGATGACAACAAAGACAAAGGTTTACAAATACATGATGATATTTATTTTTCAAATTGGATGAGATGATGATCAGGAATTCAATTGCCTTTCAGAGTTACATCTTCTGGTTTCTCTTTCTCGTCGCTTTCAAAAGGGTTTTAGCTAACTCGCCTCTCCTCTCTCAACTGACTCTCTGAATATATTGTAAATCACCTTTCTTTGTGACGTCCAAACGTGCTTCAGCCATGTGAGAGTCCTCATGTGGATACTACATATTACACGTTTCCACATGCTTTAGCAACGCAAAGAAAATTCCTAAATTGAATTGTTCATTCTCCTAACTGACTTAATATATTTAATTATTTCTAAACACAATGGAATGCTCTACATTCCTAAAACCGTATCTAAATAGCAATATGTATTCATTTTTTACTTTTTAATACTCGGTTCGATTCTAACCTTTTCCTTTAATAAATATTATTTCCAATCTTATTTATGTCATTCCTCTAATTACTGGGATCTGTCCCTTCGATATATAACAGTACTACAATCAATCTCCAACCACCAATCTTAAATTCATAACCTGCAGCCTATCAAAAATCATTTGCATCAATTTTTTTTAAGCTTTATAAATATGTCTGTTGCATATACTTTTACATCAGCAATGTTATCCATGTAGAAACAGACATTTAATTAATTTGAAGTTTACCAACATCTATTCTAGTTCCTCTCCAGGAAAGGGAGGAACTACTTTCCTACCACAATAAAAATACCTCAGAATTGTAATTTGATGGAAAGTAATTTTCATGCAAGAAAATGTACTTCTATTAGTGGGCATCCTCTGGATGTTATGTCACTCATTCATCCTCGCGGTTGGAGTCTCTTTTTTGTTGGTTGCTTCTGAGCAGCTGCACCTCTCAAGCATCACGTAATGGCCTCTTCATGTGTCCTTGAAAATAAGACTCCTATCTTAAGAGAGTAACATCATTAACAAAATATAGGTATTCATGAGTAAATTTTAAAACAAATTATTTTACCTTTTAAGGCATTCATTGCTCTTTCACCATCTTTTCGGTTCATGAATGCAACAAAACCACAATTTCGTCCTCTATTCCTTTCTTCATCTGTCCTTGGCCACATAATCTTTACGCTAGCAAGGGAACCATATTTCCCAAATACCTCACATAATTGTTGTTCAGTCATCTAAAAATAAAAAATAAATAAAAGAAAAAAAAGAGTATTGAAAGAGCTTAATTAAAATGATCAAAATCTAGGTGCTGCTATACAATAATCTGAAAGTTTTTTGGGTTTTTTTTTAATTATCCAATATGTTGACGTAGTTAGGTCAATGAAAGTACGACTGCACAAATAATGGTCACCATGTAAGAGCATCATGAAATTTACAACTTGTTTTTATTATTTCTCCAATTTTGGAAACTAATTTATGATCACAAAAACAAGTTTAAAATAATTTTTTTTAAATAAACATTTTTAAATTATTTAAATGTTGCATTTGTTTTTTTGATAAACTATTTTCAAATTTCTCAAATGTTGAGTTAATTTCATAAAAATATGTATTAAGTATTTTCAAATTAGGTAAATCAAAAAGGGCAACAAAAATCAGTTCACAAAGCACCTAAATAGTGACCATGATTTTCTGCATATGTAGTTTATATAGACATCCACACAATAATAGCTGACATCTGAAATATATAAGTAAAAAATAAAAATTACTTGTTTCTTATTGAAATGTGCAAAGATTTTATGAGTTTATGATTACCTACACAAAAATTATTTAAGAAAATGAGACATTTTTAATGTAAGTGTGAAAATTTTATAGGTTGTTCAGTTGCCTTTTATTAAATAAATAAAAAAACAATTTAGTGTTTTTCATTAGGGGGAATTTAAAAAATTCCCCCTAATGAAAAACCAAAATTGAGAAAAATCTGTATGATGACGAAAAAAAATATACAATATATCAAATAGTTGTATTTTTTGAATAAGAAAATCACATTTTATGACTAAACTACAGGCGACAATCTTGCAATGGCATCTTGAAGAAACCTGAGATAACTTCAAATCAATATATTAGAAAGCCATTTTTAACATGGAAAGGAAGGAGCATAGGAAAAATTCAAATCCACTTAAAATTATTTTTTTTTATAAAAATAAAACTACTTGATCAATTTACGTGATTTTTGGTGTACAACATTTTCTTTCTGACACAGATTTTTGTTTGTTTTTGTTTTTCATAGGGAGTGGTGGGGAGGGGGGTTTCTAAACAAGCACTAAAAATTTTACCAAAAGAAAAGCAAATAATTTACATTTTATAGAACTGAAATAATTCATCCTAAGTAATAAAAACTAAAATTAGGCACTATAATAATACTAATTAATACTAATTACTTGCAATTAGAAATAACAAGAGGAAGAATAATTGAAATATAAAACCTTACCTTGGGATTTATATTTCCTACATAAATGTTTGTAGTATTTTCATCTCCAGGGTCATATGAACCTAAACGGTTAAAGTTTTCACCTTAATAAAAAATAAAAAATAAATAATTAAATCATTGCTGCCATTTTTTTTTTTTTATTCAAGACTAACAGGACAGTCCGATATCACTCTGAGCAAAAGTGTAGCATATTTCTATTAAAACTTCTCTCTCTCTTCACCTCTTTTTATACTTCTCGCTAACTGCCTCTTTCTTCTTTGCTCAGCTCATTTCCCTTTAACTGGACATGCACACAGACAACTCTCCTTTATATAATAGGCCTCTCTAGGAAGAAGTCAGCATTTTCTTTTTCTTTTCTTTAGTGGGAACATAACATTGAAAACTGATTTCACCTTACAAAACCTGGCCTAGTTGATCTTCAGCGAATAATTTTTTTTCTAAATTTTAGATGTTAACCAGAGCAACACTGATCAAGAATATACCAACTTTGTAGGTCTTTGGTTTATAGTTTTTGACTTTTAACTGGAGATTCAAACACAGAGACAACTGTCCTTTATATAATAGATGAGTAGAAAAGGGACTTTTTATTACTTGTAAAATAACAAATACATTTAATATTGATAATGTTCAGTTTATATTTTTCCTTTAAATAACTTAGTTTCTAATAATCACTACAACATGGCAATTTAAATGAAGAAACGTTCAATAAATGTAAACAAAATTAATACCATATTTTACTTTTCAAAAACAAATTGAATTTAGAAATACAGGTTCCTGATCTAAAACTAACATGATTTAAGATGTAACTACATGTGTTAGGAAAACAAAATTATGGTTTCATGCTAAACAAGTGCAGTGTTCAACCAGCTTCAGAAATGCTGTGCATCTGTAGTACGAGATCATGTCAAGTTCATAGTTCAGCTTGTGCTTCACAGTCTTCAGGACCTCAGTGATTCTCTACTTGATTTCCTATAGGAAAAGAGTATGATATGATCAGTCCTTTTATATAACCACTATAAAAGAAACTTAAGTACAAAACTGTCTGAAATCAGTTATAAAAGCTTTTTCTGAATTTTTTCTTCAGATAAATAAACCCTGTATTGTTTACCATTTTGTTTTCCTAGGATATGTAGTTACTTGAATATTGATATTACAAATGGTTTTGAATTTTTGGAGATACTTTGTAAGTTGATTCAAATAGCTTTTAAAGAAATGTCAAAGTATCCATTTTAATATTTTAATGATGTGGCAAAATTCATGAGCAAAGTTTCGAAACTTCAAGGAAGAATGAAATGAAATGTATGTGGAGTTGGTCTTAAAAGTAACTGGATCAGGTTCAGATGTGCTGTATGAACGACAATTGAAAGATAAACAGATTGTGTTATAATCTACCATGTATCTTGACATTATAGAACAGTAATCTTAGATTTCTATAACCATTGCATCATTTCAAATTATTCTGCTTACACCCCTTTTTTCAAATTTGAGGAACACATTATCAACATCAAACACTGATTAAAAAGAACATCAACTAACCAAAACTTTTTTTGTTGACCGAATCTTGCATTACGTAACTTTTTTGTTTTTTTATTACTCAAGAGGAATATCAAGTCAATCTAGTTTTGAAAGCATGGATGCTATTAAAGGGGTTGTAATAATAAAGCCAAAGCGAAAACCATCTCATTTGTCGTTTGGAATCAAAATTGTTAATTATATCATTTTTCAGACACTCCATATATTTTAAATCAAAGTTAACAAGCCACGCGTGCGTAATCCTCCTCTAATGCTGCACATGAGATGACACCACAAAAAATAGTGAAGAAATGATGAATTGAGAAATGTGAAGGGACAACATTGCCTTCACATTTTCACCAAGTTTAAGAAAAAGCTAATGGATGGGGCAAAAGTAAGGGGGGGGTCATTTTTTGCAATTTGGGGGCATTTGTGATCCCTTTCAGCTCCTGGAAATGCCAAATCCTAATAAAAATAGACAAACAGTGCAGTTTCACGCCTTAAGACATGTATATTTAAATTCAGCACCATGGAAAACCACTATATAGACATAAATATTAAGTTTTTCAGTAAAAAAGAGCTCCAAAAAGGCATGTTTTAGCTCTAAACGTCCCCGAGCGATATGAACCAAAATTTTTCCAGGGTCACCCATACTGAATTTATATTAAGAACAATAGCCTCCACATTTTGGCCAAGTTTCAGGAAAATCTAATGGATGGATCAAATGCTATGGAGCAAAATATGTTATTTTGGGTCATTTTTTGACCACTTTTGAGCCCCTGGAGATGCCGAATCCCAGTGTAAATGGATAACGATGCAGTTTCAGGCCTTAACACAAGTATATTTGAGTTGACCACCATGTAAAACCACTATATAGTCAGACATATCAAGTTTTTGTTGAAAAATATGAAAAAAGAACCACAAAAAGGGGACGTTTTTAGTGCTGAAACTCCCCGGGGACGCGAACCAGAATTTTGCTAAGGTCACCCATACTGGATTTATATTAAGAACAATTGGTTCCATATTTTGGCCGAGTTTCAGAAAAATCTAATGGATGGATCAAAAGTTATGGTGCAAAACATTTCATTTTTTGGCCATTTTGGGACAATATTGACCACTTTTGAGCCCCTGGGGATGCAACGGAAATTTTCGCAAATAAAAATTTTTACTGTGCACATCTATTTAATGAAATACTATTTGTGGCAAAATTTCAGGAAAAACTAATGGACGGTTATCTGGCAATCGTTCGGAATAACAGATGCATGGACGCCACTGAAAAAATAGGTCCCTCTCCGATAAATCGGGGGGGGGGGGGGGGGGATACCATCAAAATTTGTTTTTCCTTCAAGTTACTTAAATAAAGCAAGTGAGAAATACCATTTTTAGCTGTTCATTATACACAATTGATTGAACATGTCATTATTTTAATCATAGCTGTGGATTGGGGTAAATTGTGGGCTCATACCTTTCCCAATGTTATCAACATGTAATTGAACACAATAGATCTGAGTGGATTTCTACTTGGCATAGTCACTTGAATTTGTATCACCAATAAACATGACATTTTCTTCAAATATAAAACAAATGATTATTAATCTAAAATGAGGTTATAAACAATATAATTGTGCATGTTTACAGCGTTTGCTGTAAACATGCACAAAGTGGTTGCATGTTTAGTGGGCTGCGCATTTGCAGCGCATATGAATATTTGACTTGTAAACGAGTAATATTCAAAAAAGAAAAGAGAGATCACATGGGAAATTGGAAATATGTCTTATTTGGAGTTTGACCACCCAGAATTTCATTTATACACTTAAGGTTTCTTCATATACAAGGTTCACTGCTGCAGTTATAACTCTCAGAGAGTCTTCCAAATTTAATGACTGTCCAGAAATAAAACTTTTGCTAGAGTTGTAAATTTATAAGAAGGGAGAACTGTTTTGTTGCAGCCCTCACTGAGGACCCACAATTAACAATGACCAGTGTTAACATCGAATAACAACTTTGGACCAGCACAGGATGATCATGGCTATGCAGTGAATGCACACAAAACAAGTTCATATACACACATTCACACTTTAGTAGTTAAATTTAACAAATTAGAAAAATTAATTTCGGCAGCAGAAATTTGGGGACAGTTAATAGAGATATTTATATGATGAAGAGTATAATGCATGAATTTTTTTAACAAACAAAAAAAAAATAAATTAAAAAAATAGTATTTTTAAAATAAAATGTTGCTTTTAAGATTATTAAATCTTCAATTTGATTTCTAAACTATTAATTAAAAATTTTACCTGATCCTCTGGGTCCCATAACATTTGGAGGGGTTTCTAAACTTAAATCAAACCTAGGACCCGGATGTTCTTCCACTTCCTCTTCAGTCGTATGTTTAAATTGCTTTTTTAACCGATGTCGTTCTTGTCGTTCTTCTTGAATCCTGAGAAAATAAAACATTATGAGATAAAGTTTTGTTTTACGTGTTAAATAAGGGACTCCTTTTAAAATCTTAACTTATTATACACTGCACTTTTTCTTTTGAAAAATTTTGAAGCCTATTTACATTTTCTGTCAACAAGCATCATTGTGTAAAAAGAAGGAATAAAACAATATTGAATTTACCCTAGTTCAGACTTGGCAGCACTGAGTATAAAGATTACATAGAATGTAAAATTTTGCTTGAATTGTAAAATAAAGATATTTGTTATGATCTTGCAGGCCATTAATAATCAACACAAACAGTGGTATAATTAACAGAAGTATGTGTCATAATGCTGAGGTCATAATGGCCACAACATTTAGATATAACTGTATGTTTTGTGTTTGGATAGCTGTTTATTCTTGAAATAGCTTACAGAATAACAGTATTTTAGGCAACAATTTCCTAACAATGAACCATACTTATTAGCTATTTTAAAATGGTGCATTTATGAACATTTTACTTATAAAATGCTTGAAAATTAAAGCACTTCCTCTGCATCAATATTGTAATATATTTATTGTAGGTCTTGATTAAGAATACATTATAACATCAAAATCATAAACATCAGAAATTAAATACAATTGCATAGAAAATCTTATAACCATAATTTAACCAACAGTTTATAAAATACAAATACAAATTCAAAACTTCAGTATAAATAGATTTTTTCAAAATGAGACTTTGAAAAACTTACTGTTTCAATTCCTCTTTGAAAAGTTCCAGGTTACTCTTTTTATCATCTTTCTTTTTCTTGGAACTGTAATTCTGAAAAGAAAAAAACAGTTTATTTATTGAACAATAAATTTTATCATTAAATTTTACAGTAGTTTTATGAATTAGATAATACAGAGTTTCCATACCAAAACATCTGTTTTTACAGTTCAAAGTTAAAAAAACAATATAGAATTGAGATTTATTGTATGGGGAAAATTTATACACTCAGTGAAAAAAAAGCATTAAGAACTTTTGTGTTTCTTGACTGATAACAAAATGGTAAAACAAATCCTAATTTTATGGTATGCAGATGTTCTGTGTAGACAAGAATCATTCAAAATTTTAGTGAAAACATTTTTTATTATTTAATATTTTATTATCTTTTGGAAAAAGGCAGCCATTACATAAAGTAAAGTCTAATTTGGGGTTTCGACTACCAGCTAAATTCTGAGAGGAAGATAAATTTAAGGTTTCTATCCACATCTTAGCATTCTTGAGTATATTTTCACATTAAGGATTAGTGTTGAGGTTAATAAGAAAATTTGTTTTTGCCCTCCTAGTCATAAAATAAATTCCAAAAACTTTTGAAGCTAAATAGATTTCGGTAAAAGAAAATAATTCTTGATTATTTTTCCTTTAAAAGTTAATAAAAAATGAATCAAGCTTTGAACATTACATCTTAATAAAACATAAAAATTTGATAAAGAAACAAGCAAAACAAAAATTAAAATAAAGAAACTCCTGGGCAATGCTAGGTAGTTAAAGATAGTTGAAAATATTATTATGAATAAATTTTTTGTTGTTTAACACAAGTTTATTAATGTTTTCCAGGGTGTGTAATAATTTTAATAATGGCTGTTTACTTTTAACTTACTGACCAGACAAAATCTAATGTGCTAGATTTGGTCCACTGGACATAATCTTCTAAACCCTGCTCAAGAGTATAAATAAATGAAAGTCTTTATTCATTCATATATAAATAAATATGGATTCAAATTTAAGATTTTTTTTTGTAAAATTGATCAATAGCTTATTAACCCATACCAGCATTTAAAACTGTTCAATTGGATATTATGCTGATGATGAAAAATGAAATTTAGAAAATGGTGACTTACACTTTTACTTTCTTTTTCTGGTTTAGAATTTTCTGGATGGATTTTTATACTTGGTTCAGGTGTTGATAACAATGGCGCAGATGAATGAGAGACAGCAACTGCAGGAGGCTCTTCTTTCTTTTCTTTCTTAATTTCTTTCACAGACTGAAAAGTCGAAGCTAGTTCAGCCAATTTTGAAGTAGGTTTATAAATCTTTGTTTTCTCGTGTTTTGTTTCTGCAAATATATGAGAAATTTTTTAAAAAAAGGTGCAAAATATGTTTCTCAATAAAAACAAGCAGATGTTACAAATAACTGAATATCTAAAAATGTTTCATAAAAACACCTGATAGTTTTTGGCAGTTTAATTTTGTGTAATTTTTCTTGTAACTGTTCAAAATCATATTTAAAAAATGTCCTATCTTTGAATCTATGCTACAAACTTCTGCTTCTGACTCCTGCTTCTAGTCTGTACTTAAATTCTTCAATTGAGATGATTTTGGAATCCTGAGAAAACTTTTGTCACTTTCTTTTGTGAACTTTTCTAAAAGTTTTGCTAAAGATTTCTTGTTGAAATTTTTCTAGATACAAGTTTTAGAATCTTTCATATTGACGTTTTTATTGTCTTTCCATGTTTTGACTATGCCATTTTTCTTATTAGTTTTGAACTTGCAACATAAAAACTAGTAAAGTGCTTTTGATTTCCATGAGTTATCTTCCAAGTGTACTTGATTAAATGAATTCTGACTAAATACAAATACCTACATATATAATAGGAGGTACTACTACAATACTCACTCACAGTCAGGACTGCTGAGAAATGAATGACAAGTGAGATAAGTGGACAGGCAATAAGGAGGTCAATGAAACTATTGAATTTCCTAGATGGGATGGTGCATTGGCTGTTGATGGTCAGTTTTTGAGTGATTAGAGAGTGATGGTCTGAGAGACATGGATATAGTCAGTTCCAAGGACTAGCTAAGAGTGGCTGAAAAAAAAAGACTAAACGACAAGGATTTTCAGTCAAAAGTAGATATACTGAAGAAATGGAGCAGACAAGGGTCAGTCAGAGTTCAATTTGGAGAGATTGCAGTGAAAGTCAAAAAGTCAATGAGCCAATGTTGAACAAATATTATCATTGGGGCTGATATGAGCAGAGATCAACAGAAGTGTTTGAAGTTCCTTTTCCACAACAACAGTATCACACACACACACACACACACACACACAAGCTGTACCAATGACTTGCCTTGTGTTATTTTTTTACTCTAGCATGACCAAAAAGGTAATCATTGGATTACAATAAGATGAATGGCAGGTATTTGTGGTAGTTTAATGCCATTTTAATTTTCCATTTTGTAGTAATTCAATGTCCTTGGAGAAAGTTTAAATCCTATTTAAAATATTGAATGCCGACTAGTTTCAAATAATTTTTTTTCTTTTGTAATGTTGGATATTATTTGAAGGAATTTAAAGAAAAGCCCAAATAATACATGACCATATGAAATTGAAGTATATAGGAAGTCAATGACAGTGATATTCTGCAGGGGGAGAATATGCAACATGAGAAAATTGCAGTTTGATTCAGCATTTTGTGATGACTGAAGTTAGTATATATAATGTATAACAAATGTTTTCCCTTGAAGCTAAATCAAACTGCCAATCTCTCACCACTCTCATCACTTTGTGGCATTATGCTAGTAAAATCTTTTTCAAGGAAAAGAACTCTCAATAGCCAGTTTCTATTGTTTCAAAAACATCCTTTTCAACAAACTTAAAACAAATATCAAATTAAGAAAGAACTTGGAAATTGAGACATAAGGATATATCTTTTATAAAGACATGTTAAATGTGTTCTCGATCCTGATAATATAACAGAAAAAAGAAGGCCATATTAAGAAAAAAAAAAAAAAAAAAAAAAAATTCAATATATGCAAACATTTTTATCATTTACCATCTTTTTTGTCTGGATTGACGGTTCCACCCTTAACCCAAATTTTGTTGTGTTTTGATGTATCTTCGAATGAAGCCACAAATTCTTGATAAACCTGAGCTGTAGCTTCTTCATCTTGCTGAAATAAAAATTAAAAATGCATCATTTATTTTGTCTTTAATACAAGTTATTTAACTTAGAAAAGTTTGCACATTTCTTTTCACATGATAATATTAAAAATATAGTTAAAATATTTTTTCCATATGCAAAGTTATAATTTTTTAGTAAATTTTGCTTAAATGTATAATAGCAAGTGCTGGAATTATATATATGAGTTGGAAAGAAAAAGGAGAAATAATTACTAATTCTTTGATAAATTTTTAGTTTATATAAGATATTTTTTCATTAAAGTAACATAAGATAAATGTTTCTTCCCTTTTTCAAGCATTTAGATATGATTTTAAAAGATTTCAATGAAATTTAAGCAACAACTTTATTGGCAAGAAATATTTCAAAAACTAAATCTTATAAACAAATAGATTTTTATTCTAATATCTTGGAATGTTTAAAATAGATTTCCTAATTAAGTAAAAAAATAATTTTAATATGAAAAGGTTACAGAATAAACTGGATGAATTCAAAAATAATGGTAACAAAATAGATTTACAGACATTTTGGGAATTTATTTGATAAATTTAATCTTCATATTTATATCAATAGCCAGTAAGATTTTTTAAAAGTTGAGACAAAATTGATCAGAAAGACATAATTAAACACTTTCTTTTTTATGAGATAAATGCAAGGGAAAATTAAAGAGCATAATTGAATTTCATATAAAATACCAATACTTACTTTGCGTTTTAATTCTTCTTGTTCTTTCTTTGACAGGCCTTTTTTGCCAATATTCATTGTGCCTATATTAAAGGCTTTTAATTTGCTTTCTGATATGGCCTGCAAAAGAAATTGGAGAAAAAATGTTACTCAAAACTATTTCATCAAAACTAGAAAATAAAATATGCTTAAAAAATCAAAATGAATAATATTGCAAAAAATCACATTTGTTAAATTATAGCAGCCATTTAGAAATTGAATATACATGAAAATTATAAATGGATGTATCGCCCATAAGAAACTTTTGTTTTGGAGTGTAGAGGACTAGTAACAATTCTTGATATATTTGGCAGTGGTTGACAACTTGATCTTAGAGTATACAACCTACTCTGAGCTATGTCGGAAAAATGTGATGGCTAAAAGTATTTGACCAATAGTGTATTGGTTGAATACTGAAAATATGCTGCTTCCACCAATTTGTTTTCAAGCATCTATTGCTTAATCACATATAGCAGTTTGCTGTCCAGACATCAAGGTGGCCATGTTTTACAGTTTCCTACTGAAGAGTTTTTAATTCAATCAGTGGCACCAAGTTCATACCAACTCTCACAAAAAGCAACAAGGGCGCGCAAATCAAAATGCAAGTGAAAACAGTGGATGCCAAATTTTAGGCAATCAGTTGCCTTTAGATCTGGAATCTGAACTGGATGGAGATTGCAAAATTGGATGTCAAAAATACAATCTCGATCAAAGGAGTCAGATCAACTTTTCTTGGATGATAGCTGACCAAATATATGTACTCTTAGCAATCATCTCCAATTTTTGAAGAAACATAAGCTGTAATGGTTTCTTTTCTTTTAATTAAATCAAAAGTTGTCTTTTCATAGTAAAAATAATATAAAAAATAAGTATTTTTATCTTTCCGGCTGACAACAATTAGATAGTCTTCAAGTTCAACATAAACAAGTTCTTGATGAGCCATTCCCCTTAAGTAATCCAATTTACTAAATTTACATTTACACAATATTATCCCATTGACTACTATACACTCATTAACCTTTATCCTCGAGTGGCCTCCGGGCCTAGATAAATGATGACTTCTATATAAAAAAAAATCAAAAAAAAATCAGAGAACATTCATCAAAATATTTTTCCATTTAATAATATCAATTTTGAACACTGAATTTCAAAGCTTTAAATTCTCATAACTTTTGAACCACTAGGGATATTTTTATCATTCAAACAGCTTTGAACTTTGTTTATTGAGTTCTTCATACCAACTTTATAACAATCTATATATCTATAAAAGTGAAAGTGTCTGTGTGTGTGTGTGTGTGTGTGCGTGCCTGTGTACATTTCCCTACACAATAACTGTCAATTTTCAGTCTACAGACTCGAAATTTGATATACAGGGTACGGAGATTTGGGAAAATCTTTGTAATCCATTTTCAGTCAGAAATTTGGCTGTTAAGGGGTCAAAAGTTCAACGATTTGACATTTGAGAACTCTACCAAACTCCTCCGCCAATTTTGAGTATAAACAATTGAAATTTTAGATATAGGTTCCTTGAACATGGATCTAACTTAATAACTTGATTTGAGCCCAAAGCAATAAATGTTTAGGGGTCATAATAAGGGTTAAAGTTTTAAAAAAATTTACCTCTGTGGTCTTTACCAAATTACTCAGACAATTTCTGGTCTAAACATTTAAAATTTTACATAAAGGGTATTCAGAGATAGGACAAGCTCTTTAATCGGTTTGGGTCGAAAATTTGAGCTACCAATTTATAAATGTATGTATCTATGTTTGCATGTCTGTCTAAAACTTTCGACAGAGGCGACAGATTTTCACAAAAAGTATCGTTTTGAAGCTCGATCCTTCAGACGAGAAATACCAAAAAATTGGATAAAAACATTAATTTCTTCACCCTCAACCGGGCACTTTTCTACAGAGAGGGGTCGCTTTTTTCACCAATATTTATAAAAGTCATCCCCTCTTTTCGATTGTCTAGCCTTAATTTAAACCTACATCACTTCCGGTTTGGTGGTGGTTGTAACAGCAAAGACATCACATTTTTTCCCGTTCTTTTACTCCTTCGCGGTACAGGTTCGAGCCTGCCTTCCTACTACCAATTTTTTTTTTTGCTCAACACACACCTCCAAACACCCGGGCAACGCCAGGCACCCATGCTAGTCTAAAATAAAAGTACTTGTATCACAGAACGAATTCACAAGAAATTCATTAATTTCTTCATCAATTTTGGGGGAATTTTGAAAGAACTTGGCATACTTTGTATGTTCTTCCTGACTTTTCACTCAAATTGTATGTATCTCTATGCCATAATTTATTATTTAGAGAATACATACATACACTACGAAAACTCTGTAGACATTGCTTGTTATCTTGCATGTTTATCTGTCTTCATGCACAACAGATAACATCATTATACATAGCTGCAAGAAACCAGGCAAATTCACAAATGGATAACATCATCTACTAAAACAGATTGAATATATCCAAAAGAGATACTTTGGCACATTTTATGATTAGGTATCCAAGAAAAATGCAGTGCTTGCAGCATCGATTAAAAATTAATTTCACAGGAGAATTCCAAGACTGGTGAATGTTAGCAAAGTTTACTGAACAGACTGTACTAATAGCAATTGTTTTTCTTTTTGTTAAGATGTAATTTTACAAAAACTATTTCATCTTACATTTAAGTGTTTTCTGTTCTTTTAGTATTTTGAATATAGTATTTTCTTCTATTTATTTAATGCAAAGTTTTGTTTTAAGTGGGGTTTTCCACAAACTGTATTTTGAACATGTTTTCCTAGCTTTAAAATGATCATGCTGTAGCCTTTATTTCTTATAAGTTCACAGAAATGGTTAAATTTCTATTTTTCCTTGTTTGTTGTATTTTTTTTCAAGTTACTTTATGCAAATTATTATATTTTTTTCTCTGCACAGAATAAGGTAATGCACCATGCCTTTGTAAAAAAATACTTCACTATTTCCATAAGACATTTTCTTTTATTTTTTTCCTTCCTTCTATACCAATTGATATATTATTCTTGTTTTAAACTTTACTAATTTAGACATTATTTATACTGGTGAAGCATAATTTTTGACTAATGTACACTAATAATAGAAGTAAAGAGACTTATTATTATTCTAGTTATGCAAGAAAAATGTCTTAACAAATGTCAATTTATGAATAGGCAAATAAGCTAGAAATAAAACTTGCTTACTTATTTTACTGGATTTTGTTTTCACGATTTTAATTCAAAATTTGCAAAAAAAAAACCTTTCTGGTGGACGAGAGTATTTGTATTGCAAATAAATGATATATACATTTAAATTACCTTAAATTTATGGTAATATGGAATCATTTATAAACTGGACAAAACTGGTGAAGCTAGGGCAGTAGTGCCTGATATGAAATTTATTTGTATGGTATTACTGAATATTTAATATAACCAGATCCTTCTTTAGACAAAAGATTCAGGTTGTCCTCGATGGCCATACATCCAAATAAAATGATATTAATGCAAATGTATTTCAGAGATTAATCCTTGGGACCATTATTGTTCCTGATTTTCATAAACGAAATTGTGTCTGATGACACCATACTATTCTTGCTATGCAGGCAAAAACATACACATATGCAAGGCAATAGCTAAATTCTTAGAAAAGTACGTCCAGTCTGGAGCAGAATGGGGACATGAATAGTAACATTTAATGATATTAAGACACAGTTTCTTTCTTTTAACAATTATAAGAAACTTTTTCAATTACAGATTGCACCTTACATAAGAGTCCATCGTTTAAACTCCTCGGTCTAACATTTACAGATAACATGAATTGAAACAAATACATAGAAGACATTGTCAAAGCAAGAAAGATAGGCATCCTCTAATCAAGCTAGAAAACCTTTCACAACTGTCAATATCCTATATCTCCACAAAGCCACTATTCACGCATGCATGGAGTATTGTTATCAATCACATCTGGGCTGGTGCACCAACTACTAAAGTCTCACTCTCCATAAAGAGTCCATAAAAGAGTGTGTAACCTAATAAGCTCCACATTATCTATCCATCCCATTGCTGCAAAGTTGTATAAGAGTGATTTTTTTTTTTTTTTTTTTTTTTTTTTTTACTATAACACTCATATTTTGACAAAAAATAAAAATGAAATTCTCTGATGACAAACTTTTTTTACACTTCAAAAAACTTTGAAGGTATAGAATAGTTAACAATAGTTACAAATGGATTTCTAAAAATCCAATGAGTATTAATATTTTACGATTGTTTTTTTTTCTAAGTGCAATTTAAAATAATAGAAAATATATCCCTTTTAAAATAGAAATACCAACAATTTTATTAAAATAATTTCAGCTGTAAAATGCTTTGAATGTATATTACAAATTTTGCACATTTAAAATATTCAAAATATAAATTGGTTACACATTTTAAATATTCAAAATATAAATTGGTTACACATTTTAAATATTCAAAATATAAATTAGTTTTTAAACTAACTTAGCTTTCCATATTTATATTTTAATATATACAAGCTTTTTTAAAAGCACAGTTATATAATAAAATATCCAGTACATTTATTTTACTATGTTGAATGTTTATTCAAGATACATTTTTCTAATTAAAAGTTAGACAAAATTCTTTTAAGGTCAAGTTATTGTTTTAATAATTTTATGTTTTTAAATGTTATTTTGACAAACTTTATCATCATCCAGTTTTGGTATTTAAAATGCTCTGAGTGTTCTAGATTTAAGGGTGGGTAACACCAAGTAACGTCTCACAACTGCTTTCCATGCGGTTCAATCCATAGAGTTGATACCAGTTATGTTACAAGCAGTCAAGTCCTTCGTATGCATGTAAATACGGTTTTCTTTGGTCTTCGATGCAACCTCATACCTGGGTATTCATACATGTTATCAAGTTGATGCAGAAGATGGCACACTGTATATAGCTAGACCACCTGAGATACCAAGCACATAAAGCATCCAAAATCATACCAATACAAATTTTCTGATAGAGCACAGTTGAAAGTATTCTCTACTTTAGTTTACTGTCGTACATGCATCTGATCATGACATTGAAGTTTATCCTTAATATTTATGCATAAAGTGTGGAAATGAAAAATCTATTCACAATTGACCACACTCTCACTATAGTCCAGGTGCATGTTGATATTTTTGTCCTACATTACAAAAGAAATTTTAACTTTTTTTTTCAAACTTAAGCCAGCAATTAAAATTTAATATACTATAAATCAAAATAATTCTGAAAATATCTTCTAGTCAATAAGAAATGGCTCTTTTTGATTATCTTATAATTTTTTAAGGAGCTTTCCTTGTGCTTTCGATTCAACTGGTTCGAGAAGAAAAGTACCTCTTCCTGACTGTAGTCTAACGCGTTTCTGATTGCTTGCACAATTTCAAAAATTTTAATAAATGATTGATTGTGAAAAACAAAGTAACATGTAAAATTAAGTCCTGAAAAAAAAAAAAAATAAATAAATAAATACTCATATTTGTATTTTAAACTGTTCAAAATAAATACAGTTGTAACTGCAATAAAATTCAATTGATGAAAGCACTTATAAATTCTATATTTGGAAAAATTATATTATTTTCCAACAATAGATATATTTTTAACATTGGCTCATAAATAATCAAGTTGAATAGATTAAGATGCAGATTTTTCAATGTTGCATAACTGATGGATTGGGAATGCTACATTAACATGAGGAAGTAAAAAAATTAAAAAACACCCAGCAAATGGGCTTCACGTTTAATTATCTCACACAATTCACCCTCCAATCTGCCCCCCTCTAGTCTATACTTTCTAAGAGATAGAAACTCTACTGCTGCTGCTAACAACAGCTTGTAGCTTCTCGTGTTTATATTATAGTAACATGTTTTTGCCATCTGATTGAATCGGACTCATATCTAATTGTATATCAAAAAGAAAAATAAGTCAAGTATTTTTTAATAAAAAATAAGTCAATAAAAATAAAATAAAAAAGTCAAGTATTTTTTAATAAAAAATATTTTTTAATAAAAAAAAAAAAATGACAGTATTAAATCATAATTTAATATCAACCAAAGATTCCTGTCTAATCTTGCTCCAAGCCCAGAACCGCATATTACAATTTCTATAATTTTCAAGTTATAAATCTTATCTTGAATATGAAGTACAGCTAGATATTCCCCTATTTACTTTATTGGAATAAATTTAACATTGGTAGATAAAAATCTATTAAGTCATATTTATATGATCCATGTTCTGAAAAAAAAAAAAAAAAAATTATTTTCAATCAATTTTATCGATTTTCATATTTAATCTGATCAATAGTTTTTATTTTGATTACTAATGTTATAGAGGGTATTGGAGAAGATAACCCTCTCTCAATCATAAGTTTTCTTACTGAAACTCCTTATGCCATTAAAGAAATTTAATGAGAAACAATTCTTTGCATTACAGACTGCAGTCACTAGGTGTGTCAGAATGTTTTGTGAATTTTTGACAATCTTAACACAAAACTGCGAATAAAATATACAAAACTCATAACTTCTTTTTTTAAAGTGGGTTGTTTATTTTCTTTATAGAATATACTTCCAAAATAAACTATTAAAGTTTTTTAAAAAATAATACAAATATTTTTTATTTAAAAAAAAAAAAAAGTGTTTACAAAATGCATGAGCACGCTCATGTAGCCATTTTTTTCTACGTAATGAAATGAATTGAATTTTATGAGTTAAATTTTTTTCAATTTAAAAATCTATCAAAATTTTTCTATTGGTTCAATTTTTAAAATATTTTCAGATTTAATATGAAATTTGATGCTCTTTCCAATAAACCGGATATAATATTCTAGACCAGTGGTTCTCAACCTTTTTTTTTTTCTCCTCGACCCCTTTTCTCTTCTTTTTATCTTGGTGGACCCCTTCATAACTATTGGTCATAAGACAATCTTCTATTTTTCACTAATATAAATTTTGAGGTTTTAATAATCAAAGAAATATTATATAATTAAGTTTTATTTTAAAATGAAAACTAATTTAATGTAAATAAAGTATTCTACAACAACTATAATAATTATGATAATAAGTCATAATAATAATTCTGTGGACCCCCAGAAATATTCTATGGACCCCTGTTCTAGACAAACATTTTTTTTTTTGTAATTCACCCCCTACCCCATTTTGAAATGTCTATTAAAAAGTAAATAATTAATTTTCTCACCTAAGGTTTATATATCACAAATTGATAAAAGATCAATAAATAAAGCAGTCTAATTTAAAACAAAAACAAATGTGCAAATTTAAAGTCAAAAGTTTAAAACTTTTTTTTTTAAACACGTTGATATATAATTTTTTTTTTTTTAAGTTAAACCTCACATTTTGAAAATATCGTCCTGTAAAAATTGGACACCTACATGAATTTTTTCAATGTTTTTTTTTTTTTTTTTTTTTTTAGATTTTTGAAAAAAAAAAAAAATTCACTGCATAAAGAAGAAATAAAATATTTTAAATCAAAAACTCATAATTCTTTAAGAGGATAAAAAAAAAAAATGGAAAATTTGTCATCGGGTTTTTCTTTTAAAAAGTAAAATTTGATGAGTGAAATGTGATCATTTTTCAAATACAGTGACCCATACTTGACTAATTTGATTGTTGACATGTCATGTCAGAAATTCAAAAGAGAAATAAGACATATCAGCACTTCAAATATTTGTTTCTTTATTCTTTACTACCGGGAAATATATTTGGTCTAATGCGTCATTTTTACGTTTTTGAAATAATTATGGCACTTTTCAGCCTCCGTATTTGTCAACTGGAAGAAAGGGAGGCAACTCCGCTCTGTGATCACGTTATTATATTTGAAAATCGCGGTCTTTCTGAATGGTTGCTTAATTCTTTTATTTAAAACGTACATGGAATATAAAATATAAATATGGACAAATTCTTATAAATGAAGAATGGAAAGCACCCATTGATTAGTATTTTTTATAGGTAAGTGATTTTTTGGACTATATATATGTATATATATATATATTTACAATTGGAGTAAGTTATAATTCGTTGAATTTCTTGTAATCATTTTAAAAACAAAAACGATTAAAAAAAAATATTGCATATTTTTCTATTAAACTGTTTATTATCTTAAAATTTGGTCTTTGCTCCTTTTATTGAAAAAAAATTAGGGTTTAAATAGCATTTTTCAAGTAGTTATAAGCTTCGAAAGATAGTGAGTCTAATTATTCAAATTTTTATCACTTATTTTTAATGGCGACATCTGGCACTGCTATGCATTCACTCAATTCATGTGAATTACTATGCTGATTTCTGAATGAACTCGTGAATGTTGTAAATAAAATATATGCTATAAGTAAACATTGTGTGACAAGGTGAGAGGAGTAAATAAAGTCCTCTTGGTAAGAGGTAAAAAAAATTCCTCCTGATTTGTTTTTTTGTTTGTTTCTTTTGTGTGTGTAAAAGGAAAAATGAACAAAATGAGGGAATGTCTTAATGAGACGATTTAAAATTCTTTGTTTCTTTTTCCTACTCTGGAAGGACGAGGTTGATTTTCTATTTCTGCTAAGTAAAACAAGTGCCAATAGGTAAAAGCTTATTCCAAAATAAATTGTATTATTATATGTATTGATTTTTTTAAAAGGTACTCGAATACCTCTTGGCTGGTGAGAAGGTTAAATGCACCCTTGTGATCAGAGACGTGATCGTGTAATCTTCAACTGTATTTCCCTCGATCTGGCATTGCTTAAATTCAGTGGAAAGGAAAAAATCAAGATTGCTCACAAAGAAATTGTGATGTCATTTAGTTGTCTTCCTTTTGACCATTTACTTTGGAATAATCTAACAATTTACATTTAAATGATTCTTTGTTGAATGAATAAAATTTTAAATTAATTTGCATGAATTCATAAGCTAAAACTTATCAGAGTTTCACATTTAAGGTGCTGTGAGTGTCTCAGATGCCAGGATGGACAACACCAGGTAACACCTTTTGCCTGTTCTCCATGCAGCCCAATCTGTCAGGTTGATATCAGACATGTTGTAAATACTTAAATCACTTATCCACTCAAGCTAAGGCCTCCTGTCTATCACACTCTAGTGCCTGAGATATTTGGGCATGTTATGCAGTTAAAAAATGTGTGGCATGCTATGTACCTAAGACACAGACTGAGTAAAGCATCAAAAATGACACTAATACAAAGTTTCTGATGAAGCACAGACGAAAGGCTCCTTTCCTCTAGTTTCATGCTACACATGGCATGGTTGTTATGCTGAAGTTGTTGCAGATGGGAAGCATTTGGGGTCCATATCATACTACCATGCAAGATAACAGAGCAAACAGAGGCTAAAAAGATTTTACCCAGAATCTTGAAAAAAAATTGTGCCTAGATGTATACGAGGGGCATGCAATAAGTAATACCCCAGTTGTCTGATCTTGCTGAAATTTTGAATGTGCAATAATTTATATCTCTATGGGTTATGTGGCAAATTACAGCTCTGAACTAATTGTGGTTTCTGTTTTACAGGTGTTTGAACGGAGTTAAGTGTGAAATGGAGCCTGTTGAATGTCGAACAGTGATCCGGTTTTTGTATTTGAAAGGACGCACACCACAGGAGACTTCTGATGAAATGAAAGAAACTTATGGGGACAATGCCCCATCATATGACCTTGTAAAACGCTAGCATTGTGAATTCAAACATGGCCGGAAGTCTGTGGAAACAGCTCCCAGACCTGGTCGCCCCCCTTCTGCCATTGATGAGGCATCTGTCTGTCAAGTTGAGGCTGCCATTTTGGAAGATCAGCGCATTACTATTCGCCAAATAGCCCAAGATTAGTACAGGGTCTGTGGAAACTATCATTCATGACAATTTGCATATGCATAAGGTGTCTGCCAGATGGATTCCCAGGCTGTTCACACCATTCCAGAAGCAAGAGCGTGTCGAGTGCTCGAGGATGAATTTGGAGATGTGCCAAGATGAGTCAAAGTTTTGCAAAAGACTGATTACACAAGATGAAACCTGGGTCCATCACTATGATTCAGAGACCAAACCCCAGTCAATGCAGTGGAAGCACTTGGACTCACCACCTCCAAAGAAGGCGAGGGTGCAGCCCTCCGCTGGCAAGGTCTTCTGAGACCAGGACGGAGTGATGACAGATTTCCTGGCAAAGGGTACTACAATTACAGGAGCCTATTATGCTTCACTTTTGAGGAAATTAAGGGAAGCTATCAAAATCAAGAGGCGGGGCAAGATCAGCAAAGGTACCGTCCTCCTGCAGGACAACGCTCCGGTCCACAACTCACATGTTGCCAGATCAGAAGCACGGGCGTGTGGTTATGAAATCCTCTCCCATCCTCCCTACTCTCCTGACCTTGCACCCTCTGACTTTCCCTCTTCCCAGCCATGAAGTTGTTTTTGAAAGGAAAGTGTTTCCCAGATGATGCAGCCTTGATTTCTGAAGTCACGTCATGGTTGGAGGACCAACCTGGGGTGTTCTACAGAAACGGTCTCCAGAGCTGCATCAAACGATGGGAGAAATGCATAACTCTGGGTGATTCCTATGTAGAGAAAGACTAATAACTGTGCCAAGTTTCATTGCTCTACTGCTATGGGAAGTGGGGCAGGGGCATTACTTATTGCATGCCCCTCATAGTTTAGCAGCAGCTTCCTGAACCTTTCACAAATAACACAGAAACGTGATAGTACATTCATAACCACGACCAGCATTTACCGTGTTACTCAGATAATAGAAGGTAGCTCCAACATGAAGTAGGGCATCATTTACATCTACATGTGCCACAACTTTACCGTCAATCAACACCCAAACATCTGCAACAAACAGAATTCAAATCAATTACCAGCTTCTCAGTAAGATGACCACATTTCTTGTGCACCCAGTTTGCATTGGGAGCATTCAATGTTTACACCTATGCCTCTATGACAGACAGCATAGAAAACATGCCAGCGTTTTGCAGGACATAGAGACCAACACCAGCACTATGCATGATATATTTTGCTAAGTTTAGTTTTGCAAACATTTTTTTCTTAAAGTCTATTTCTTGATGCAACAATCCTTATAAAAATCATCTAAATGCCATTTGAATTTTATGCTATGCAAACTTGTTATTGTGCAAACTATTATTGTAAATTTTAATGAAAACATGTTTTTTTATTTAATATTTTTAAGATTTTTAATCTTACAGAAACAATTTGTAAAAGACCATTATTTTGATTGTCTTATGACTTGTAAATGATGTGAAACCGATTTTGGATCTACTATGATCCTGGCACTCTCGACCGCTAGCCTAAATTTATAGTTAACCATAGACGGTTAGAGATGGAGCAATTGAATGATTACGATTTACTTTTCTATTAACATGTAATCACTCGCAGTCATTGGTATGCGCTTCAAACGATTAGAACACTTGTGCTTTTTTGACAATTTCTATTCAATTTGAAGCTAATATGAACAGTTCTAGTTTGGAACTTCCAAGTGCTGTATGTGCTCTCCGCTTATCTTGACATTGCTTCCAGTCATCCTGGACTTCCCCCTGTCCACTGGACTCAAGCGGTGCTGATTCAGGAGAGGTGTGGTTGGAGATTGTGCAACCCTTGCCTCACAATTATACATGCAGCTGCCACTACAGGGGGTATCCTTTGTTTTTTGAGACTGAACGGTTCCTATTGTGTTGATGAAACTTAAATAAACTTGAATTAATTGTAGAGACGTTTTTTTTTTAATTGGAACTTGGTGGCCTTCTTTCTTCTTATCAAACAAGGTCAATTAGATGAATAGACACAATGATGCTGCACACAGAAAGCTAATCTCAACATTCATCTTCCCATAAACTTACAGATGTTAATGAAGGACATGTTTTCATTCTCATCATCGTCGATTCCATAGTAATCATAAAAACACGATTACTTGAATCATGTTCTCTTATCACTTAAGTGAGGTTGATCACCATTTTGCTTCAATAAAGCTTTAGTATTTGAAAACATTAAAAAATAAACCGTTTGCTTTCACTCATTCCTTTAGAAGGGATTGATTTATTGCTGGTTGCCTACAACAAACTTTATATTACTCCTAAATCATGCACTACTGTCATATCAAGCAACGTGAACAAATTTAAATAGCATGAAACAGATTTTGCTTTGGGCAAAGATTCTAAATACAGGCCACATCGTTTTGGGGCTATGTTTTATACCCTCCCTCCAAATGCACTGGCAATTATCAAATTAAATAAAAAAACGGGATGCATCGAGAGTTGGTTACTTTTTTTTTTTATCATTTTGACTTTAGTCATCGATTGATTTTTTTATAGCCGGTCTAAATAAACTTCATTTACAATATAAAACAGTTTTTACAAATTGTTAAGGTAGAAAAAGAGGATTTCCTTTAACTATAAAGTCAGTATCTATTTTACAATGAAAATATGACAGCGATCTGAACAGCTATTAATACATGAAAATAATTTATTTTTTATAATCTTAATCTGATGTTAATCTCTATCTACTTATATATAAAAGGCACTTTGTGTGTGTGCACGCAAAAAAATTCATTCCCTATGGACTCCGAAACAGCTAAGCCGATTTTTTTTCAAAATTTCACGCAAACATGCTTTATGTGTCTGGGAGTCTTCTTAAATATGTTTTGTACCAGAATACCTCTGATACGTACTGAAAATCGAAAACATCCGATGAAAGTAGGAACAGTCAGGTTTTGACCAAACACTCATAATACGGCCTAACATCACAGGTGCATTTTAGAAGTTTTATCATCGCACAAGCAGGGGTGCACATGAAATGAATGTTTTTGTTTAGAGCACAAACAGAATTGAACAATGATACTTGACTTTTGCATTTTAAGTCAAGCCATTATAGAAAAATAATTTTGTATTTGTTTTATGCGAGTAGCCAGCATAGTATAAACACCCCCTAACCTCTCCATGTATAGAACGGCTTTCGAAGTAAACACCCCCAACCTCAAAAGCGGTTCTTTACATGAGGTCGCGGGTGCGTTTATTTCCGAAAATCGTTCTAACATAGGGAGGTTGGGGGTGTTTATACTATGCTGGGTACTCTCGTAAAAATTTTTTTTATAAAATCAATAGTAGGTTCTCTACAATGCAATGTAGACTACAATGTATTGTGGACTAAGTTAGGACTAGGTGTGGACTAAGTGGGGAGGCATGTAAAGTTTCTCTTGGCACCGAATTAGAGCAGGCAATCAATCGATTTGATTGAAAAATGGGCAATGTAACTGATTTTTTTTTTTTTTTTTTTTTTTTACACAGTGATCACCACTTATTAAGGCCCGGAAGCCACTGAGGGATAAGGGTTATTGCAAGTACATTACGTTAGTGTGGAGATTTGATGAAGTGTTTAATTGAGGGGGGGGGGCGGTTCATTAGGAATTTGTTAACATTGGACTTGAAGACATCCAAGTTGTAGTCCGGAGGGAAGCAGGCAAACGGAACAAAGTTCCACAGGCGTGCAGTTCTAAGAAAGAAGCTTGTTCATGGAATCCGCGTTTTGATTTAGGCACAGATATAGAGTGGGGGAAATTTTTCACAGTGGATTCAGCTAGACGGGTGTTTTTCGTGAAAGATTGGCGAGGGGGGACCAGGGATTGGAGTTCAGACGAGCACCTGCCATGAAAATAACGATAAAACAAGGATAGGCTCGCAACGTCTCTTCTGTGGGAGAGAGGTTGCAGGGTAGAGAAAAGGGCATCCCCCACTAAGCCACGAAGTCTATTTTGTACTCTGTCAAGGCATGATAGGCTGTTTTTGGCCGCTCCTGCCCAGATATGGCAACAGTATTCCATCCTTGGACGTACTTGGCTTTTATATAGATAGAGAATTGCATCAGTAGTGAGATATCTTCTGGAGCGGTAGAAGGATCCCACCATCTTTCCAGCGACCTTGGCAACAGACTTGATGTACGTGTTCCATTTCAGATCAGGAGTAAAGGTCAAACCCAGAAGCTTGTCAAAACACGGGGCCTCACCCAGACGAGAGCCATCCATCACAATTGATCCCAGCTGAGGATAAGAGCGTTGATGATGTAAGGATAGGAGTTTGGTTTTAGATGCATTAAAGGTAACCAGCCACATCTTCCCCCACTGAACCACGCACTGGATATCAGAGTAGAGAGAATCCGAGAGAACTTTGTCATTTACAGCCTTTGATGTGTTGCCGTAGATGGTCGTGTCATCAGCATAGATGTCAACGAATGATTTAAGTATGTGTTTAGGGAGGTCATTGATGTAGATCAGGAAGAGAGTTGGGCCCAGGATTGACCCCTGAGGGACTCCAGCATTTATATTGCAGGCCTCCGATTTTTGTCCATCTACCACTACTCTTATGAGCCTATCGGAGAGAAATGATTTAATGATTGAGAAAATATTTCCAGTTATACCGTAGCTGGAAATCTTGTGAAGTAGACCCTTATGCCATACCTTGTCGAAGGCCTTTGATATGTCAAGAGCAATTGCCCTAGAAAGGAAGCCTTTGTCAAGAGATTCACTAATCCTGTGGGATATAACCGTCAGCACATCTGCGGTAGATCTTGCAGAGCGGAAACCATATTGTGTGTCACTAAGAAGGTTATTCCTGCTGAGGTGGTTGACTATTTCTCTATTTAATATGGATTCCAGCAACTTACTCATAACACACAGGAGACTTATTGGTCTGTACTGAGAGGGAGATGACTTATCACCTGAATTCTTAAATACAGGGCAAACTGATGAGGTCTTCCAGGGGGTCGGAAAGCACTTCTCCTTAAGGCAGCGCTTAAATAGTTTCGTAAGTATGGGAGCAAGTTCTGGTTGAAGCTTTTTTAACACTATAATTAAGATGCCATCAGGGCCAGTTGCTTTACTGGAATCTAGGTTTTTTATTAGCTTGGCGACCTCATGCACGGATATTTGTATGTTACTTAGCTTGTTCTGTGTTATAGGAGGAAATATGGGGAGTTGATGGCCTTCGTCGCATAGGGTAGAATTAGCTGCAAAGTTCTTTGCAAATAGTTTGGCCTTGTCTGATGCTGACGAGATGACCTCTGGTCCATTGATAATGGTTGGGATAGAACGCACACTTCTGTTCAGGATCCTATTTGTTATTTGCCAAAACTGGTGGGATCCAAGCCGCTGATCAGCTACCTTGGATTTAACAGACTGGGCATATAGCTCTCTTGCATTTTTTATTACTCTTTTATAGTGGTTGCTGGCAGACCTGAAAGCAGCTTTAGTCTCAGTGCATCTATTACGTTGGTAGCTATGGAAAAAGTGATTTCTGTGCGCGATAGCAGCAGCACATTCTGGGGAGAACCATAACAATAAAAGTACTGAAGTGTGAAACAACATTCGTTGATCCTCATTAAACCTTGGGCAATGTCGGGTCTTCTTGCTAGTCCATAATAATTTGCACATATTTTCAGGAAGGGACAGGGTAAATGGTATATAAAAAAATATTGACTTGTTGCATGCACTTCCGTCATTCGGATTATAGTGTAGTTGGTGTTTTCAAAACTTTTCACTGTTTTGTCTACAGAGAAACGATAAGGACAATTTAAATGTTGATCAATGATTTGTTTTTAATAAATTTCCGTACAAAAGAGTTTGAACTCAAATTAGAACGCAACATAGAAAAAAAGAAACGTGCATACTGCATGGGCACCTTCGTCAATGACAAGATGTTACTCTTCTACCTAGCTAAATAAGTGTTTAGTGGTTTTAATCACTTTAAAATGTTTATTCGCTGCGGAAAACAGTGTCGAGTGTTTGTGAGAACAAGAAAAATCGTCGCGAATTGACAGCTAAGTCTTTAAAATGACTATTTTTACGTCATTTTCAAGTTCGCGGCCATTTGTTTTTTTGTTTTCACTTACCGCTCGGGCGCTCGCCTCGACACTATATGCTTTTCGAAGCGAATTACATTTTAAAATGATTAAAACTACTAAACACTTATTTAGCTAGGTAGAAGAGTAACTTATCTTGCCTTCGATAACCTTTATTTGTTATATTTGATTTTTTACCACTTTTTCGAATCTCTGTGGATTGTAAAACATACCTAAATTGTTCTCATTGATTGTTTTCTTTTTATATTATTATTATTAAAGGTATGAATACTTTTATTACATCTTAAATTGCCATAATTATATAGACTAGTTTTTTTCGGAAGAGAATTTGGGATGCTGAAAACATACGCAACGCCGCAACGGTCGTAACGATGGTATTTTATTTGATGATAGATCGAGATGGGATTGATCAATTTGTTTCAAAATATTCCATATCTTTGGGTTTTATTATTGATTTGCTGGTACTCATGCAGAGAGTGATCCGTGCTGAAATAACGTTATTATTTAAAAAGCCATTCTTAACGTGGGAAGGGGAGGGTGTTTTGTACTTATTCTGTACTTTAACCTTACAATTGAATAAAAAAAACATATAAAACTTTAATTAAACGTGGAAATACGATTTAAAAAATAGCGCGGATCACTCTCTGCATTAGCACCGATTTGCTTCCACACAAAAAAAGTTAATACTGATAAAAAAAAAACTGATAAAACGTTAACAAGAAAACAAATAATTTTAAAGAAGGTAAACTATGGAAACGATGTGGCGCAATGTTTATAAGAGCGGATTGTGGGGTCGGCATGCCGAGTTAAGAGTTCGATCACTTCTAACTGCACTGCACAGTGCACAGCACAGTGCACTGCATCATCACCATTATTAATACCCTTGGGAAAGATATTAATTCATATATTCCCCCTCCCGCTATAAATAAAATAGTAAGATAGACTAAACACTTAAGTCTTGATTGTGAAACTTGTTTAAAAGGAAAATCAGTTTTTCTCTTTTAACACCGACATTGTTTTCCAGTTGTCCCGGATTTCACCTTGCCAATGGACTCTAGCCAGCAATGCCGGTGAACGCGGTGGGAAATTGCGCAACTATTGTTTCACTACAGACACTGTTACTAAAACTTACAAGAGGTAACCACTGGATATCACAAAAGAAAATATACCTTCTAAACGATTTCTTTTTAACTTTGTTTTGTTTTTTTGTATAAATGCAAAATAAAAAATGTAATTAAATTTTGAGTACTTCGGTGCTTTTAGTTAGAAATACACAGGTGAAATATGACAGTTCAAAATAAATTCTTAGGAAAACTGATAACTTACGTATCGGGCAAAAGTAGGTATCTATACCAAAAATTACGGAAAATTATCGAGTGGAATTCTAATTAAAAATGTAGTTTTACCATATATTTCCATACTTGTATAAAAAGAAATATTTTTAGCTAAGTTTTATGTTTAGTTGAAATTCTAAAGCACAAAATTTTATATTCGAGCTTAAAAATCGAACACAAAACAATGAAATTCTTTTTTATTATTATAGAAGATTCGTTTTTTTTTTTTAAGTGAAATAAATTATTTTTATTACTTTTGAATGAAGCATTGTTAATCCCCCATTTGCATGTAAGTATGAATTAACAAATAATAAAACGCTATAAAAACTGATATTTTTGCTGACATATTGCCGACCGAAAGATCACGTACGAATCGGAGGAAAAAATGCGTCAGCGTTTCAGTCTTTATAAGACATTTAAGTTGTATTTTTAGGAGAGAGAAGAAAAAAAAACGTTAATTCTTAAGTCAGTTTACTCAAATATATATTTTTTATATATTCATAAATACACATCCTTAAAGTCCATAATTTAGGAATTTTTTTAATATAAAATCTAAACAAAATTAAAAACAATTAAGTGTGAATGGCAAAATTAAGCCGTTTTATAGCATTTATAATAGTCTAAGCATGAAAAGATTTAACCTAAATAAATAACTTTCGATATTAACAATCTATTACAAAAAACTTTTTTTTAATATGAAATAAAGATGTTTATTAAAATAATTTCGAATAAAATCGAAACACACATTACTTAAAAACGAAAATTTAGAGATAAAAATCGATTTACAAAATAAGTAAAACTCCAAACTATATCTCTAGGTGTTACTTAACTAAGTAACTCTTGAGTTAATAAAATCAGAATCTAATATAAAATCATCATTTTAAAAATCTATATATTTCGTATGAGACATAAAGAATATGTTTATTATGACCAAAATACTTTTATTTCTACTTACCTTCATTGATCCTGGAGTTAATCCTTCCGTTTTCAATCCCCACGGTAGCTTCTCCGCCATGTTGATTTCTTAAGTAGAATTTCGCAATATTTGTTGTTGCGGATTCCGTGACTACAACAGTAACACACGATCTTTTCGTACGTTTTCAACTAAACATTCCCCCTTTAACACTAATTAAAACAAAAGAAATGATAATAATAACCTAATAGTTGCTTGTGTACCTTCATTTTGATATAAAACAAAAATACGACTCAAGACACAAACAACTAAGGAAGCATTTTCCTTCCTTCACCCACTTTTTCTTTCTTTCTTTCGTTTTTTCTTCTTTTTTTTTAAGAAAAAACTATATTTTTTATCCCTTGATCTCTTAATAATTAAATGCGTTCTAAAATTGCTAACAAAATAAAATATTTAATATCTTCTAAATAAATGAAACCCCTTTGATGGAATTTCTAAAATAATAAGAAAACTGTTAAAAATTTAAAAAGGAATAGAAAAAGTTAAGCAGCAAGCACTTGCTCCGATAGTAACTCCAAGGGAGATAATCGTGTTTTAACCAGATGTAAATTGAAGACTACTTATTTTATATCTTGGCACGCAAGAATATAACTATCAAAACAAAATTTAACAATTTTCTGCCTGACTTTAAATAATTTTATAATGAATTGGTCGATTAATATATATATATATATATATATATATATATATATATAGAGAGAGAGAGAGAGAGAGACAGTACTGTTTCATTGTATCCACAAGTGCGGCGAGACTAGCACCTTTCCCTAGCCATGGATTGAACCTACAACCATCGCGTTGATAGTCGGCAGTTCTAATTCTAACCACTGGACTATGGATCGGTGCTCATAAACATCTTATCAAATGTTCATTTAATAAACATTCGCCCATCGCTTTACAGTGCTCGAGCTACTAGTTTGTTTGCAAACAAACAGACAGCGAGTCACACTTAATAATTAAATAAGCAGTGGGTGAGATACATTTACGACAGTGCTCAACCTAAAGAGGGTAGCTTAATATAGTTATACAGATACAGTACTGTTCCGTTGTATCACAACTCATCAGTGCAGCTAGACTAGCACCTTTCCCTAACTGTGGATTGAACAACTATTGCATTGATAGTCGGCAGTTCTAACGACTAGATTGGACCATAGATCGGTGCTCATAAACTTCTCATCAAATATTCATATATATATATTTTATTTTTTAGTTTAATATATTTTATTCATTTATATATATATATATATATAAATATATATATATATATATAATTAAATAAATGAATAAAATATATTAAACTAAAAAATTTTTTTTCAAAAGTACTCAATACATACGTAGAGTGAAATCAAGTGAAATTATATAAAGATAAAACTTGAACCCCTGAAGAGATGATTAAAATCGTCGAAACGCAGATTAATCTGCATTGTTTTTTCTGATGTTTATATGATTTCATAAAAGCGGGAGAAATCTTCTAGACAAAGGCAATTTTGTTTTATTTGTATCCAGATCTTGATTTTTTTCCACAATATGAAGGGAGACGAGCAGCAAGATTCACATCGCACTTAAACTTCTGCATGTTAGCACAGTTGTGAAAGCAGAATCGCGGAAAGGAGTTCCAAAGTCTAGCAGTTCTGGGAAAGAAACTATTGGAGTAGAAGGCTTTTTTACATCTAGGGATCTCTACTATGTAAGTGTGGGATTTAGCTGCTTGTCGGGTTTGTCAGAGGTAGTTATGTCGAGGGGGTACCAGTGCTTGTAGTTTGTCAGAGCATTCACCATTAAAATACTTGTAGAACAGGCAGAGGGATGCAACATTTCATCGATAGGACAGAGGCTGAAGCTTAGATGACAGTTCAGGACCTATCAGGTTGGCGATTCTCTTTTGAACCCTATCTAGGAGGGAGAGACAAGTAGCAGATGCAGCAGCCCAAATATGAGAATACTCCATACATGAGCGAATGGTGGCCTTATAGAGGTCCAGGATACTTCCAGGCGTAAGTAGCTTTCTTGCATGGAAGAGAGAACCCACCTTCTTCACAGCGGCCTTAACAATGCTCTCAGTGTATCTGTTCCAACTCATGTCCCCCGTGAATGTTAAGCTGAGGAGTTTAAAAGAAGTATTTTCAGGTAATGTATCTTTAGCCATAGCTATTGGTGGTAGAGAAAGTTTCTTGTAATTATTGAAAGAAACAAGCTTAGTCTTGGCAGCATTGAATGTGGTCATCCATTTTTGTCTCCATTCCACTACAGATTGGAGAGTGTTTCTGCCATTTCTTTAGATATGTGTTCATTTGTTTTCTCCTCATGCCTGTTATAGAGCATGGTGTCATCAGCAAATATACCCATCTCAGAGACAATTTTGACAGACAGGTCATTTATGGATATTAGGAATAATAAAGGTCCAAGAATAGACCCCTGAGGTAGTCTTGCATTTATATCATACTGTTTAGATGTACGACCGTCAAGCACAACCTATATTCTTCTCTTACTTAAGAAAGATTTAATTACGTTATGTATTCTTCCAGTGATACTATATGATCTAATTTTGTTGAGAAGACCATCATGCCATACACTGTCAAAAGCCTTAGATATATCTAGGGCTACTGCCCTAGTCTCTCCTGCTTTACCCAGTGCATGGTATATATAAAGGAAGGAATTATTTTTTTAATTTTTATCAATACATTACAACTAATCAAAGTAAAAGGACACTTTTGTGGTAATTCTGTGAATGGATTGTCAGTTAAATGATGAAGAATATTATGAGAGGATTGAAAATGGAATGAAAAAAATTTGATTACTTATGAGGAGAATTTATAACAAGTATTTGTTGCGATTGGATTTGAAAACTATCATGTTGTAGTCTGCAGGAGAGCAGTCCCATGGTAATTTTCAACAAAAGTTGCAAAATATGTCTCCTGGTTGTTTTGAATAAGGATGTTCAAAGAAATTTCTATAGAAATGCAATCCATGTCCCAGCTATGAACCTGCATGCATCAAGAGCAAAAATCATATTTGCAATGAACACTTTCATTCAACCAAAGCATATCTGCCTACTGAAGATGAAGTCTTTGCTGTCGTCATTGTCCTTGAAAAAGCAAAACATTTTAAACTTGGATGCAACAACTACAAATCACTTTTAAAAGTTGTAGATAACTGCAAGCAAGAGAACACAGAAATAAAAAAATAAAAAAAACCCAAAAAACGCTCATCTGCTTAATCTAAAGAAAAAACTAATTTTGTATCATCTGCATACTTGATAGGAAAAACAAATCACCATACACAATATTCAGACGTTCATCTGACTTAAGACATACCCCACCAAAAAACGCTAGGTAACGGATAAGGAAAGGAACAAAGAAATAAAAAATCATGAAAAGGAACGAATGAAAAATTCTATGATGACTATTATGAGAATGCATACATGTTATTGCCATTACTTGTTTGTTTTATTAAATTTGGCTTTAGTTTAAGGTTTTACATAAAATAAATCCTAAGGTTAAGATAGAAAGATAATAAAGAGAAATGAAATCGAAGGTAAAAGTATGGAAGGGCACGGATAGAATGATGTAATCAGTGGAGGCAAATGGACACTATTGTCATCAGTTATCTTTTTCTTTATTGTTGTTTTTTTCATCCCAAACAAAGTAATTGGATATAAGGGTCTACTATTTGGGACAAAAATTTGCACTTTGTACGAAACACAAATCACCAGACACCATATTCCAGACGTTCATCTGACTTAAGAAATAACCAAAAAACACCACACGATATTCACACAACGGCTACTTGCGATGATCATTTTTCTCTTGGTGAAACAACTTTATGACGTCCATTAATATTGAGAGACTCTATGACACATACAAATGCCTCAGCATCTCAAGTAATAAATAAATTTGACTTCAGATCAGAAGGCTGCATGTTCAAATAACATTGGGGTCACCAATTTGTTAAAAAAAATTGAGGTTTCATCATTTCCATTAATTTGTGATTACAAAAACAGAGACTTTCTTTACATTTTTTAATCAGTTTTACTTCAACAACAACAACAACAACAACAACAGCAGCAGCAGCAGCAGCAACAAAAAGTGATGGTGGCTCAATGGTTAATGACATAGACTGACAATCTGAGTGTACCAAGTTCGCGTCCAGTTCGTTCCACAGAAACACTTTCACTTAGGGAAATTGGTAACTTTCAACATGGTCCCTCTCATAAGTAATTGATATCTTTCTAGAAAAAATTCTTAATAGAACGATATCAGGGAAACAAACGCCAACAAGATCATCATGAATAATGCTCAACAACAAAAATAACAACAACAGCAGCAAGAAGATAACGATGGCTAAGTGGTCAATGACATGAACTGACAACCTGAGTATGGCAGGTTCGAATCCAGTTCGTTTCACAGAAGCACTTTTACTTAGGATGTTGGCAACCTTCATGTGCTGTAAGTACCCAATGTATTTCTAGAAATAATTCTGTTAAGATATTAGAGAAACGAATGCCAACAATTGATTCATTCAAAATGAATGAATAGTGCTCAACAACAAAAGAAAATGTTATGAACATGTTTGAAGATAAAGATTAAGAAAAAAAGGTTCAATGTTGCTTAGGGTTAGGATGAGTGTGCATGGAACATCAACTCTGGTTGATGTTTTGAATCCAAATATTAGGGAGAAAAAATGTTGATGTTTTGAATCCAAATAGTAGGGGAAAAAACTGTAAATAGTTCAGCAGAATTACATCCCATGCGAATTGTTCTGATTGGATAATAGATCAATCACCTGACATGGAAGCATAAGCTTACATGAAAGAAAATAATTCATCAGAATATAACTGCTACATTTTTACCAATTTAGTCACTTCAAACTTTTCACATTTCCTTGAGTCTATCACTTTGTATTGCGTTTGTGAAACTACCAAAAACAATTTTATAATGCAAACATCCCTCAGAACAATTGAAGATGAATTTCTTGATCATAAATAAAATTAATATATTTTCATCTATTTAAAATTCAATATAGATGTAGAGGTTGGTGTAGTTGAGACACTTGTTGAAGATCACCATTCAGTATATCGTATTTGCACAGTGATTAGTATGCATATTCAAACTCATCTAGTGATACATAGTTGATTAGAGCATTACTGTGCATGTGCACGTTTTCTTGTAGCTGTCCAACCCATTTGGTGCTAAAATATAAGCATTTCCTGTCAAAATGTCAACGTAAGAAGACATCATATTTTTTGACTTGTCTCTCATCATGACTTAGACATGGAGTGAGCCTAAAGACCCAAGACCAACAAACCTAAAATCAATTACATTTTTATACTAAATACCAACCGAACCAGCATGTCTTCTATTCTTATGTTCCTGTGTTGACGAAAGTGTTACATAAAATAATATAAATTGAGGGAACATCTTTGTCTTTCTAAATGGAACTCTGGTGACACATTTCTTCTCCATTATCTCAAGTAGAGCCAGTCAAATGAATATAGATTCTCCAACGCAATGACAATCTCCAACAAGTATCCCAACAACACCAATTATTACATATATATTGAATTTGAAAGAAATTAAAATATACTCCTTTAGAATAAACAAGTTTTGTGGCAACAAAAATAAAGTTTGGTAAAGATTTAGAGTTCAAAGCATCCAAAGAACGTTTTTGGTGAAAGAAAGCGTTTAATCTGTAAGGACAAACTGAATACATGTGTTCATTTCGACTGTTACCATGTTCAGTTATGTGTGTGTAAATTGGATAGATATGTACATGTAAGTGCAGATATGTATATGTAAGTGTAGATATGTATATGTAAGTGTAGATATTAACTAGCATGTCTTGGTTTTGATAGCGAGAGAGTGTATATATAGACTTATGCATACACTTTATATTGTGAAATACAAGATTCCATCGAGCCTCTAACAGTTTGTAAACAAAACACAGATCGCATCAGCAGGAATGAACTCACCCAAATATCAGGAGCAGCTACTGATATGACAACGTTGATATGTAAGTGACAATGGCACCGACCTGTGCTTAACTATGATATTCAATTGACTGATAACGATGCATTAACTTGTCAGAAACTATGCTTTTTGTACCCATCCTTCCACTTCGATATAAAGTTTATTATAACAAAGAATTATTGGGCAAAATACATTGCCCAAGGAAATAGCTAGACTAAGAGAATGAAGGTCAGAAAAAATTCAACAGATCAGGGAAATGAACATTCCCTCACAACAAGGATAATTGTGACATTGCAACAGAACAACAACAAAATGTTTCCTCTGATCACAGCACAAACTGCTGCTCTCAACTATGTCTGCTTGTGCAGTATATAAAGGTTTGCATCATCAGCTGTCACCAGCAGTTGGTGGTGGAGATTGTCCAAACAACTCTCATGGATTACTCTCTTTTTCCTAACAGTAGCAACATTAATATGAATGTCTTCGCCCTTTCTTTCTCATAGCAGCATAAGCCGTTTGCTCAACATTGGCAACAAAACATCTTAATGACAAGACTTTGTTATTTCTTCTTCTTGGAAACTTTAAGAAGAAACTTCAAAAAGAGACAATTTTAATTCATTCCACTCTAACTAATCTTGGTGACCAGGACTTTGCTATTTCTTCTTCCAGGAAACTTCTCATCAACAAGAACATATTTCATCTATTGCATTTCTTCAATAAATGTTTAATTTAATATTTTGTCTGAATTTCTTGCTACCATACACTAATTTTGCTATTGTAACGGCCGTTGTCAACAACGAAATTATACTTTCATATTTCTTAATTTAAAAATATCATATCATATCACACGAACAACACTTAGTCGTCAACAACGAAATTATATTTTCATATTGTTTTTCTTAATTAAAAAAAATACTTACATGCTCTCTACCGATCAAAGTTATGACAACAGGACCATTACCAGCACCCTCAAAATGCATCACTGAATTGCTACAAATAATGGGGGCATGCCCAGGGTGATGAAAACAAAGTTTCTGGCCACGGTTATGGTCTTTGGTGTGGTTTCAAGTGAGGGCCACATCATGCCACATCACATCTTTGAAGTCTTGAAAATCAACACCAAAGTGTACCTGGATGTGCTGAAGAAAGTGGTGATCCCCTGGTGCAATAAGGTGGCCGCTGGTAAACTGTGGGTGTGGCAGAAGAACTCGGTGTTGGCCCACAAGTTCAAAGGGACCCAGACTTAACTTCAGAAAGAGTGCTACGACTTTGTATCATTCTCTCACCAGCCCTCCTCCTCCCCGACCTGAACCTGCTGGACTACTTTGTTCATACATTGAGGACATCGACAACATGACCTCCCACAACACAAAGCCAGCCTGATAGCCACCATCCACTGAGTATTCGCCAAGCTCCTGTCAACACTTGTGGAAAAAGGCATGCTCCTAGTTCCGGACCCGTATTGAGGTGGTACTTGAGTCTGAAGGCAGCTACATTGAATATGTGTCAGCTCTACTACATAATCAAGTTACCTGAATTGATTTTTTCAATAAAAGTTTTAGAATAAAGCTGTAGTGTTGTTTTCCTTAGGGCGACAACTTTATCTTTCCACTCTGTAGAGGAATTCGTGTGAGATTGAGATGCTTGTTAGAAATTGGAGATAAACATTTTGTAGTAGCATCTGTATTTATCTGACTGAGCTTGTTTAAAATGAAGAAGAGACAAAAAATGGGTTCAGCAGGTTCCATATAAAAAATGCTAACAGAAGCTTTCATTATAGTTTGATTTTAATCTGTAATGAGGATGTGTAAAACTGTTCTGTTTGTGGAATCAATTTTATTCCATCCTAGAATTGATATTCTTCTGCTGATGAAACCGTGGATGTTGTTTCTTATCTTGCTGTTTTGCTGTAGGGTATCACTCTGGATACTGGGTGATGTCATAAAAAGCAAATAACATAAATAAACGGGAAATGATAAGAGAAATCGTGGAAAGAGGTGAAGAAGGAGAAAAAGAGCAGTCGGGGAAAAGGAATGAGAAGAGGAATATAAGAAATAATGGATCACAGATGTGAATCAAGTCGAGGATACATCCTTGACAATCAGTCCGACAGAGTCTTATCCATCTGAAACAGGTGGCCTTTATTCTGTCGGGCTGAAGTATGGTTTCCTATGCAGTCCTAGGAGGCTCAGCTTCCTAGACTTTACCTCCTCCTTTTAGTTTATTGCTAATTGCCTGAGGTGCCGTTACCGGGAAATGCTGATGGGACTGCTCAAGCATTTTTTTGTAGGCCAGAATGCTTTGCCTCTTGGGTGCTGATTTTTAGTTCCATCTTCCGACCTTATGTCACATCTTTCATACCGGAAACACTTCTTATCTATTATCAACAAAGATTTTCTTGAAAATGGATGGCATCATAAAGCATGATTGTTAATTGCCAAAGGCTGTATAACGTCATAAAGAAAAACTAGTAGTTGCCAAAAGCTGTGTAACATCATAAAAGATAAATAGTAGTTACCCAAAATTGTGTGATGTCATAATAGCTGTCAAAGGTTGTGACCATCTATGTTGAAAGCAGCAACAGCAACTGTAACTGTTGGACTCAGAACACAATGTCGACTCAAGGATAAGGGTCAATGAGTGTACAGTGATGGAAATTGGGTAGAAATTAACTATTTAAGTTGACAGCTCAACAAGAATTTGTTTGTATTGGACTTGAAGATGACCATGTTGTAATCAGTTGGAAGCAGGCTAGTGTAACAGAGTACCACAGGTGGGCAGTTCTAGGAAAGAAGCTCTGTTCATGGAACTTGCATTTAGATTTAGGCACAGATAGGGAGTGTGTGAAATTGTTGATAATGGTTGTAGCTAGACAAGTTCTTTCTTTTTGCAAAAGTTATACAAGAGGAGGCTATAGATTGAAGCTTTGATAAGCACTTGCCATGAATATAGTAATAGTGCAGAGTCAGGCTCACAAGGTCTCTTCTATGGGAAAGAGGAAAGAGATTGTAGGGGAGAGAAAAGGGGTCCACTTATCAAATTCCGAGGGCAATTTCACAGCAGGATAAGATGCTTCAAGCAGCTCCTTCGCAGATGCAGCAGCAATACTCCATTTTAGGACGTATTTAGCTTTTATAGGTAGAGGATTGCATCAGAAGTGAGATATCTTCTGGAGTGGTAGAATGATGCAACAATTTTTCTAGCAACTTTGGCAACAGATTTGATGTAAGTCTTCTATTTCAGGTCAGAAGTGAAGGTCAGACCAAGAAGTTTGTCAAAGCAGGGTGCTTCTTTGAGACTAGAGCCATTATTGGTATTTCCCCAATTATATTTGGTAATTCTTATTTATTTGTGGACTGTTATCCTCATCTTCAGAGTTGTTGTTTCACGATGTTTCAGCTAACTATTCCTCTGGCCTTTGTCAGGTGGTTAACCATGATGGGATAGGAGTGCTACATCCTCATTAATTACTGTCTTTCATAGTTGTTGTCGTCTGTTGGCTAAAACATCATGAAACAACAACTCTGAAGATGAGGATAACAATCTGTATATAAATAAATAAATAAATAAATAAAAATATAAAAATTACTCATCTCAAAGGATTCCATTAATAAAATAATATATTTGGTAAAAATATTGTGATGCTAGCAAGAAGAAAGGAACACAAACAACAATAAACATGTTATAAAAAAAACTTATCATAAAAAGACAGCAAAGAAAGAAAGGAGAGTTTCTTGCAAATAGTCAGAGTTTGCCAGAATTTATCTGAACAATGCATCCATTAAAATGTTTTTGATTACTGATGACCCCAATGATTCCAACAATCTTACTTATAACTTACAGTTAGGACAATCAACCAATCAGAAGCTTCAAATTTATTATAAAAAATATCGAATTTTGGATTCAATTCAGTTCGCTGCCAACCTCTGTCTTGAAACTACTGAATTGTGACTGCATTTATTCTTCGCCACCATCTTTGTTACTAAGAATTACTCAACACTCAAGATCGTGACTGCATTGATGCTTTGCCAATTTGATTTACTACCACCAGCTTTAATGTCTCAACACTTAACAATAAAAATTGCTCATCTCAAAGGATTCCGATAATAAAATAATATATTTAGTAATAAAAATATTGTGACACTAGCAAGAAGAAAGGAACACAAACAACAATAAACATGTTATAAAAAAGACAGCAAAGAAAGAAAGGAGAGTTTCTTGCAAATAGTCAGGGTTTGTCAGAACTTATCTGGACGATGCATCCTTTTAACAGCTTTATGTTTCCCGTACCGGTTTGGCTGAGTTGAAGAAATAGAGTCTTGACTTCTGTGCTTCAGTTGCTTATTTAAATTCTCATATGTGTCTTGTTTAGATGACAGAGAGAGCAGATGCAGAACCTCTTTTCTCTGAGGATCCCAACAAACAAGAGGAAGAGACTTGGTAAAACGTGCTCTTGTGGGAGTTCTGCGAAAATCTAAAAAGGGAGGTCTGTGATTGGCTGTTTTTCATCCAATCACAGTGCACTCAGTTAGTGGCTCCATAATAATTTAAAATATTCTCCCCTAAAACAAATCGCAATATGAAATCATTTTTCACACAGTTGTAGATTGTTTTGTTTTTGAAGATAGAAATAGCCAAAACTGAAAGTTTGTATTAAAGCCAAAGAATAGAATTCACATTGATGTTTTTCTTTAGGTAAAAATAGACAAAAAGTGAAAAAAGTTTGTTTTTTTTCAGGCAAAAATAGCCAAAAATGAAAGTTCACAGAAAAGTTTTTTTTATTATTTTATTTTAAAGGCAAATATAATATAGCCAAAAATAAGAGTTCACAGAAAAGTTGATTGTTTCTAAAGCCAAATGTGAAAGTTCACAGAAAAGTTGATTTTTCTTTCTTTTTTTTTAAGGGCAAATATAGTCAAAGATAAGAGCTCACAGAAAATTTGATTTACTTTTTCACCTTTTTTAAGAACTTAGAATGTAGAAGGGGTGGAGATTTGATTTCACAAAAAACTCTTAAGTTTGAAAAAAGTGAGTGTAACATTTTATTTTGTATATGTGGTAAAAAAGAGAACTTTTCTTTATTTATGCTCTCTGGAAGTGAATTACTTCCCTTGAGCATTCTCTTTCTTTTCTCTTTAAACCATTGTGAGCCTACATAAAGTCCTTGCAATTTTCTAAGTTAAAGCTTCTCAAGTTTAATCTGACTTCGACTTTTTCATTACAGTATGTAAAGAAGTTCTCATTTTAGTGCACTAATAGGACTATAGAAATTTCATCCTTTCAATCATAAAGTACAATATCATTAATGTTGTTTTCCTTTGTTCAGCAACATGTACCCTATAAGCTAAGGTATGTGAAGACCGTAAGTTTGAAATAAAACTGAATTTAATAATATACATAAAGATTACTAAGAGAATTTTTATTATCTTTTCAATGTTTTTTTAGGATGTTGCTTTATAGGAACAGATGCACTTTTACTATCTAGTACATCATTTGAGACTTTTGATTTTGCAACATCAATTTTCCTATCCACAGCTTCCTTCGAGTCTTGAATAATTCTAGAGTGATGAAAATGAGTTAATGATAGTTCTAGAGGATACAGAAGTTTGATGGAATGGACCTGAACAGACATGTCATCTCTCTTGACTTTTACAGAACAAATCTCTTTTTGTCATCACCAACAATTACCCCAAAAACTCTTCCCAGTAGCCAAAATAGTCTAGCCTTGGCAGGATTCTTAACAAGAACCACATCACAACTTTATTCAAATCTTTACACTGTAAAATAAAACAAGTTACAACTTTATTCAAATATTTACACTGTAAAATAAAACAAGTTACAACTTTATTCAAATATTTACACTGTAAAATAAAACAAGTTACAACTTTATTCAAATATTTACACTGTAAAATAAAACAAGTTACAACTTTATTCAAATATTTACACTGTAAAATAAAACAAGTTACAACTTTGTTCAAATATTTACACTGTTCCCTCAACTCAACAGATAATCTTGATACCAAAGCTCACTGAATCTAATTAACATAGAATCACAAGCTTCAATGGATTTTGCTTGAAGGGGATCAGATTTCCAAACATTCTGATCATCCAACTTTAGTACAAGTCCCAAATTAATGTTAAGACAAAGAAAACAATTAGGAGTCATTACTTCGTGGTCTAAATCAAAAGAACATCTATAAGGTAGAGGTCTTTGCTTTATAGTACTCTGAACATCCCAAATTACAGTCAGGAGATCAAAATATTTAATATGATTTAATAGTATTGATCATACGTTCCCATATAGTCCCAACTGAAGCAGCATATAGAGGTATTCTGATATGTTTAATGTTATAGAATTGGAAGTGTTCATTGAATTTAGAGGAGGTAAAATTTCTTTTATAAGATTGCAACCAGCTATAAAGGATCTGGCATTATCGCTGTAAATATGAGATAGGATTCCATGCATTAGTAAATCTAATCAGAGCTAGAATAAGTGCTCATGTCTTTAACCAACTCTATGTGAACAGATCTAATATTGAGGCAAGTAAATATAAGCATATACATTTTACTAACATCTTTGTCGCCCTTTGCCCAAACATGTCCATTATAGTTACTTCCAGTATGTAAAAATTGTTTAATGAGATTCGCTCAGTGTTTCAGACGATTGGTAACCTTAGGATACTTAAATGCAAAGTTATTAAATTTTTGGCACAATATACACTTATAAATTACTTTATTGATGGCTTGTCTTGCCCTGTGTATCCAAAACCCTGAAAGGCAGATTTTGTTTAAGATTGACTCAATTTCCAGATGATTCTGACATCTTTTGTTCAGTCAAAACATAATCTTTAGCCAATAAAACAGGATTGGTAACTTCACAAGCATAGTGATTTAACCTATTCTACCCTTAGTTTTGAGTATTCCCCCTCCCCCTTTTCATCTATGAATAAGTTTAAATTTTTTAATGATTCAAATATTTTTTTACCTTGAGGAGATTGGAAGTAAGCAAGTTCTGTAGGAAAGCTTTACTGTTGCATTATTTGAGCAAAACTACTAGAATCCAGATCCATATGTTTTTAATTTATTTCAGATTTTAAATATATTGGGAGCAACATTAATCAATCTATTAAAATTCGAGTATTTATCAACAACAGGTACGTCCAAGGATGGAATACTGTTGCCACATCTGGGCAGGAGCTGCTAGAAAGGACTTGTCCTGCCTTGATAGAGTTCAAAATAGACTTCGTAGCCTCGTAGGAGATGTCCTTTTCTCCTCCTTGCAACCTCTATCTCACAGAAGAGATGTTGCGAGTTTGTCTCTGATGTATCGTTATTTTCATGGAAAGTGTTCAACTGAGCTTCAATCTTTGGTCCCCCCTCGCCAAACTTTCACAAGAAACACTCGTCTAGCTGTAAACACTATCAATAATTTCCCCCACTCTTTATCTGTGCCTAAACCTAAACGTAGATTCCATGAACAAAGCTTCTTTCTTAGAACTGCACGCCTGTGGAATTGTCTTCCGTTTTCCTGCTTTCCGGCTGACTACAATATGGTTGTGTTCAAGTCTAAAGTAAATAAGTTCTTGATGAGCCGTTCCATATAAGTTATTAAATTTACCAAATTTTCATTACTAATGATTACTATATTGACCAATTTCTACTGTACACTCTTTAACCCTTATCCTTGAGTGGCCTCTGGGCCTTGATAATGTGGTGATGCCTTTGTAAAAAAAAAAAAAAAAAAAAAAAAAAGGATACCACAGGTTGATATTCAACGTTAGCTAAAGAGTAATTTAATGAAGTAGACTGTACAATGGATTTACTTTTTGAACTTAGGCACTGAAGTTCACTTGATGGCCATTCTGTGTGATTCTTACTGAGCCATTCAAGTCCCAAGGTCCAATGGCTTAGACTCTGCTGAAGCTTTTCGTAGGTGGTGAGCAAGCCAGCAGAGTTTTAATCAGTAGGAACATATCTGGATTTTAGAAATACAGATTTCTTTTCTTTCAATTCCTCAATCATTTTTTGGTTGTCTTTTAGTCTGTTTCTTGTGTATATTCTTGGTTTTAATGTTGTCAAACAAAAATCATGACAACACAATCTGTGCATTCACTGATATGACTACATCTGCAATCTTAATTCAGGAGTAAGCTTTCAACAGAGGCAGTAAACACTTGACGGCCAAAAACACAGCCAACAATTCAAGTGTAGATAAGAGTTTAGGCTTCATAAATGCTATCTTAACTTTTGAAAATAACAGGTAAGATTCACTATTTTGTCTACTATAAACTGCAAAACCATAAACTCCTTTAGAGGCATCACAAAATATATAAAAATCGATAGGACCGTCTTCACTAATTACAAATCTAGGGAACTGCAATGAATCCAACTTGACAAGATCCCATGATCAGGCAGGCCTTAAAGTTTGAAATTTTTCTGACACAACATCATTCTAGTCTAATTTTTGAGAACACAAATCTCTCAAGAACATTTTGCTCCTGATAGTAACAGGCAAACATAGAGACAGTGGGTCTAAAACAGTTTGAGCTAACATACCTCTTTTAGTGTTTACAGACTGGTCATTAGGTGACCTTGAAATCTGAAGTGTGTCGGCTTATGTGGAATATTTATATCATAAAAACTTTTCGAGTTGACAACCCTGTTCTATGAATTTCAGATCTTTTATCATTAAAGTTTTAAGTTTCTCACAATTTGTATTCCACGATCTAAGGTTAAAATGACCCTTTTTCATACGATGATTAGCCATTGTGCACAGATCTGATAACATATCAACAGTTACTGGCTTAATTAGGTTATCCACATAGAAATTTTTCTTTAACATGTCAGTGCAGTTATCAGCAGGAAACATACGCACATGGTGTTTTATTATCAAATTAAAAATGAAGGGACTGGCACTAATCCCCCAAATAATTGTGGTATATCTAAAACAAACCAGCCCATTCTCTTCCTTCAATAAAAAAAAAATTTAAAAAAAAAAAACCCTGTTATATCTTCAAGAGATCCGATTCTGATCATAAGGAAAACCTTACGAATATTTGTTAATATCATATATTTATTAAACCTAAATAACAACAACAACTCTAACATATCTCCCATTAAATTTATCTTAAGGTAAGCTACATCATTTAGAGAATATTTCCCATTAGTCTTCAGGGAGAAGTTTGTGGCAGTTTGCTCATCCATCTTGAAAAAAAGTTTATGGAGTATCCAAATATATTTTGAAAAATCCTCAAGTGCCACTTCAAAATGTTCAATGATACCTTCCCGTTCCTACTGATGGAATACCCCAACATAATCGTTGAGTAATTTTTGTTGTTAATTACTCTATTTTTAAAAGAGCAACTTTGTAATTGGAATGTGCAGACATGATTTTGTCTTCATGTCAGACGAGTTTAATGGGGTAAGCCATCGGCTCTCAATGGGGGGGAAATTCACCTCCAGGGGTTAATAAGGGGTTCTCAGGTAGTGGATTTTCAACCCATTTACGGTTTTAACATTTTTTTTTTTTTATAATTTACAAAATTCGAAATCTATCATGAGTATCAAAAAAGACAACACGATCATTCATATATTGAATATGGATTCACATCCATCTTCATAAATGGAGTGGAAAGGTCACAGTATGTTATTTGTAGTAAAGTTTTGATAAATGATTCTATGAAACCGGCAAACAGGAAGCAACATTTGCAGAATGTTCGTCCTCATCACAAAAACAAAAAATTTTTGAACACCATGGGAATGCTCTCAAAAAAATGAAGCTGTTTTCAACAAAATATTTTAAAAAAGAAGACCAAAACATTACTGAAGCTTTGTATCCCGTAGTATATACAGGGTGACCCAAAAAAACGGGCCCCAACTCTAATTAGGCCCCATTTCTTAGTGTTTTGTCCGAATGAAATGAAACGTTGGTCATAACTAGTTTATTATATTCAAAACATCACATCAAAACACTAGGGTCTTTTGCCTTTTTTCTCCGTTCTACACCATATGTTTTAGATCGCCGCCATTTAGCTTTTGTTTTTGTTTTTTTGGTCACCCTGTATAATATATATAATAATAATAATAAAGTAGGAAAAAGCACATACAATTGGGGAAAATTTGATTAAGCCTTGTGCTCTTAAAATGGTTGTAATTATGTTGGGATATGAAATGAAGAAAAAAAATTCCACTGGTTCCATTATCAAACAGAACTGTTCAAGAGAGGATAAGTGATATGGCTACTGACATCAAAGATCAAATTGTACAGGAGATCAAGTCTTTAGCATTTGGCTTATTTTCAATTCAACTTAATGAATCAACTGATGTGGCATCATGTTCCTAGTTGATAATGTTTGCAAGGTATGTTCACTCAGGTTCATTTAAAGAGGAGTTTCTCTTTTCTTCTCCTCTTGAACTAATTACCAAGACCTCAGATATTCTGGGGATTTTAAATCAGAAAATCTTTCTTGGGATAATATCAGTGGGTATTGTGCAGATGGTGCACCAACTATGTTAGGGACAAAATCAGGATTCTAAGTCTTGAATTGGAAGTCATGTTTAATTTTCAGTGGGTAGATATTCTGGACAGGTCCTGGACTTTATAATTTTGCAGGCAAAGAGCAAAAGATATTTCTCATGTTGACACGAAAAAATCATGTGCTAGAATGCTAAAAGATTCAATATTTTTATGGATCAATTCTGGTTTCTGCTTGGTTTCTAGCAGAACGTGGCTCAATTTTATTGGTCAGTTCCTATCATCAATGTCTATAAGTAGGACCTTCCAACTTTCAATTATCATATCCTTCTTATATCAAAAATATTGCACACCTCTATTTTATATATAATGGAAAAGTACTTTCAATCCATATTTAATTCTGTTCAAAAATAAATAAATATATATAAAAATGTCTAAAATTACATGTAAAATAAAGCAGTAAAGTCATTTAGTTCATCTAGATTGTAAGTTTAGAGGCAAAACGTTTTAATTTTATTTTTGTTGCCGGTTTTGTAAATATATCAGCGATATTTTGTTAATGGATTCCTTTTTTACTTCATTTCTTATGAAGTCATATTTAATATCTATATGCTTAGACCTTTAGTGAATTACTGTGTTCTGCATTAAGACTATGCTGGCTTGATTATCACAATTAATAACTAATTCTAGTTTAAAAAAGTCTTTAGAATTTTATAGCGCTTCTGGTGCAAAATGTGAAAGCGCTATAAATTTCACCTCACAAGTAGAGAGAGATACAATCTACTGCTTTTTAGATTTCCATGAAATAATAAGCCTATCTTTTGATAGTCGAAAACAATATCCAGTTATACTTTTTCAATCTTCATCGTTTCCCCAATCTGAATCTGAAACCCCTCTAATTTTAGAGAACTTGTTGATTTTCTCAATACTAAATGTTGTTCTTTAGTTCCTTTTAAATAATGAAGGACTTGTTTAGCTCTGTTTAAATTTTTCATTGTCAGTCTTGATAATTTTTGTGACTATGTAACACATGTTAGGTCTTGTAACAGTCATTAAGTAGATAAGACTTCTTATTATCTCTCGGTATAGTTTATTGTCAATTATTTCAGATTCTGTGTCTGTATTTTTATTTATATCATTTTCAACCGGTGTAGTGTGTTTCTTGCATTCTTGCATTTCAAACTTTAATAGGATTTTATCAATGTACCTCGATTGATTCGTTTTAATAATTCCTTTTTCATGAGTAAGTTATGATATCTTGCCAAGATTGGTCATTTTGAATTTTTTTATTTAATCTGTTCTTAACATCGGTTAGCATGATGTCACAATTTGATGTGATAAAAACGTCATAGATTCATGAAACTAAAATCAGTAATTTATTCTTTTTGTTTTGGGTATACAAAAAGGAGTCCACTGGGCATTGTTTGAATGGTTGTGTAATCATATACTCATGACATACTTGATTTCAAATTCTTACACTTTGTCTCAAGTGATTTGTTAAGCCTCCACACGTAATTTTTATTTTTCATTATGAATCCCTTTGGAGGAGTAATATAAATTTCATGGTCTATAAACATTTTTTACATCCATTTGATGGAGGTTATATTGCAATGCGATTTGCAATAAAATTCTGGTTGTGGTTAGGTTTGGGGTCAGTGAAAACGTAGAAAACTATTCTATGCTGTAAATTTGAGAGAATCCCTTAGCAACAAATCTCACCTTGTACTGTTCAATGCCTGATGCTGTAGTCTTTTTTATAAAGACCCATCAAGAATAAATTACATGATTATTCTTTGAGAGCGGCACTAATGAATAGGTATTTTTTTAATTTTTTTTTTTTTTTTGTTAATGCATTTATCTGATTTTTCATTGCTGACAATGTTCTGAATTAATTGCTTTGTTTTTTTTGAATAGCTATAGTTGATTTGATAGTCTCCAAAATTGTCGACCACAAAAAATTGAGTCGTCTTCTACTTCTTGTTAGGTAACGGTCTGACGAATTTTCAACTTTAACATCAGCATCATTGCTGTCATCATTATTAATATTTTTGTTCTCGTCAGCGTCAACTTTATTGTCGTCACTTGATTTATGAGTTTGGGGAAGTATTAATTTATTCACTTCATATAATGGATTTTTGTCTTTAAAATTAAACATGTCTGCAAATTTTACAGATCGGATTCTTTTTATTTTATTTTTTTCTGGAAAAAATACTAAGTAGGCTGGGCTGTCTTTATCATACCCAAGGAATGTACCTGGACCGGTTTTGATATTTAATTTACTTTTTCTTATCTATAAATGTGAAGCAAGTTGAAACAAATACATGCATTCTGCTTACGTTTGGCTTTTTATTGCAGAAAGCTTCATGTGGGGTGTTGGATAGTTTTTTGATAAAGCATCGGTTGTATATAGATGCAGCAACCATTAGCGCATATGTCCAGAAGTTTTTCAGGAGTTTTGATTCAATGAGTAAACATCTTACCATTTTAAAAAGTGTCAGCCATGATTTTTCAGCAATTTCGTTTTGGTGATCTGAATTAGGGGCCGATTTCATGTTTGATGCAATGGTTAATTAATAAAAATCAAAGTGCCTATTAGTAAATGCTGTATCATTGTTGCAGCGGATACACTTTATTGCAGTGCCCAAAAATTTTATGCCATGTCTGTAAATCATGGTCGGCGGTTTTTGATGGGACTACAGTGTTTAAATAATATAGTCTTCCATTTTCTTTAATATAGGATACGGTTCCATTCGAGTACACCAGTTTTAATTTATTAGGGCTAAAGTTTATATTTGCACCTTGTTTAGTGGTGGCTTGTACAGAAAATATATTTTGCTTAAATTTTGGGATTAGAAGAGTATTTTCCAGAATACAGAAACAAAGTTCAACTTTATTATTCCTTAGTAAGACTTTAGCATCGCCTCTTTTCAAAATGATATCATCTACTCGACTGCTGCCAGCTAGCTCTACAAAGTGACTCTGAGAGTTAAAATTGGGATCAAAATTGATAAAATCCGGTTCCTTCATAATTACATGTGCCGTTACACCATAATCAACAAAAAAGTTGTTACTGTTTATTGAAGTGTCAAATGTACATGAAAATAAACATGTATGTCCACTAACAGAGCTCTCCACATTTTTGATGGAGTCTCCTTTGAAATTTTTGTATCTACAGTGATTGGGTCGACCAAGATTATAGCAAATAGTGTCTGTCCTTTTCTTATGCAAAAAATTGCTTTTTGAAAAGTTGAAGTTTTTATTCAGGGTAAAGGTATAATTTAATTTCGGTGTTTTTAAGTGGGCATTTTTAAATTTCATGATACTCGTAGATTCCTTATTTTTTCTGATCAGTTTTTCAGTTTCCTTGTAACTTTTAAGTGCTACCTTGAATTGACTAGAAGTCATGGGTTTTCTTTCTGAGTTATCATGATGGTAAACGGTTTAAAATCGCTTGGCAACCCTTTAAGGACCATGGTGATTAACAGACTGTCGCTAATAACTTCGCCAGACATTTTTAATGAATTTGCTGTTGTTCTGGCCCTTATAATCTGTAATCGTCTCAGCTTCCATACATTCTAGAAGTGTAAGCCATGTTTAGTTTCAGAACAGTTTCCGATTGTTCGTTGTTCCACACAAGTCTTGAGAGGTGACTGGTTTGCAGTAGACAGTTCCACAGAGCAAAAGATTCTTACCGTGTCGAGACGGAAAAACATGCGAAATTGCTACAGAAAAGGTTTAATATTTATGGAGCAATTCTGGTTTATTATTAGTAGGTAGCAGAACGTGAATTAATTCAATTTGTCAGTTCCTAGTAGAATCGTTTATAAATAGAATCGCCCGACTGTGTTGGATCATACCCCATTATGAATCAAAAATATTGCAACAAGTTCAGTATATAAAGAGATAATTTTGGGTTTTTCTTTTCGATAAATAATGCTCCTTAAATATGTTTAATGCTTTGCAGCCATCGCCCGAGATTTCTTGCATTACCAGAGATAGACTTCTGTTATGTAAGTACTGTATTAATTTTGCAAAGACAGTTGCATTCTTTTCAATAAATTCAGTGTCGTTTCTGTTTTCAGATTGTGCTTGAATTACTTTGTGTAACTTTTGGATTTGTAAATCTTATTTATAGTGTGTGTGTGTGTGTGTGTGTGTGTGTGTGTGTGTGTGTGTGTGTGTGTGTGTGTGTGTGTGTGTGTGTGTGTGCGCGTGCGTGCGTGTGTGTGTGTGTGTGCGTGTGTGTGTGTGTGTGTGTGTGTGTGTGTGTGTGTTTTTTTTGGGGGGGGGGGGGTTAATATGCGGTTTATCTCAGCCACACAGGCAAGTAAGGTACCGAAATGAAGTTTATGGCCCAGCGGATGTTTTAGTGATATTTATATCCATGTTTGGTGTATGGAAATGCAAAAAAAAAAAATGGAAACATGCAAAAAAATAACGATTTACTAAACAACGTTTAATATCCTAAAAATTTCACTTGCCACAGTTCGAATTTTGATTCCAATCCATTATTTCTGACATTTTTGGATAAGAATCGCACATCAGAGGCTAAACTCTTGAACATGAAAAAAATAATGTGCAGGAATGCTAAAAGATTCAATATTTTTATAAAGCAATTCTGGTTTCTGATTGGTTACTAGCAGATCGTGGCTCAATTTTATTTGTCAGTCCCTATTGCTAGTGTCTACAAGTATAACCTTCCAACTTTCAGTGATCATACCTTCCTTATATAAGAAATATTGCAACACCAGGTATGTGTGAAAAGGTGAGCTACAAAACTGAAAGTCATTCATTGCATGATCCATCGTCAGTCATTAGCCTGAAGAATACTTCCAGTTCCGCTAAGCACTCATTCGCGTATTCCAGACTTGGCTGAGAAAAAATAATCACAGGTTTTGTCAATCAATGAGCTGTAATCTTCTAAATAATATAATATAATAATATAATTACAGATTTATAATATTTTGTTGCCCTATTTTTTTGTTACATTAGTTTTAGTTTGGCCTGTTAAGTAGTTTATCATGAAGAAAAAAACTATTTTACTTTATTCAATTTTTATATATCAATCAATATTTTCAATTTGCATAGAATTTGTAAAATTCCATTATAAAAATAATCCATGTAAAGCTGTAAATGTAGAATCTATTTTGGAAAAAAATAAAAAGATTTAAAGTGTATATTTGCATATGCACCTTTTTGAGACAGGCAATCTTGAAAAGAATAGGAAATGGGGGTGATAACATTATTACAAATGCTGAAAGAGGTGCGTAGGCCAAACAAGGTATAGAACCCCTGTGATAAGCATTATCTTTGAATGTAATGAAGTTCCATTTTTTTTTTAATTGTAATTACAAATAGCTTATTCTTCCAGAGATTTACCCATAGAATCTACATCAAACATTTTCTTTAAATTCCTTTCTACTTGAGTTTCATCAAAAATTTTAGCAAATGAGTCAGAGTAATTTTTTTTCGGTTTCATTACAAAATTCTGTCTAGTCCTGAGCCTGTACAACTGTGGGAACATGATGAGAATTAGCAGCGAACCGGATGTTAACGCATCCACCATGAGAAACAAAATGAAAAATCGTCTTTTGCACATGGCTCCACGCATCGTTTCCGCTTGGGAAGAAAAAAATAAGATAACCACATAATAATTATCGACCAATAGCAGAGTTCCGCGCCTAAAATAAACACCTCAAATATCACAGTCGCTGGGAGCCAGTTTGCCACTATAAAATGAAGGAACCAAAAAAGGGGAAGAAGAGATTCGCCCTGCTGCGTCAGTGAACGCACGGATGGATTCTCCCACCCAACCTAAAGAGATGAAGAATAAGGCACCAGTGAACTGAAGCCGACTATGCTATGGGCCAAACGCCTTCAATTCTAAACAATGCCTAATTCACACAAACCAAAGAAGGGAGGAGGAGAAAGAAGACGAAGACGCCAGGCTGCTAGCGCTGATAAAGAAGAGACTCGCTTTCCAGTTACAAGCCAGGACACACATCACTGACAGCAGGATGACCGGCCTACCCTAACCCTCTCCATCGTCCAAAAGATAAGTTACATTTTACGAACATTCATTCCTTGTCAATTCATACATACCTACAAACAGTTTATGAACATTCATTCCTTGTCAATTCATACATACCTACAAACATTTTACGAACATTCATCTCCTTTGTTAAATCGCCTTCCATCCTACGAACACTTTGCCTCTCCTAATACAAATTGTTGGTAGTAAATAACGTCGGTTCTCAACTTTCAATATCCGTCTCGCGAGGCCATACAACATTTAGACATTTGGCATAAAATTGTGTTGGAAATCTTTACTCTGTATCTTTTTAGCAGTGCTTTGATTTTCATATAAAAAATCTTAGCAGTTGCCTAACGGGAAAATGCCAGTAGGAAACTCCCAAGCATAGCCTTTTATGCAGTCCACTATTTTAATGTTCTTCATAAATTGAATTACATCGATTCCTAAAAGACCATGAATATGAATATCATTTGTTCTCTACAGAAAAGCTAGTTTGTAATTTAAGTCAAGTAAATCATTCTTAATAAATTTAAAGTTATTGAATCTAAAGTTCATATCGAATTCATCATCAATGTGGCCTTGGGATTTGCAATTTGCACATTTTCAAGGTACTTTGCCATAGCAGTCTTCAGTTCTATTATAGTTATAACTAGCACTTGTACGAAAAAGGTGCAAGCCCATCTCCCTACATCTAGAACATATCGACTCAAGAGAGGAATGTTTGGAACAATTGTTCATGATGTTGCAAAATCTACAATGTCTGGGAATTTTGCTACTTTTTATTGCAAATTTTTTCAGTATTGAAAAATTTTTCTTTGCATTATCGTTCTTAGTATAATTCCCTTTCTGCAACTTGAAATTGTCTTGGTAAGAATTAGGATTTTTTAAAAAAATCTGTTTTAATTAAGGTTTTTATAACTTCTTTATAACTGTCAACTGAGTAGTTGCTGTCAACTTTCCGGATTCATTTTTTTATTTTTTGAAGATGGTAAGGGTAATTTTGAAAAAGTTATATAACTAAGTAGTTCACAGCCCAGACTGTTTTCTTCAAAAAAATCAAAATTATATGAAGTTTTTAATTCAAATAAGTCAGCTTTAATTTCTGACAAAACTCTTTTTATGTTGACAGACTTTGGATCATATTTAGAGGGATACTGCTTAAAAATTGCTTAAAAATTTCATCAGTAATGAGAGAAATATTGAAAAATTCCTTTCTCAACAAATTGATGGCTACTTCAAAGTTTTCATCTTCTAATGAAAAATAAGACATTAATTGGGACGTTGTTATAACATGAATTACTTTTACTTGGACAGGAGTTGATTACTCTTGAATTAAGTGGGGTTTCATGCTTTTTGGGTGCGTTCCTTGTAAGCTACACATGCGTTTGTGCTGTCTCTCATTACTTTACTAACCCAAACTTTAACATGGCGGCAGCAGTAAAATAGTAATAAATAATAAAAAATGAACATGGAATATTACAGTAAATATTAACAGAAAACAGTCAAGTTGCTCTGAAGTTTGGTAGTATTTAGTGATGCGTTTACACACTTTGTCTGTGACAGCTGACGAGTAAACATCTGGTTGGGAGATTTTTAATTTCTTCATGACTCCCTACAAATCCCTCAAATTTTTCAAACGACAGTGTGAGTTGTACTTCTCTGTGAATTACATCCCTGAAGATAGGTAAGTCGACCATATCCTTTTATTATCCAGAAAGGAGATTTTAAGTTTATATAACTCATGGTTATTTGAAAACAAAGCTGGTAGGTGCAATCCGACAGTAATTTGGGAGAAGTTTCAAGAACAAATACAGCCACAAACGAACTTTCGAATTGCACACTTCTACTTACAAAATTACGCACAGAAAGAAACCGAGAACATTGAAGTTTTCTAGCAAGATACAAGCTACAGATGCAAAAATTCAGGTGCAAAAATTCAGGTGCAAAAATTGTAATACAAACTAGCAAGTTTAGAGACGAATTTGAGATGGAATGATTAACCTACCAGATTATTGCTGCAACAAAACACCCAAAATTACAAAAACAACAACTTAGCAAAACTGAGGCAATGTCTATGCCAGAAGTTCTTAATTTATGTAGGAGTTTCAAGACCTCAGTGAATTATATGAGACAGATGGGCGAACTACAAAGGAAACGTGATAACCAAATAAATGCAATAAAGCACACCCCAACAAATACAGACACATGTAATAAATGTGGACGTATCCACCAAAATAGAAACTGCCAAGCTCAAGGCAGCACATGTTCATGCTATGGTTGGAAGAACCATTGGGCTAAGGTGTGCCACAGTAAAAAAGTAAAAAAAAAAAAACCCTGATAGGCAGCCATAGACAAACAAATCTATGAAAAACAAAGACTTCGTGCCGATACAGCATCTTTTAAAAAATAACAGAACTCTATTAACATTCAGGGCCAGATAAATGACGACTTGAGAAAATGCCTTCTTTTTTTTAAAAACATATTAAAAAGAGCACTAGGCATTCGACATATTGGATGTAATATTACCAAATGGGAAAGGGGTGCATGAATTGAAAATTAAGGTGGACAAAGGTGTGGAATGAAATACACTCCCTTTATGGAGATTCCAGTAAATGTTTCTGGAATGTGTATACCAAAGTGAACAATCACATGCTGATGTGATGCAGAAAGAAACTGCAGTTCTCACAACAGATCCAGTATCCTACAACATAGATCCATACGGGCTCAATGCACATACAAGGGTGAATGGATGTATATTAAGTTCTATGTAGTGTTATATTATGAATAAGCATATGGTGGCAAGAAAGAACCAAACAAACAATATGATTTTAAATTTAAGCGATTAATTGCTCAATCGTTTATTTTAAAAACAAACTTAAGAAAAACAAAATAAAATAAAGTGTTCTTCAGTTCAACAACAGTTTCTTCCTGCTGTTAAGGTTATTCATTTCAGCATAGTTTTTATTGGAGATTCGCATCCTTCTTTCAGGCAAGCTGTCAAGTCTTCTGGCGTACGTAGTAGCAGCATCTGGTAGTAGCACCTTCGATGGATTTGTTGATCCTTAGGCTGGGGATTTGACCAGTGGTCTGGTGTAGAAGTCAGTATTAGCCGGTGGTAGACCAGTGAAGTTGTTGTAGTCGAGACCTGTGGCCAAACTGGCTAGGGTTGGTTGATCTCCTTGGTTTTAGAGTTGGATTCTCAACTGACAGGGATTTGTGTGGCGTGCACTAGGCTCTATCAAGCAATCTCCTCGATCAGCTTTGCTCCTCTCTATTTAAATGTAATTTAGCAGGTGCCCAGGTCCCACAGCAAGTCTTTTCTGATTGGTTAAAGTTGGATTTTGACAGCCAATCAAACTGTTAAAAATTAACCAATCAGTGTTGAGTATTTGGTATTTTGTAAAGATTTGTAAATATTGTTGTTTTAGCTGCTGCTGCTGCTATTATTTGTCATGGTTGGAGCTGTCCCTTCTAATTCCATAATGTATTTGCTGCTAATGCTAATTTGTTGTTTTCTTTGTGAGAAAGCTTCACAAATCGAAATGAGATCTCGCACTCAACTTCGTAGCAGTAGTGACATCACAATGACCTACTATACTAGGACTGCCCTCCCTCTAGGATTAAAACTAATTATTCTACACTGCTCCATCCAATTATGTGCTCCAGTCAATTATGTGCTCCAGTCAATTATGCAGTAGGTGCTCTAGTTACTCTTTCAATCAATACTCCAATCAACTCCACGAAAAACCGAATGAAAGCATATCCAGATCAATTTGATCAGGTTGGTAACTTCACAGAAGAATACCACATTGTGCTGCTATCAAATAACCATGCAATAGTTCATGCGCCCAGGAAATGCTCCATCCATATGAAGGAAAAAATAAAAGCAGTACCAAAGAAAATACTATCCCAGGGAATGATCTGCAAGGTTGATGAGCCAATGGACTAGGTTGACAGTATTGTGCAAGAATAACAAGGACAAATACTGATGAAAAATTAATAAACTTTTATTTATATAAAAATAAATAAAATTTAATTCAAGAAAAGAAAAAATAAATATATAACTAAGTGAAATAGTCTTATGTCATTCAAATTTTACCAAGAGAAAAATATATAACCAACATGTAACAGTCCATATTCATATCAAAGAAAAAGTTTGTCTGCTCTGTTTGAGATGGATCATAAGATATAGGAGAGATGCAAGAGAGATGAAAAGTTTTAGATGGATAAGTTACTGATTTCTTTTTAAAATGTATCCTTTCCTTTGAACTTTTTTATAGTTTGTTTATATATGTTGCGTAACGGCTCTCCGCTGTTTTCAACCGCCTTTCCTCGTTATATACATTTGTTATGCGCACGTTGTTTGCTCCAAATCTTCATGTCTGAAGCTCATATGAAGTCACTGGTCTGTCGTTGGTATTTCGCCATTCTTTCGATTTTTCATCCAGCTATATCGTTTCCACTCCTCCTCACTCATGTTTTCATTAGGCACACATGTGCGGGAGTTAATCATTCCACGTTAGCTATTGTAGCTATCACCGCCACTGCTGACTATAATCAATTTCACAACATTGTCGTCATCTGTCGCTGTCTTCACCACCCCCGACCTTCGCTTCTCAGCACAAAGCTCCGGCAAAAAAAGGGGACTAACTATAAGTAAACTAAGCCTCAATAAGGAAATTTGGCAATGATAACAATCATCTGGACAACTATCAGATGCACCGATTGAAAGTGCTTTAGAATAATTTGACCTAACACAACGACTGGGCGCCATGATATACAACATGCCAGCCGAAATAAAAAAAAAATTGCTTAGTGAAGTAAAAAACGTTATCCAACAAAATCGGAAAAAAAAACAGTCGTAGATATGAATGAAAAAACAAACAAGCAAGAAAAAAACTCACACACGAACACAAAAAGAGCAAGTTCACAAGAGTACATTTGCATATTCATTGATAAATGAATTGTTTTGTTTTGAAAAATACAGACACACACACGAGTAAAGAAATTAGGGTCAGTCATTGTTTGAAAAATTGTTTTGCAAAATTGAAATTGTTGAATTTAAAAGTGTCAATCATAGGGCAGATGTACTTTTAAAACAGCGTGTGTAAATACACTTTTGTTGCAAAAGGCATTTTAGTGGTTATAATTAAACTTTTCAACTTTCTAAATGTTTTTCTTTCGTTTTTGAAAACAAAAAGGGACATTAAAAAAAGAAAAAATAGGGGCCAATAATGAATCACAAATTCCAGTGTCTTTTTAACGGACTTTGTTATTATTGTGCTGTTGTTGTTTGCAGAAAAAAAAAATTTTTTTTGAAAAAAAATGTTATAACTGGAACGTTTTTTGTCTAAATCATAGTTAAATGTAATAATGTATTTTTTGAAAATGTTATATATGTTTGAACAAATATTGTAAAAATTGTTTTTAAATGTATTGTATTTGTCATCAGGAATTCAGGCCATAAACAAGTAGATAAATTAAAGTGAAAAAAAAACAAGTCATTGGAAAATAAAATGAAATGATAATTGAGACAAATGGTTGGCCTAGGAATAAGTTAGAATTTTAGAGAGGGGGCAATAGAAAATTATGTAAACGGGTATTTTGAGAGGTTTTCGGATGTGATAAGCCAAAAGAGAGAATTTTTTTCTTTTTGTTTTATTTTGATGCCCAGAATATTTTCGCAAAAAGAATAGCTTGCCATGACAGCATTAGCCCTTGTTAGGAAAAATATAGATGGAAACCTGTGATATTGTGTGCTTTTAAAGCATGCTGCACATTACGGCACCGAGCAGAATTATAAGTCTTGGTACAATAAATTAAAAAGATAGGTGTGGAAAGGATACAAGAATTCCTTAGGGTACCAAAGGACTATAAGAGTCAGTACCACAGGCAAATCACATATAGCAATAAGAAGGAAGAAAATGTAAAATATACCATAAGTATGTAGGAAGAAAAGATATAACCTTATACTTTTTTTTAAAGATCTATGAATGCGGGACATCCCTGTTTTGGGATCTTGGACGCTCTAATGGATGAAAATAAAAAGAAAAATCACAGAAATCCGGGCCATAGTTAGAATTCAGTGCGCATGTTGGAATTTTTGGCGCAAGGGATGGGGGTTATTTAGTTAAGGGTGATGTTTTCTAAATCTTTGTCGAGTTCCAAGTGTCCAAGCAAGGAAATCCGAGTGAATCAGTGTGACGAAAAGGTATATCTTGATAATTAGAAGCCAACCACAAAGATTTAAGTAAATGAGCTTTGATATATGTCCCAAAAGAAATAAAATAGTTAGAAAAGGAGACAAAGCTCTAATGAGTAGAACAACCATGCGAAAGAAAGAATCAGGACACATTTGGATGAAGAGTCGTCGATTTTGTGAAGAGGTAAAATGGGACTTCAGTTTATGGCATAGGGATGGCTGGATGAAGCAGCTGATATGGTTCATAGGATGTACTATCCTACACCCAAAAGGAAATGCCAGGGAGATCAGAGAGAGATTCTGATCTTAATAAAATAATTATGGAGTTAGTTGGAAAAGGGCTGACTAAAGAAGTTTTTTTTTTTATGGTGTCTGATCTTTTTTAGCTTAGTTGTACAGATATAGAGAACAAATGTACTAGAATTTAAAAATACATTTTTTGAAAAATAGGAAGGATAGGAGTGTTACATTGAAAAGGGTTGTCCCCTTTCAAGGTAAATAAGAAGAATACCAGATGAGTGAAAATGAGATTGGATAACCTAGAATCAAACCCTGTAGGCAAGGTTGAGAAATGGAATGTTAGAAATTAAGTCGATTATCCGATTCTTTTAGAAATCTGAATATTAAAAGTCAGTTAAAAGAATGGACAATGCAAATTAAAAATGTATTGTTTAAAAAATAGGTTAGGTTAAAAAATAGGTTAGGTGAGGATTCTTTTATTTGCCAAAAGTGTGTTTGGACAAACATACGAAAAGCCACGTGAAATTAGTCACGTTTGAAAACACACTTCTAACGTCATAGACAAAGGACATTTCTTCATATAGGATTCAATGGGTTCGGATTTTAGTCAGTCAGCAGAGTCAGTAAGAGTTAGTTGATAAGTCAAGAGTTGACTTAGTTAGTTGGAGAAGAGAGTCCCTTAGAAGATTTAGACCATGTATTCCTTAATTCCTGATTTAGACCATGTATTCCTGAATTCCTGATGTCATCGACTGGCTGATCAGATGAATAAAGAAGTCATCATTTATGTTGTAACTGTTGTCTTGTGTCATCCTTCATCATGAATAAAAGGTAATTGTGTTTATCATCTTATAATGAACATTTTATAACCCTTCGAAGATTATGTATCGCCCGTCCCCTCTATATGTGTTAAGAATTGCATCGTACATCACTCAGTCTGCATTTAATATGAAACTTCCAAGAATTGTAACAATCGTCATCATGATGTAATATATATAAATGTCATTATCATTCTATCTGTATTATAAGAAGTGTTAAATATGAAGCCCAATTTATATATATATATATATATATATATATATATATATATATATATATATTTAATAATGTATATATATCTTTTTTTAATAATGTATATATATATAAGGGGGTGTTTGGTCCTATTTTAAGGGGGACATCTCCAATATTTTCGTCGGATGGCATTCTCCTCACTGATAAGAAAGAAATTACCAAGCGCTGGGCTGAACACTTTACAAATGTTTTAAACAAAGAATCGACAATGGATCAAGGAGTGATTGACAGTATTCCTCAGAGGCCAACCATCGAGGCGCTTGCTGATACTCCATCCATGTCGGAGATTGAATGGGCTGTGAAGCAACTTTCAAATGGTAAGGCTCTAGGTGATGACGGCATACCTGCAGAAATATACAAATGTGGAAGCCAACTGTTAATCAGGAAACTAAGTGCCCTGTTTTCATTAATATGGGAACTTGGTACCGTCCCACAACAGTTCAAAGACGCATCAATTATTCACCTGTTTAAGCACAAAGGAAATAAGTGTGAGTGTGATAACCATAGAGAAATTTCTCTTTTGTCTGTTGCTGGTAAGATTCTAGCACGTGTAATCCTAAACAGACTCAATGGTTCAATCTGTAAAACTGTGCTCCCAGAAACCCAATGTGGTTTGAGGGCAGGAAGAGGTACTGTGGACATGATCTTCAGCCTTCGGCAACTACAGGAGAAAGCGAGGGAGCAGAATAAGGACTTGTTTGTCACATTCGTTGACCTCACAAAGGCATTTGATACCGTCTGTAGGGATGCCCTGTGGACTGTTTTGAGGAGGCTTGGTATTCCGGACAAGATGTTGAATGTGATTGTCTCCTTTCACTGGGGAATGGTGGCGGTAGTACGATCTGGCTGTGAACAAAGTGAACCATTTGAAGTGTCAAATGGAACTAAGCAAGGATTTGTCCTTGCTCCGATCCTATTTGCTCTTTTCTTTTCGGTGATACTTGAGACAGCTTTCAGGAACACCTCAGGAGGCATAGGTGTTGAGTATCGATCAAGTGGAAGATTATTTAACCAGCAACGGTTCAAGGCCAAAACCAAGACTTCTGTGCAGACTGTTCTTGACCTCCTTTATGCTGATGACTGTGCTCTTGTCACCCATAGTCTTGATGACATGCAGAACATCCTCAACAGCTTTTCTGGTGCATGTAAGGCCTTTGGTCTTACAATTAGCATGAAAAAGACTGAACTTATTCACCAGCCAAAACCAAACACTACGTCCTCTTCACAACCAGTGGTATATGTTGATGGTAAAGCTTTGAAAACAGTATCTTCTTTTACATACCTCGACTCTATTGTGTTTGATGATGCTAAATTTGAAAAGGACATCCAATGTAGAATTAATAAAGCTAGTGAGGCATTTGGTAGGTTGCGACACAGACTCTGGAACAGCCACGATGTGTCTCTAAAAGTAAAGGTGGCAGTCTACAAATCTGTTGTTCTGCCTACTCTTCTGTATGGTGCCGAAATGTGGACCTTGTACCGCAAGCATATAAATCAGCTTGACTCCTTCTATATGAGATGTCTGCGTTTTATCTGCAATGTTGGATGGCAGGATTGTGTTCCGAATAGTGAATTATTGGAGAGATGTGAAATCACTGGTATTGAATCATTTTTGATCAGGATACAAATGCGGTGGTCGGGTCATCTTGTAAGAATGGATGACTCAAGAGTTCCTAAGCAACTTTTTTATGGGCAACTGACAAATTCTGTCCGTCCAATAGGGCGTCCCCTGCTTCGTTACAAAAATAAACTAAAAGACAACCTGAAACGTTGTGCAATTTCTCTGAGTTCCTGGGAGAGTGCAGCAGGGGATCGCAGAAAATGGAGGAAGACGTGTTTCCTGGGGACCAAAGAATTTGAACATAACCGTCTTTGTCATAGGGACACCCTACATGCAAATATGAAGGCAAAACACAAGAAACATCCACCTAAAAATGAATATGTATGCCATTGTGGTTTCAGAGCACGCAGCAAAGCAGGGTTATCTGTTCATTCGAGCAGGCATCTTTGACCTACGAGCATATGAAAGTTCACCATCTGCGGAGGAGTGTGCCGGATGTCTACAGGATTGCAATTACACATGTGGTGTCACAGATCTTGGGAGCTGCTGAAGATTGCATACTGAACCCTCATTCATCGTCTTCGATGAGAGAATCCACCATACATATATATATATATATATATATATATATATATATATATATAATTGCTAGTATGTTGTATAAAGTTGCACCAAAAAGTTATTGTTCATCCATATTCTTTTCCAAGCGGTTTTTATCAGTGCATCCAGTTATCATTAGGAGTAATTGTTGTTGGTGTTGTCGTTTTCTTTTTCTTTTGATTCAAAGGAAAAGAAAACGATAAAAACAACAATCGCTTTTGATGATAATTGGATGCACTGATCGAAAGCGCTTGAGAAGAATATGGCTGAACAAAAACTTTTGGGAGCCATTTTCTACAACATGTCAGCCGAAATAAAAAAGACTGCTCGGCGAATGGAAAAGACATCCGGAAAAATCGAAAAAGAGAATAATTCTGTCGTGTTCAATCAGACTTGGTTGAATAATGACTTGCTGCCAATATATATATATATATATATATATATATTTGCATATACATATATGCATACACATATTATATATAGGTATATATGCATATATGTATCGATATACATACGCATATATATAGATATACATGCATATATATATATCGATATACATATGCATATATATATAGATATACATACACATATATTTTTACATATACATACACATATATATATATACATACATACATATATACATACATACACATATACATACATACATACACATATGTAGATACATACCCACATATATATATACATATACATACACATATATAGATACAGATATACATACACATATATATACATATACAAACATATATATAGATACATATGCACATATATAGAGAGATATACATACACATATATATATACATGTACAAACACATATATATATAGAGAGATATACATACACACATATATATACATATACAAACACATATATATAGAGGTGTATACATACACATATATATATACATATATATACATATATATACATACGCATATATATGCATATATATATGCATATACAAACACATATATATAGAGGTGTATACATACACACATATATATATACATATATATATACATATATATACATACACATATATATACATATATATATGCATATACATATATATATACATATACATATATACATATATATACATACACATATATACATATATATACATACACATATATATACATATATATATGCATATACATATATATACATATACATATATATACATACACATATATATACATATATATATGCATATACATATATATACATATACATATATATACATACACATATATATACATATATATATGCATATACATATATATATACATATACATATATATATACATATATATATACATATATACATATATATATACATATATACATATATATATACATATACATATATATATACATATATATATACATATATACATATATATATACATATATATGCATATACATATACATATATATACATATACATATATATAATACATATATATACATATATTTACACATATATATACATATACACGACATGTATATATATATATATATATATATATATATATATATATATATATATATATACTCAATTTTCACCCCACACTTTGAAGTAGGGGGCTACTCTCGTGTACATAATTTGCAGGGGCATTATGAAGGGAGTTGAATAGCAAGATGTTTGTTCACATTACACTTGAACTTCTGCATATCAATACAGTTGGGAAAGCAGAATCTCGGAAGGGAGTTCCAAAGACTTGCAGTTCTGGGGAAGAAACTATTGGAGTAAAAGGCTTTCTTGCACCTAGGGATCTCTACTGTAAAGGGGTGGGACTTAGTTGCTTGTCGGGTTTGTCGAGGGTAGTCAGGTCGAGAAGGTACAAGTGCTTATAGTTCATCAAAGCATTCACCATTAAAGTACTTGTAGAACAGGCAGAGGGATGCTACATTTCGTCGATGGGACAGAGGCTGAAGCCTAGATGACAGTTCAGGACCTATCAGGTTGGCGACTCTCTTTTGAACCCTGTCCAGGAGTGAGAGACAAGTAGCGGATGCACCAACCCAAATGTGACAACAGTACTCCATACATGGGCGAATGGTGGCCTTATAGAGGTACAAGATACTTTCAGGCGTAAATAATTTTCTAGCACGGTAGAGAGAGCCCAACTTCTTTGCAGCAGCCTTGGCAATGGTCTCAATATATCTATTCCAGATCATATTCCCTGTAAACGTTAGGCCGAGGAGTTTAAACAAAGTACTTTCAGGTAATGTGTTTATGGCCATTGCTATTGGTGGTAGAGAAGGTTATTGAAGGAAACAAGCTTAGTCTTGGCAGCATTGAATGTGATCATCCATTTTTGTCCCCATTTCGCTACAGATTCGAGGTCATCCTCTAGTGTTTCTGCCATGTCCTTAGATATGTGTTCATTTGTTTTCCCCTCATGCATGTTATAGAGAGTGGTGTCATCGGCAAATATACCCATTTCCGAAACAATTTTATCAGGGAGGTTATTTATGAATATCAGGAATAATAATAGAGGCACTCCCGCATTTATATCATATTGTTTAGAAGTACGACCGTCGAGGACAACTTGGATTTTTCTCTTACTTAAGAAGGATTTAATTACATTATATATATATATATATATATATATATATATATATATATATATATATATATATATATATATATATATAAAATGTAATTAATTCCTTACTTCTTCTTAAATATCCTCTTACTGAAAGAACTTAAATACCACTTTAAACATATCCAAGGGGGCGGGGCCTTTATAGAGATGATGCCCTTTTTACTACAACAGCCAGACCAATAGAGTACAACAAAACAATTAAAAAATTACATAACTTCTTTAATAACTTTGGCCTTTCTATAATTATCGAACCAAACAAAAAACTTCAAATTTTCTAGATGTTACACTTAATCTTAACACCAAAACTCATAGCACCTATCATAAACTGAACCTTACGCTTTTATACGTCCATAAATCTTCTAACCACCCCAACTCAATTATAAAATCTATAGTACCATCCGTCTCTAGAAGAATTTCTGCTCTTTCTGCTGATAAAAAACTTTTAAGCAAAATGCTACTTTCTTCAATAATGCCTTCGGAAACTCAGGACATAAGGAAAAGATTAAATACAACCATTATGCTCCTCCTGCTGGCCGCCTCAAATCTGTAATCACACACAATATGACTCGTAAGAAACCAGTTCAAATAACAAGATCTGCCGCTATCAATAACAATGAACCAGTCTATATATATAATACAAACCAAACGTAATACCTCTAACCCACCCAGTCGCATCAGGAGAAAGAAAAATATTTGGTTTAATCCTCCATTTAGCGTAAATGTCAAAACTAATATACCTAAGGAATTCTTCAACATTGTACAAAACTCTTTCAAGTACCCACACAGATATAGTTCTATTTTCAATAAAAACTCAATAAGAATTTCTTATTCAACAATGCCTAATTTAGCACAAAGAATCTTAACATCTGATAACAAAAAAATTAAATCAGCCCAAAAAATTCCTTTCCCAATTAAACCCAAAACTAACTGTAATTGTAATAACAAACATCTTTGTCCACTCAATAATGATTGCATCCATAAAGATGTTATATATTCATGCACAATTACTGAGCTCCCACGCAATCCTCCCATAACAGACACTAATATTTCGTCTTCAAGTTATCCTTCTTCCCATCCTCCATCTGATATTGTTACTAATCCAATATACACTTGAGCAGCCCCTCCATCTACAATCATACAACTAGCAATAATAATAATAATAATAATAATAATAATAATAATAATACTTTTAATGAAAATAATAATATTGCTCCTAACAGCCATCCTAAAACTAACAACACTCATTATCCCCTACAAAACAGTCGTCGTACTATCATTGTCCCACCATTTGTTGAACACAATGAACAAAGTTCAAACTATTTAACTAATACAAATCAGCAAATTAATATTAATATCAGACCTTGAGATTTTAATAAAGTACATACATATATCGGCGCAACTTCAACATTAATTAAGAAAAGAATATCAAACCACATTTCTTCTTTTAACAACCATAATTCTAATAATAACCAAGGAACTTCTCTAACCACTTTAATTAAAAAACTTAACTTAAATAATACCTCCTTTTCAATCAAATGGACTATCATAAAAAAAGTTAAGTCTTATACTCCAGGCTCCAAGTCATGTCGCCTCTGCACAATCGAAGCTATAACTATAATTACTTCCCCTCAAAGTAACAATATAATAGATTCTAAAAACGAACTGATCTCTTTCTGTAAACATAAGTCCAAATTTAATTATGGTAATTTTGAAATTACATAGCTATTACTTTAACCTTTCAGATATATATAATTTTTCTTTAACATTATCGTTTTTTCTACATACTTTCTTAATACTTTATAACGTAATAATCCTTTATTTTAATTCTTTATTTCTTCTTTGCTTGGACGGTTTTTTTATCTGAAATTTCCGTTTTAGTCTTTAAATATTCCTATCTATCAATTATATCAATCTACTTACACATTCATATCCTGTATGTATATTTACTTATATTTTACTATATGCATTTACTGACATACTTACTTGCTTTATCCTGAATTTGCAGATACCGGCCATCCTCTCCCCTTAAAATATATTTTTTTATATTTTATATTTATTTTTTATTCTTAATTTTTTATTTTTATTTATGTCTTTATTTATTTATTTATTAATCAGTTTATTTATTTATTCCATTTAGTGTCTTTTAATTACTCTTGCTGACATTTTCTTAAGTAATAACCTGTACATTTCAGTTGACCGCCTTTTTTGCCATATATTATTCGCGCCTTTTAACGTTATCATGTCTGGGTCATTTTGACATTTGCTTTTCTGATTTATATTTAATTCTATCACTACTTAATCTTTTTTTCTCTCTCTCTCTTCTTCTTTACTGATTTTTTTAAATTATACTTTGTTCTCGGCAGCTATGTTAAAAGCATATCTTATTTTTCTTTTATTATTATTGGAATTTTCCCCGTTTTCCTTGTACATATTTGTGAATTATTCCACGGATTTCGGCCTTTTGGATTATTTTGGACCATCTTCCAATTACGCAATTTCCTTAGATTTTACTTGTGTGAACGGAAAATTAAGTTAACTTTCTTGGACTTACATTTTCAGAGTTTACCGTCATTGGATACCTTACCTTTCACCTGACTATCCATTCACATGAAATATCCTTTTTCTTCACCATATTCCCTCTGCTTCATTTTTGTTATAAAGTAAGATCTTTGACTTACTTGCAGTTTCATCAAATACTTTTGTATGTAAAATCCGATCCCCATTTTGCTAATTCCTACCCTCTGATGAAAAGGAAAGTATTTCTCTGAAACTCAGCAGATTAAGGACTATCAACTTATTAAGTGTTTCCTTTTGAGATTGAAAAAGAGTTAAAAACATATTTAAAGTGTTTTTTAACAGGTTTTATTAACTATTAGCTCTTTTATATATATATATATATATATATATATATATATATATATATATATATATATATATATATATATATTTTAAATAAAATACTAGGCGGAAGTTTCTCGAGAGCTCTTTCGGCTATCATCTCTTCAGGAGTAAATCGATAGCAATCTAAATAATATTGTAACGAAAATAAAGAGTTCTATTGGGGAACTTATTTAATGTGCCAACGTACGGGGACATTAATTAAATTTATTTACGTTTAAAAAACGATTAAAAATGTTGGCACAACGAGGGAGGAAAAAAAAAAAAAAAGCGGGGAAAAAAAAAAAAAAAAAGCGGGAGAAAAAATTCAAAGTTCCCCAAAGAGAAACAATGCGTTTGATGTTTCTTTTTGCCGACACAAAGAAGGTTGACGCACCGCGATAGAGACGGCCTCCAAAATCTTTAAATGGTTTTTGGAGTCCGCTCTATGTAGCACCTCGAACCAATCTATTTTATATCTATCGGCACAGCACGGGTTGTCAACCAAATGCTGGCCAATAGCAGAGTCCAAGGCTGCAGAAGGAGGGAGACCACCGAACCCCATCCTCCCTTGTCTGATCTTCGATGGAACATGCTGGTTTATACGAGTCAAAAGGTGCAAGGATGTTCGCCCAACATAACCAGCATCGCACTGGCATTTAAACTGATATACAATATTACTATTTTGGATGTAAGGCAAACTATCCTTGCGGAAAGACGGAAAAGCAGGTCTCGTAGTATATACCACACGCAAGGTTACCGAATTGAAGCAATCGTAAATACTTCTTCGAATCTGTTTTGAAATTATATTACTTCTCTCCCCTATCCACGGTAATTTCAAATAAACCGGGCATTTCAAGGGTCCAATCTTTTTAGGGGATTTAAAATCCGCAACCTTTTTGAAAATACAGTCATCAATAAGGTCAACAGGATAACCATTATTGATGAATATTTCCCTGATCTTATCGAGTTCGACATCTAATCTGTTAGGCGAACAAATCATGCAGTTCTAAAAAAAATTACAAGTGCAGACTTTCTTTTTGTCGACACTGTATATACATATGCATATATATATTTAGTAATGTGATTGATAATTTAAAATTCAAAATTTACTAAATATTAAAGTAGCTCTAGGATATTTGCCTATCGAGCTTATTATATATCTGCATTACGAGCAATTTTTTTTTTGTATTTTAATTAAATTAGTAATATTACTATCACATTAAAATGCAATCTGCTCTTTAGACTGTTGTTCTAACCCCCTTTAAATATGCATATATATATATATATATATATATATATATATGCATATACATGCTTTTTTTATGCTTATTTTGATCTGTATCTTTGGTAATTCAAATATTTTCTTTCTTTTTTTTTTTTTGGGAATCCTAAAATTAATTTAGTAGATTTCGGTTATAACATATAAAAAAAAAAACTCCTTTTCGGCAGGGTCGGCGTATCCACCGAGGACCCAGACCGGTGTTGGACGTCTGCCAACATTGTGTTTCTGGCAGTTGAAGAAGACAGACTCGTCGATTTCGACCGTATGGCCTGCTGGGCCTCCTATCTGCCGGGGATTCCTCAAAAAGTAATCCCGGCATATTATAACATATTGACACCTTACTGATCAACGTAGCCCCAAACAGTGGATGCAACATGCCAGCAATAATCCAATTTCTCTGATTTGTCCCCTTAGCAGCTATTCTTCCTGCTCAAAACCAACTACTTTGGTGAGGTTTTTGGGTCTATGATTTCTTGAACCGTATGCAAAAGAAATCTCAGGATCAACATCGACTATCTATTCATTGTAAAAATTCATGTGGTTGCCACTACAATTAGTCAACTGTGTTGAAAAATTCCTTATCTTATGTTGCCGAGCATACTATTTGTGCTTGGTTGTTGGGCCTATGTTTTGTTAAACAAACATATAAGAACTCTCTGAATCACATTTTCACTAAATATGTGGGTAGACTGTTTTGCAATTTCTTCAGGATCAGTTGCTTGTTCGATAAACGTTCAAAAACAGAAGCATAATTTACTTTTGCAATGCTAAAAAAAACAAGTAAATTTTCAAGTCTTATAAAATTCTTTGCAGTTAATGAAAAAAAAATTAAGAAATTTACATGCGGAGTTGGAACCTACAGACCACATCATGCAAAAAAAACAAAAACATGCTATCAATTTACCCACAGCAGAATTTTCACAGCCCGTTGTTCTATCGTTGTTGCTAAATGACGACATGGAAAAATGACTTTACGATAATAGATAAATTAAAATAACGGTCTTGATTATCGATTATTGGTAATTATTGAGACAAAACTTAACTAAGATTACTCCCAGACTTATACACTAAAGTTCTGTAAATTTTAAAGAAAATTTATTCAGCCGTTTCGAAGTCTATAAGGAACGAACTCACACACACACACCCACACAGATAAAGTTGTATTTATATAATTGTAGAGATAGAGATATATAAATATATATGCATATATACAGTGGATAATTACATTTTTAAAATAATATATATACCGCTCCCCATGTGGGGGTACCAAATTGGTTAAAGGGAAAATTATTCCCAGCTCACATTTAGGTAAAAATGCACTTTCGTAAATAACTGAATTCATTCAAAACATATCGCTAAAACCAAAACAAACAACATTTATGCATATATACTTATATACTATCCATTTATCTAGTGTTTCCTTTTCAGATTAAATATGTTTTTAACTCATTTCAAAGTGTTTTTTAACATATTTTATTAACTGTTTGCTCATATTATAAGCGCTATTTCCTATTTGGTTTTATCGAGCTTTTATATCTGGCTGAGATAATTTTATAAATATTAATTCTTTAATATTTATAATTTACTTAAATTTTACCATTTTGGATCATTTTGGTATATTCAATTGTAATTTTCATTTTATTTTATATACTTATATATATATACTTATATATATATATACATATATGTATACATATTTTATATATACATATATACATATACTTATACATCTAATACATAAAAGGCTGTCTCAGTATTCTCAAACTTTATCTCCTCTGAAACTAAAAACTGCAGAGTGGCGCTAGGGGCCTTAAATGATTTGATTTTTTATGGACCATTCTTTTATGAGTCTTAAGACAGTTAAAGTAGTTTTTAAGGGGTCAAAAATGGGTTAAAATTGAAAAATCGTTACACATTTTATGCATTCATCTCAGTTTAATTTTGATTTTTAATTAGTTCATATGCGTCTCACAGTGGCAACATCACCAGCTTTGAATGCGACAGTTTTGCTTTTGGTTTTGATTCTAGCTGGCAGTCAGTATCAAACTTCATTTAACTGCTGCAAATTGAAATCATCTGTTTTCAACTTTCAGGCATTGTTGGGCATCCACTGGCTGCCTGTAACAGGCAATGAAAATCACTGGCGGTTAATGCTGTGGGGGCATTTGCTTGCACTTGCTTGCATTTACTGGTGGACATGCTGCCTTTTTAATTAACAATATCTGTTCATGGCATTCACTCTTGGTCATAACTACTATCGGCCTCCATTGAACTGCTCTTCAATGAACCTCTCTGTCTTCAATGACGAACACTGTTTTTTTTAGACGGTTACCTGTGTTTGATCATTGTCAGTCACTATCGATCATGACCAGTGTTGAGCTGCATTTGACTGCTTTGAACTGAAATGGCTTTTCTTCAATATGCGTGTACTGTTATCCAGTGGTGGGCACTGTTGGACACTGGTGGTCAAGATGGTGACTAACAGTGAATTTCAGGTGATTACTATAACTATTGGACAATGGTAGTTAGTGGTAGGCTTAATCAATATAGTTTTTTTTCTTTAGTACATTTAAGAAAAACTAAAAGATCAATGTAAAATAGATGACCAAAGGAAGAATTACCTTTAAAAAGTTGATTTTTAGGGGCCTTCAGTACGATATGACCGAATATCACAGTTAAATATGTCACCGGCAAGTAATTTTTATGATATTAAGACCTTCATGTTCCCATGTTTTTCTAATACTTTAAAATAGCCTCCATTTTTGTTCTTGTTACATAAGACACCTGATGCAAGCTCCAAGCAATACAAAACACCCCTCTACCCATGTTAAAAATGGCGACGAATGAAAACAATAAGGAATGCATTGGATAATGAAGGTCTGAATATCATAAGAACTACTCGTTGGCAACAAATGTAACTGTGCAATTCCTTTATGCTGAATACTCATAGAAATCAGCTTTTTAATGGTGAGTCTGCATTTGATCCACATTGACAAAAAAAAAAAATGACAAAGACTTTTGGCCTCCCAAGAAAGGAGCACTCTGGATGCATATCAAAATTTAAATTATCTCAGTCCAGAAAGATTTGTAAATTTTTGTAAGACCTAAGAGAGGAAAGATCAAGTCTAGTGTAAGAAGAGATAGTACACTTTGCTTCTAGCCAAACAGTCCAGGACATTTGTGAAAAGAAAACGTTTCTGTGTTTTGTGTATTTTCTGCATTAGTAAAACGGTAACTTTATGGAATAAAAATATTGTTTTGTTTTGGAATAAAACTGAATAAAAAATAAAAACAAATGCAGATCTCGTGTGTATATTTTTGTTCAATTAGTTTGGTTTAAATGAGTTTATTGCCTACGAGTAACATGTATTGAATGTAAATTTTTATGACTGAAACTGCACAGTATAATGAGGTTTGTTTGAGAAAAAAAATGCAAGAACTGGCTAATCAGTGACTGTGTTGAAATCTGATGAATGTAACGCTAGAAAAATGTGTGACAGCACTATCTTGGGAAGAATGTGTCAATGGTTAAATCAGCTGAAACGTTATGCAAATAGCACTCAAGATGAGAACTGTAGTCCAAAGAATCTAAATAATACAATTTTTTGTTGTTGTTAGTTGAGCAGAGACATAAAATAAGATTACTAAAGAAAGATGTTAGAATGAACTTTATCATTAATTAAACTTTTGACCAAATGACTTTAATCTACATACATCTGATGATATTTACAATTATTTTTCTGTGAGCCTACCACACAGAAATATGTTGCCACCCAAGCAATGCTGAGTAAATAAAGCTAATTCTTAATAATTTGATGTCAAAATAGTGGTTTTCATTGAATTAACTTTTTGGGTTTTTTTTTTTTTTACATAAGTAAATATAAATTCAAAAATATTTTTATGGGTACATAATTTTATAAAACATTTGAACAATACTGGGTGCAGTGCCATTATTATTAATTGTTATGATAATTTTTTTTATATAGTTTCAACAAAAATTTCCAAAAAAATAAATAAATAAATAAATAAACAAAAAAAAACTCACAATCAAATTCGTCCTGTGAGTTCTCAACATCCCAGGATGTACAGTTTACCAAAGGTCCATAAAGAAAATGTATCTATGAGACTTATTCTATCAATGTTGGATTCTGCCCAACATGAATTGGGTAAATGGTTAGCCAAGATCCTTACACCTGTTCTGAGAACATACTCTGGATTTTGCATTGCTGATTCTTCTTGGTTTGTAGAATTTATGTATTTATGTTTTTATGACATATCCAGCTTGTTCACTAGTGTGTCTTTAGATGAAACTATTGGGATTTGTGCTGATAGTCTCTATCATACTCCCCTAGCTAAATCCTCATTTCCTGAGCATATATTTCTTGAGCTCATGGGTCTAGCTACTAAGTCAGTTGGATTCAGTTTTGACGAGAATATGTATCGTCAAGTTAATGGGGTAGCAATGGGAAGTCCATTGGCCAATATTTTTGTTGCATTTCAAGAGTAACTGCTTTTCGATCAGTTTCCAAAACCAATGTGCTATTTCTATTATGTGCTATATAGATGACATTTTTGCCATATGTTTATCCTGTATGGAAGCTGAGGGATTGTTACAATGATTAAACTTACTTCACTCTGCATTGACATTTACTGTGGAGGCTGAGGTTAAAAGCTCATTACTATTGAAAGATCCGACATGAGTTTTGTTACCAGCATATATAGGAAATCTACATTCAATACATTAGCTGGGCTTCATTCTCCCCTAAAATCAGAAAAATAAATCTTATAAAAACCTTAGTACATTGTGCTTTGTTGATTTGCTCTAATACTAAACTAGATGCTGAACTCCAAAGCATATCCGAGATTCTTTTGGCCAATGGTTATCCTTTTACTCATAATTGAAAAATGTGTAAGGGGTAAAATCCTGGTGTTTAAGCGTGGAACTTTTGTGGGCCCTCAAAAATGTTTGATATATATGAAACTCTCGTGGATTGATGTTAAAAGCCAGAAATTTTCACACAAAATTTCTACAATTGTTTCACGTTATTTTGCAACTAATGTTTGAACAGTTTTTGGGATAAGAAATGTTTTCCCCCTTCTTTCAAAAGGATAGTATCCCTATCACTCAATATAATATAGTGGTTTATCCTTTTAATGGTCAGTATGAGGCTGACTACATGAGGAAACCTGTTAAATGTTTTTGACTCCTAATGGACCAATAACACCAATGATTTCGACGATCGTTTTTATAACCACAAGTCATAATAACGAACCAATGAAAAGCTTCCACAGTTACTATAAAAATTGTCGAATTTTGGATTCAATCAGTTTGCCATCATGTCCGTCACGAACCTGCATTTAATTCTTCACCGCCATCTTTGTTACTGGGAATTACTTAACACTCAAGGTCCTGAATATGACCTTAAACTATATCCGATGGTGAGGCCCCAACTTGCGGGCTTTGGGGAGTGTGGAGCCACCCTTTAATTGCCATTGCTCCTAGGTCCACTCTGACCCGGAGTGGTAGTACCTGTTAGGGTCCCAACTTTGGGTTAAATAGAAACCGACTAGAAAAAAAACAAAAATATTCTATTAAAAAAATTGTTCTTCAAAATCACTGGATTCAACATTAAATAACCTGAAAAGGGTTGATATGCCGTAAAACAAAAACAACCAACCAACCAACCAACCACTTAACACTCAAAGTCGGAACTGCATTGAATCTTCACTGCCATCTTTGTTACTAGGAATTACTTAACACTCAGGGTCGGAACTGCACTGATTCTTCACTGCCATCTTTGTTCAGCATAATATCTCAACACTTCAAAACCATTCAGCGTTTGGAGGTTAGAATTTCCCAACATGTTCCTCCCTTCGATACACAGGCACAAAATCGGCCAACATCCGGGCATGTACATGCTCGTAAGTTGGCCATTGGTGAACATTTATTGCAGTGACAGATTTGCACTGGAAGGTACATGGATGATACTTTCTCGATCTTACACAGAGCACACTTGAAAATCCACTTAAAAATTCTCGAGGTAGTATCTATTAATTTGCATCAGCCGCCTGTGTAAGCAGAAAGAACATAGCCATAATTTGGAACTTATGAGTGTTCGATAAGACCGTTTTATTTTCTCCTTTTTCTCATTCTATTTTTTTTTTTCAATCTTTCTGCCCTCGCTAATAATTTATGGTCTTCTGACCATGTTTTTAAACGATGTTGCCCTCCTTCCGTTGCTGACGTTTATTTTGAAAAGTGTCATCCAACAGACGTTTTAATAGAATTTTTTTTCTCTCTACCCCACTCTTTATTTACACTATTTTTTCTAATTTGTGTTTTTTTTTTCAAACCATTGAATTAAAGGAGAAAAATATTATTGAAGTGTATTTTAGTTTCTGTTCGTTATCACACTTTTTCTTCGTTAACAATACATATTGAAACTATAAAAAAATACCTCAACAATCAATAATACTGGCACTGTGCCCAGTATTATTCAAATGTTTAATAAATATATAGTTTTTAAATTTTAAATGACAAAAAGAAATATTGTGAAACCAAGTCAATTTGAAAATATGCTTTGATTGCATTTGGGAAAACTGCCAGATAGTGTCAGGATAAGTTTGTTCCCTTTAACTGTTAATTAAATGAATCAAACTCCTGCAGAGAGCTTACAAAGATGGTGCCTCAGGGTTGATCTGGTCTGCATGAAGTCCGACTATTTAGTCGCAGCTATTCATTAATCTAAAGGATTGAAGGTTTTTACCCACAAGGCTCAGCAGTTACATGTAAAGTCCGGGAAGATTTGGCCTAGAACACATGAGAATGGTACAAAAAAAAAAAATTGTTATTTGATTTGTGACTCTGTATCTGACACGTTTTTGCTTGCCACTCAGAGATGACGAGACAATGATAGATTCTGCTGTTGACTCCTCCTGGAGTTTTACCAGAGCTCTATTAGACAGCTTGTGGCCTTGATACTGCTTGGTGCCAAGCATGTCCATCATGGGTTGCCCTGCTAAGAACTGGAGTTTCTGAAGGCATATCTCTGATATTACCATGTTGCCACTGTTCTTACTATGGTAAAAAAGCGTTGGACTTCAGCTAGTTAGGATAAGAGATGTGCTGAAATCACATACGATCCAATGTTACAATTGAAGGAGAATATCCTTTTACTTTCATTTTGTTTTGCTTTTTTTTTTCTATGCCTTTAACTTTTTTGGAAATAGGATTTAAAAAAATCGTTTTATTTATTATTGCACTTTTTTTTTTATTTCATTAAGTATTCGATTAATAGTAAACAGAAAAATAAGGCACTTTTGAACCTTTTTGATTTGATCAATTTCGTTTCAGTTATTGTCCATTTTGTATTGTCTTTTATGGCCTCCTAAATATTTATAAAGGTCATGGCTTAAGTCATTTTTATATCCCATACTTATTAGGTGGATTTCTATCAGTATTTGTATATTTCTGGATTTTTGAGCCATTCTTAATGCTCTGAGGATGGTGTATTTTCATTGTCCATCTTGATTGCTGGTTTAATTTACCAGCCTTAAACTGCTTGTTTTCCAAACCAATTAAATGCTTTACATTCCATTAAAACACACAAAACTTATCCCGGTAACTAGAAGAGTAACTTATGTTGCCTTTAGTAATATTCATTTGTTATATATTTGAATTATCTTCTTTTTTTTTTTCGTTTGTTGACTTCTCTACTCAATATTTTTAACTCTTTCATAGCATTCATTTGTACCTGATTTTGAATCATGTCCGCATTGAATTACCATGTTTGTTAAACAATTTAATATAATTATAAAGTGTAAGTTTTTTTTATATTTTTTGTGAATGTGTGCGTATGTAAAAAAAACACTTGCTCTACAAACCATCCCACCTTTTTTTTTTTTTTTTTTGCTAAAAACTGGCATTTTCTTGAAAACAACTAAAAAATGCTATATTTTGCTTCAATTTCAATTCAGAAAAAAAATAAATAAATAAAAGAAGGTACAGATTTTTATCAAAAGGTATGATCGACACACAGGGTATCTACAGATAAATCCGTTGATGTAACTTTCTATTAGCAAGTTTCCTTCCCAGAACATTTAATTGAAAAAGTTTTTTTTACAAGAAAAAAAAAAAGAAGCCTTCTATAGAACTTTGCCCCTGTAAAAACTTAGGCAAAACTTCTGCAGTAGGCAAAATTAATATTAAAAAAAAAATTGAAAGGTCATATTATTTAAGAAATAGAAAATAAGGTAATCATCAAATATGAAACGAATTGTTCAGGTAAATTATTTAAAAAAATTTTTTTTTTTTTTTATTACATTTTCACCCAAAACAAGGCACATTGCCACGCTACTATCAGGGACATAAGCATCAGGGATACTGTGTAGGAAGTTGGGCAGCAAGATGTCAGTTCATGTTGCACTTGAACTTTTGCATGTCAGTACAGTCGGGGAAGCAGGGACCCGGAAGGGAATTCCAAAGTCTAGGGAAGAAACTACTGGAGTAGAAGGCTCTCTTGCATCTAGGGATCTCTACTGTAAAGGGGTGGGATTTAGCTGCTTGTCAGGTTTGTCGGGGGGGCATAAGTGCTTGCAGTTCATAAGAGCATTCACCGTTAAAGTACTTGTAGAACTAGAAGACAGAGACTAGTGGCAGATGCACCAGCCCAAATATGACAACAATACTCCATACATGGGCGAATGGTGGTCTTATAGAGGTATAGGATACTTTCAGGCGTTAATAGTTTTCTAGCACAGTAGAGAGAACCCACCTTCTTCGCAGCGGTCCTGGCAATGTTCTCAAAGTAATTGTTCCAACTCATGTTTCCTGTGAACGTTAGGCCGAGGAGTTTAAAAGATGTACTTTTAGATAAAGAGTCTTTGGCCATTGCTATTGGCGGTTGGGAAGGTTTCTTGTAATTATTGAAGGAAACAAGTTTAGTCTTGGCAGCATTGAAGGTGACCATCCATTTTTGTCTTCCTCTAGTGTTTCTGCCATTTCTTTAGAGATGTGTTCATTTGTTTTCCTGTCGTGTCTGTTATAGAGCATTGTATCGTCAGCATACATACCCATCTCACAGACAATTTTATCAGGGAGGTCATTTATAAATATTAGGAATAACAGAGGTCCAAGGATAGACCCCTGAGGAACTCCTGCATTTATATCATATTGTTTAGATGTACAGCCGTCAAGGACAACCTGGATTTTTCTCTTATCTAAGAAGGATCTAATTATGTTATGTATTCTTCCAGTGATGCCGTGTGATCTGATTTTCTTGAGAAAACCCTCATGCCATACCCTGTCAAAAGCCTTAGATATATCTAGAGCTACTGCTCTACCCTCCCCGCTTTGTCCAGTGACCGGTATATACGTTCTAAGATTACAGTTAGGATGTCTGCTGTGGAACGGGCTTGCCTAAATCCATATTGTTGGTCAGTCAGAAGTTTAGCATCTGTAAGGTGATGGACTAAAGCTTGGTTAATTATTGTGTCAAATATTTTGGCGAAAAGTGGGAGGAGGCTAATGGGGCGATAATTTACTGGGTCAGTTCTTTCGCCAGAATTCTTGAAAACTGACACTACAGAAGCAGTTTTCCAGCAGGCAGGAAAGCAAGATTCATTAAGGCATTTGTTGTAAAGTTTGGAGAGAACTGGAGCTACTTCGGCAGCGCACTTTTTTAATAGCACAGCCAGGATGAGATCAAGTCCATATACTTTGCAGTGTCAAGCTTTCTTATGATAGCATGCACCTGAGCAGGGGTGATTTTCAAATCGTCTAGTGTGGCATCTGTCTGCAAAGGAAAGTCAGGGAGGGGGTAGTTAGCAGAGTCCAGTGTGGAGTTGGAGGCAAACCGTCTGGCAAGTTATGTTAATGCAAAAAATATACATACACACATGAAATTAATATAGAAATTAAACTTCAACCTTCATATTAACATGAATTTTCTTTCAATTTAAATGAAAGAAAAAGAACAGTAGAATAATGCTAATTGGAGGTGATGGTTAGCGAAAAAGAAAAAAGAAAGAAAACATGGCTGCATATTTAAAAATAATTCCAACACAAAAAATGTTTGTAATAGCAGTTTTTGCTGTTTATATACTTATTATACAATTTTTTTTTTTTTGATGAAAGTATGTTTGTTATCAAATGAAAGTTTTTTTTTTTCCAGTCTTATACTTCCATTGACATAAATTGAATAATAAAAAAAGTCACATGTAAAGCTTTTTTTCCAAGAAATTTTTGCCTAAAACAAATTTGAAAAAAATTAAATTACAACTGCAATTAACATAATTTTGCAAATAACTGGTGCGACGGAAACGTTATTCATTTCAAACCGTGTTAACCATTTTAAACCATTAAAAAATATAATTGTTTTTTTAATTGAATGATTTTACATTTTTTTCATTTCAATATATGAACTTCATTAAAAATTGAGGTTAGAAAGAGATTTTAAGATTTTGTTTGCAAGTTTAGCAGTATATCAACCCCTTTTGATTCATTTAATAGCAACAGTCAATGCTTACTATAAGCAATCCATTGTACATAATTAACTGCAATTTTACCCATAGCCAGGGGAGGGATTGCTTTCCTAAAAGTATTAGTGCATAAATGACCATAATAGAATATTCAATTGGATTTGAACTTGGTATATCAAATTCCATAGTCTGCAACAATATCCATTAGGCCAATAATGTAATCTGAAATTTTAAATAAGCATGTATTGAAAGATTGTTGGTTTAGTACTTGACTGAGATTTCCTCACTGGAAAATGCTGATGGGAGCAAATTATAGCAATTTTTGCACCCATCCAGATGCTCCCCATTTAAAAGCTAGATTCCAGAATATAAACTGACCTTGCGTCTAACATTACTGTGGTAGGAGAAAGTAAAGCAATATATTACAAAAACAACCCTCATGCATATATATATATGCATGAAAGGCATAATCACATTGACTCACTGGTTTTTGCTAGATAAACGCAGTTAAGCAACAGTGAGCCTGGTCAGTACTAAAATGGGTGATCATTTAGGAATACCAGGCACTGTATGTTACCTCCCCTTGACTGGGATATACATGTAGTTTGTAACCACATGTGAATTAGAGGTTTCCTAAAAACTTCCTAGATTGGTAGAAGTCGGTTCAGTCTGCTCAGGGCAAATACAAGGTGTGTGTGTGTGTGTGTGTGTGTGTGTATATAAACTTATTCCCAATACATTTTATCCAATATTTGAAAGTACTAAAAATTTTCTAAGTTTGATATTTTTATATTGAAATCATTTAAATTTTCAATATCTTTTTGCTTTGTTGTTAAAATTGATATTCTTTCTTTTACATGGGTTATTTTTCGATAAACCGAAAATAAAAAAATATTTACAGAAAGATGATAATTTGAAAATATTGATCATCAGTCGCAGCTTTGTAAAGAGACAAAAAACAAAATATTGGTAAATAATCTAAACTATTTGTGATACCTGCATCAGGGATGCAATGAAAACTAAAATCTTATGCCAAGATCAAACAATTTTTCTTGAGTGAAATAAAAAATTTAGGTCATTTTTTTAAACAACATTTTGTCATCTTTTTTCTATCATAAACACCAAAGCTGTTATACTTTATTTTATTTATAACAAATGAGATAAAGCAACTTTTCTCAGATAATATTTTACAAGTAATCCAATGCTAGTATTTATTATTTAATCTGAATGTTTGATTCGTGTTAATTTGCGAATAAATCTATGCATGTACACAGTTCATACATACTCTCTCTCGCAAACAAAACAGGTATGCTAATATACACATATTTTTTAATAATTATCCAACTGACACATAGCAACAGCCTCCATGAACATGTAACTCATTCTCTTCGTACATGCTAAACAACTCTTTCACACAGAATATTCCTTTGACTTTTCGAACTCATTTATTTTCAACAATTCAACCTTACATTTTTTTTTGACAAGTTGTCAATAAAAATTAATTTTGTATAGCTAAACTTTATTCTTTCATTTGATATTACTTTTCTATCTACACTGCTCCTAGTCCCGAACCCCATATTACTATTTTTAACCTAAAAATAAATAAAATAAGACGTCGTCTTTGATGTTTCTGAATGCTTGGCATAATCGCAAATCCCATAATATTGTTAAAATACCAACAATTGATCCTCATAAAATTTTACTTAAGAAAATTTGTGTTTGATCTTGGTATAGGGCTTTGTTTTTTGTTTTATTTTTGATAAGTGATAATTGAACCCTGATGACCTCAGATGGAATCCGAGGAAAATTTGAATAGTGTCATTAAACAGAGATGTGGATAGCCAATGATAAAAAAAAAACAACAAAAAAACTGAAAATGAGATCAATTTCCTAAATATGTATGTGCAGAGAGGGCAGTATAAAACATTTTTTCTTAAGTAATTCCAATATTTTCAGTTTTCAGAGAGAACTATCATAAGGAAAATCAGCTTTTGATAAAAAAAAACAAAAAAACAAAAAAAACTGAAGCCTCACATCTGTGACAGGCTTTGGTGATTTAAGTGGAAATATGCATTTTGGAAATGAAAAGAAGCGGAATATTAGTAAAAATATGAAAAAAAAAATCACATCTGATTAAACTCCTTGAAAAATTTAATACTTATTAAAACTAACTTGAATTTTCTAACTGCTAACATATCAATTTCTACAACAGGCAGACTTCTTCTACATTAGCTCTGCTTGACCTGAAAGTACAATCACTGAACTAATTTGAATACCTGCAGTATTTTGAGTATTAAATATTATAAATTTGACTTAACCAACCATATTTTTGAAGTTGGTTTATTTTTGTCCAATTTGTATTCTACTAAAATCTATTAGACTGTCTATTTCTATATATGTTTTGATGGTTCAAAACCTTTTCCAAATCAAATTCCAAACAAAAAGGATACATCAAATATTATGTGTATATTATATATAAATAAAATTAGTCTTATATTTTGTATTGTCCCAAACCAACCAAATTCAGGACACTATAGCTGCCACTGCTGATAGTTATACTTTTAAGTACAAAGTTTGGGTGTTTTTTAATGCCATATTTCTTACTATAAAAAATTAAATAAGATTCTAATTTTATGTTATGCTTACTTGTTATTGTGTAAAAACAAACGATATTCCAAGTTTTAGTGAAAACAAAAAGAGGATTTTTAACAATTATTTAGAGTTCATACTTTGAAAGTTAAAATAATATATATTATTTTAACTTTCAAAGTATAAACTCTAAATTCTTAAGTTTCCAAGCAAAGATAACTCTAATACGACTAAATTGTGATTAAGTTGTACACGATTTATCTTCTCTTGTCTCCATCAATTTTTGCTCTTAATGTTTCTAGAATTCAATCGATATTGATGAGAAGGAAAATATGCCCGTCATTAATCATCACACGGTTCTTATCCAGAATTCAACATAATTTAAAATGCCTAGTCACTGAATGAAAATGTCATATTCCAAAATCTTTTTTACGATTTTTAGTGATTAATAGCTTATCGTAGCCATTACAAAGCTGATTTAAAAATTTTTTTTTTTTAAACCAGGCAGTTCGAATTGAGTTGTCTCCCTTATTATTATGGTGGATCAAGACACACCATTATCGCTTCCTCATACAATTTAATTTTCTTAGCTTAAAAAAAGAAATAAAAACTACCGTATTATCAATTTATGTGATTTTTCGGAATATGACAATTTCTTTCCATGACTGGTATGTACATAAAGATTTTTGTATTTTTTTAAATTAGGTTGAATTTTCGACTTAAACCTATCACACTAATTTTAAGTCCAAGACGGCGATCAAGAATGCCAAGATGCTAACTTCTGTTTGACCTCATCATTCAGTTGACAACCTAATTTTGTTTGGCTTTATATGTTAACAGATCATAAAAGGTATTATAGTAATAATAGCTACCTTTTTACAAACTTATTTCTAAAACATAACATTTACAGTTAAAACAAAATACTTGTTTTCAGCAAAACTTCAAAACTACATGAACAAGTTTGCTTAACAAACGTACAATCGCATTTATATATTAGCGATTTTTACATTTCACATAATGTACAACCGATGAAATTTAATAAAAAGCTAAGTTCTTGTCCAGAATTCAATCTAATTAAAAACAAAAATGCAGAAACATCATTATGACGTATGAACCCGTCATGGAACAAAGATGTCATATTCCAAAAGTCACATAAATTGATCAAGTAGTTTTATTTTTAACTAAGAAAATCAAATTTTATGAGTAAGCAAAAAGAGACTATGTTGAGTCGTTATCTTGAAAAAATAAGGACAGATAACTCCACAATAATTCAAACTTGCGAGATTATTCTGATAATGCTAACGATTTCATGTTAATCACTTAAAATCGTTTAAAAATGATTTTCTTTATAATAAAAAAAAACCCTACTTCATCAATTTGTGATTTTTGGAATATGACATTGTCATCCTGTGATAGATACGTACATCAGAAAGAATTTCTTGTATTTTTATTTTATTTTATTTTTTTATTTAGGTTGAACGGTCGACTTGCACCAAAAGTTACACTGGAATAATTTATCTTTCTTTGATGAAGAATATTAGAATTAAAAAATAGAAATGTTTCATCTAAAGAACAGGAAGACTCAATTTCAATCTTTTATTGCACAAAGCAGAAATTTTCATATTTTAATTAATTTTATATTTTATTATTCTTGCAGTATAATTAAGCCGAGAAATAGATAAACAAAATGACATCAAACGCATTAACATTTAATTTTCTACCAACCTGTATACTTTTAAAGTGTAGAAACTGATTGTAAAATTAATTATCTTAGAATTTGTTATCTTCAAATTGAAACATGAAAAAAAATTGTCGACAACAAAGTGAGGATAGGCCTTTTTGGCATAACAGAAGAAGTCATGGCCACTTATGACAGCTATGAATAAGTCTCAATTTGTAGTCAGCAGAAAACGGAATTAGGCTAAAATCGATTCTGTATATAAAATATTTCCTGTTACTTTCGGTTTTGGTTAAAAATAAGTTCTTTTACTAAAAAAAAAAAGAAGTTATTTTTTCTTTTAATGTTATCTATATAAATAAAACAGTAGATGTGTGTGCATGTGTAGTGAAAATATTTAACCAATAAATTCTGAAACTACTGGTCACATAACACTTAAATCAACGGAAAATAGTAATCATACACCAACGATGGTTTATAACGTGCAAAATTTTGGATGGATGAATAACACGCACAGAAATATGTTGGCAAGTTGAAATGCAAAATGTTAATTTCAACTTGCTATTGCTTGACATTTCTATTACTTTTGTGCATGTGCAAATTCATTCATAGCTTGAAGTGGTTTAATTTTAAATCTTTTTTATCTATCTGTCAATAGCTGAAATAGTAGGGAACGCGATTGGAGTGCAAAATGTTTTGGTTTTGATTCTAACTGATGGTACCCAAATCAGTTTTAAAAAAAACTTTTAAAATCAATACCATATATATATATATATATATATATATATAATATTCAATACAGAATTGACTCTGTAATAATAAATACGCAATCATCACGAATTAAAATATATTTAAGTGCATTGCATGACCGGGCCAGACCAAGTTTTAAATATACTAAAAACATAATTTTCAAAAACATTTTTCTTTTATGAAAATATTTATGTAAGTAATTTTAATTAAAAAAATATTTAACGAAATTGATTTTAATTCACAAATAAAATAAGGCTTAATACGATTGTTAAAGAAATTACTTCATGAATTATTTTTATAATTAAAAAACGTTTTATACTTCTAAAACACTATTTCATTAAATATTTTTTTTTATTAAAAAGAGAAAAGAAAACTTTACTTGATATTTTCAAAATAATATAAAACCACCTCAGTGAGTAATAATTTTTGTAAAAATATTGTTTAAAAAAAATCTTACATTTCCAAAATAATTAAATATTTTTAACTTAAATCGAATTTATTAAATATATTTATATTTAAAATACTAGTTCTTCTGAAATAAAAACAAAACGAAAACATAACTGAATACTTTCCTTTTGTAAACTTATTTTAACCAAAACCGAATGTAATAGGAAGTATTTTATATCTGAAACCTAGTTTGGCCTAACACTGTTTTCTGCCAACTTCATATTAGCACTTATTCTGTTATGTCACTTTTTTTCTGTGCTTTGGTGAGTCAATTCAGAGATAATAAACCTTAGTTTACACATTTGAAAAGTATACAGGTCAGTAAGAAAACTATATTTTAATATGTTTGGTGAAATTAATAGTTATATTTTTTTCTTTTTCTATTTTTTTTATTGTTAACTATACTGCAAGATTACAAATATTTTTTTGTTTACAATTTATTCCTTGTTTTCTTAAGTTTATTAGTAATTGTTTATGCAGATGGAAACAATTGTATATGTAAAAGGTCATAAAAAATAATCTATTCTTATGTTAGACAAGTATTTTAAATTAGTCAGTTGATAAGACATAAAGCTAGGTTACAGAGTAGGGCTATATTCTCAATGGCTTCCTGGAATAGAATAGACAAATTTTTCACAAAAAATATGGAAACTAATTCTGGTGACTTAATTTCGTAATGAAATTTTGTGAAAAAGAAAATTTTTAAAATTTGTTTTAATATTCAGCATTACTCAATAGTAAAGAACAAATGTGTAATTAATGTGAAAAACTTTGCTTTAATGTTCAAAAATATAAAGTATTTCTGAATATGTATTTTTGTAGATGTCAAGGGGGAAGTACTCAGTACATAATTACTTCCCTTTGTCTTAGAATATTCAGTGATTAAGGAAAAAATTATTTACTGGGAGAGTTACCTTAACCGGAACAATTATTTTCAGAAAGAACTGAAGTGAAATGAAATATATTCATACCAATAATATAGTAAGAAAGAAAAAAAAAAAAAAAAAAATGGCTTAATCTGAATCAAGCATCGATTTCAGAGGGATTACTCTTTGGTCTGATTTTGAAAACTCAGTAAAAAGATTGTTTATGTAAACATGTTTAGATGCAAGTAGTTAACAAGGATCATAAAAAAATAATTTATTCGCTAGTTAAAAAGCTTTTAAACTTTCTATGTCAAATGTAGAGGAATTGTGGTTTTCTAGGTTAATGTATGAGCATTTGAATGAATTCAAATTTTGAATTGTGTAAGGAATTGATTGAGCCCTAGGAAGATTGCAATATAAAGTACTTATTTGATCCTAAGAAAGATCCCATTTAAATATTGAAAAATGCAATAGCATAACTATGCCTCTGGCAACATGAAGTAAAAAAGTAAATCAAATAAAAAGAAAACGATTTATTTTTGATTAACACATTACTGAAAATCTACACCCTTTTATATAACCCAAATCAAAGCGCCCTTAAAAACAAACAGAACAAATATTCATCTAGAGGATCAGCTGACCCATCTCCTTTACATTGCAACCAAAATATTCATGTTTTCTTACAAAACTATCATGGTAATTAACTTCAGAATTCAATTTTTTCTTTCATTTTCAAAGTATGCAAATAGATTTTAAAAAAATGTAAATCTAATTAAAAGTTGATTGTGCCCTTATTTGATTACAACTAACATGAAAAAAATGTATCATTACTTTGGTCGATATGATTCAACTACTTATATATTGATGTAAAAATGCAGAAATATGAACTTACAAATTTGAACAGATTGGATTCATGCAATGAATAAAGAAACTGTCTCAATTCACTATAAGTTATCTGCACTTAAATATCTGCACATCAGTTGAACACCATTAAGAGCTTTCTAAGTATGAAAACATGAGCTGAACAAGTCTGAATAGTGGTTCAATCTTAAATTATTCTTGTATCAAATCTTGTGTTTGTAACAGTGTCATTAGGAAAATAAGATATTTTGGCATGAAAACTACCAAAAAATAAAGAGGGTAATAAGAAATATGAAATCATGATTGTCCAAGAAGATCATGTCTATATGTTGGAGATGAGTATTTGAAATTATTTCGAATTGAAGTCATCCATTAGAGAGACACAAAGCTAGGTAACAAGTGACCATGGATGGTCTGTTCATAACCATCTGGAAAAGAGAACAAGTGAAATTCTATAAATATCTAAAGTAACATTAGTGATTGTTTAAATTGTGTCAATATTCAATGAAATTCATTCATAGCCATCATTTATCTATGCAGATTCCAGACATGAAAGCAACAACATAGTCCACACAAGTCAAATTATGCCAGAAGGCAATCACAGACTGGAATGTACAATAGTCCTATATTAACTTGGAAATCAAAATTTGTCTTTAGTAGATTCACCCAGTAATAGTATAGTTCAGCTTCAGACAGATATCAAATCGTCATTAATAACAGATGCCATTCTCTCCACCCAAACAACATCAAACAGTCCTTCTTGGACATTTATAAAACAGCAAGAACTAAATATGATAAAACATTTAAAGCTCATATTATGTAAACCTTCTCACTGCAACGCTATGAACATTTTGTAAAACGTCCATAAATCTGCTAGCAGTTAAGATATTCATCTCTTTTTCACAATGGGATTATGTGGCACAAAGAAAAAACAAAAATGGAAAGTGGAATTGAAGAGCCAGCAGTCTAGAGGATGAGCACTCTGGCCTGAAAAAAAAAAAAAATGCCTTTGCAGTTTTGTTGGCATTTCCCGGTAAAGGTGCTCCAGACAATTAGCAATAAACTAATCCCTTCTCAAAGAGAAGGCAAAGCCTGGGAGGGTTGACCTAGAATTGCATAGGACCTTAATCAAACAGGGAATAAACCATTTCAACAATGACATAGACTGCTAACTTTGGTACCAAGTTTGCAGTGGATGTATACAAGTTTTTCATATACCCACTTTTAACATATCACATCTTTATTTCTCATAAGAATTTATGATGTACTAGCACTAGGCATTATTCTGGAAATAAAATGTCTTATATATTAGAATTGTTTGCTGATGGAAAGACAAACATCTGGATCCATCAACAAACAAAAGTTATTGATGTCAATCCTGCCATCAAGACATCCAAACACAGATGGGCAGGGCACATAGCCAGACAACATAACAGATAGTCCATCAGGACAATAGAATGGGCACCTCGTGAACATAAGATGGCAAAAGGAAGATCAAGAACGAGGTGGATGGACAACCTGATACAACACATGGGTCACACATGGCAGTGGATAGGATAGATCGGGAGATAGATGGCTAAAGTCCAGGAAGGGGTTAGACTTATTGATTTATAACACCCTTATCGATTGATTGATATATATTCAAATATATACTAGAAGATGAAAGCAGAACATGCATAGAAATCTTATTTTAAATAGGTAAAAATACAAAAAGGTACAAGCATTTTTTACTATTATTTTTAGAGTAGATTTTATCACCAATTCACTTAAATACAAGGACTCAAATTGTTAATAATTATCATCATTGGAGTCCACATTAGATTTTACCTTAGAAAGTTCTGTTTAATCTAGTTACAGGGCTTTTTTTTATATAAATAAACAAAATATAATATCTTTGTTGTTTATGGATGTCCAGCATAAACACAGACTATTTGCATATATATATATATATATATATATATATATATATATATATATATATATATATATAAAATAAAGTTACCTTTGGATTTCTCATAAGATTCCATCAGAGAAAAGTGATTTGATTTTGGCATAAGGTTTTGTTTACAATTTCAACCTTTGGATAGAGACAAAAACACCACAAATATTCTTTATATATTAACACCTTTAACTTTAGTCTGCATTGTGAATAGTATTAAATCTGTATAACACTAAAACTTTGTGAGTCTTGTTTGTTTGTTTCCATGCACACTGGATGGCATCACTAAGGGGTAAGGTCATCAATAAAAACAGAGATGGAGGATAACCATAGATGGCATCACAAGATGAGGATATCATCCATCAAATTACAGAGGAGCAGGAGAGGAAAAATTCTTTACTTAGACACATGTCTAGACTTCTTTTTCATCTCAAACAAGTTATGTAGTTACCAAGACATAAAGAGTTACTGAGATTAGAGACCAGATTTATAGATGGCATTTTAAGTAAGGAGTTACGCAGAAAGATGTTGACATTACATTTAAATTTCTGTCTGCTAGTCCAGTCTGGTTGCAAGCAGAAAGGGTATTCTAAAGGCAAGCAGTCTTAGGAAAGGAGCTATTAGAGTAGAATGTTTTCTGGCATCTGAAGACCTCTACAATGAAGAGGTGGGATTTTGCTGCTAGGTCTAGTAATACTTTTAAATTTAAGTGTAGATATTATTTGCTAGGAAAAGCAGGTTATTAGGTATGATTGGCAAGGTTTGACCTTAAGGTCAGCTAAAATCTCATATGAAGGTAGATATCTGATTGATTTGTTTCATCATGTGAGAAAATAGTTTAAGTTTGCTTTTTCACTTGCAATCTGAATTTTAAGGAATAAACAGTAAATACAAGATCCTGAAGGGAGGAGGGTTTAGATCCATTGTAATTCCAGACAACTTTTCATTAAGGAAAGGAGCTCTAGCAGTTAAGGTGAATAAAATAGAATCAACATTGAAATGATGTTTCCTGCTTCAAGTTACCCTTCCTCAGCAAAAATTAAAAAAATCAGAGCAGCTCCACCTTTAACTGCGAAAGAAAAAAAGGATTTAAGGAATACTTAACCAGCTCACAAGATATATCTACTGCTTGAATAAAAATTTGGTGCCCTTTCTCTTGTCATGATGAGTAAGATATTCTTTTACAATCCTGCATAACTGTTTGCATAAATGCTTTCATTTATTATGTATAACAGGGATGTGAGTCACCAATGGCAAAAAAAAAAAAAAAGCTGAAATCAAAATGAATTTCCCAATTTGGAAGCCCCCACCCCCAATCAATTTTCAAATGCAAGTGGGTCATTAATATCAACTTTTGTGTAAAAAGAATTAAAAAAAAACATGATCATTAGAAAGAAAATGACTCCTAATGTGTATGTGAGGTGCAGGTCCTTCTTCTTGAGACAAAAGTCTTCCCTTCTACTTCCCTTTACCCACACCATAAATGGTTTTGGAGTATGGCATCAGTGAAAGTAAAACAAATCAAGCCGAGGAAGAGAGAAAAAACACAAAAGGAGAAAGAAAAATAAATCAAGAAAGAGAAAGAAAGAAATAAAATCAGCAAAGTAACGACCAATAAAATTAAAGGCGTAAAGCTCTAACGATTCAGCAAAAATCAATCTTTGCTAAAAAAAAAAAAAAAAAAAATGAAACAAAAAACACACTTTCTAAATTCAAAGTAAAAGCAGAATTCCACTTCTTCAGATTTACAAAAATGCAGAAGTCTCACATCTCTGATATAACAAGAATTGTTTAAAATTCAAAGTTTTATATTAATTAGAAACTATTTAAACTCATGTTCTTTTTGTTGTTTTTGCAATAGATTGCTTGATAAACAAATAAACATCGCAAGGATATGGATATTAGGAATTCAAATTTATTAGCAAGAATTTGAAAACAATAAAAAAAAATGAAGTAAAAAAAAAAGTCCATATCCATGTCATATCAAGCCACTGATAAATTATTATGATACATCTCTTGTTAGAAGTTTTTATATATATACACACACACACACGGAAAAAAAAACTATTATGAAAATTATTAAATTATTATTAAATTATGGAAATTATTGTGAAAAACTATTATTATAAAAAAAAAAAACTTATGCAAAGAATTTTTGCTTTAATGCCCTTTTTATTCTTACAATTTTCTGAATAGTCTGCATTATTTGGATATTCAGACTATGTTTCTCATCTTTCATGTTATTCTTACAACATTTCAGTTAATGTAACCTCCAACCATCTTCATAGGTGTATTTCATCAAACTATTTAATTTATGGGGTAGGATGGAGGTGAATAGCTTGTTCTTGTTCCTCTAAATGATAAGTAATAACTAATTCTGGTGCTGTTTTACAATAGTTCACTATGCATGGGGAGGCAACTCTTTTTTACATTTTTTTTCATCTCATAATTTAGGACGGCCGATACAATATTTTTTATTAAATCAAAACATTAAAGAAAAGAAAGCTGCGACAAATTTTTTTTAATGTAACAAAATTAATAACATTAATAATACAATGTAGTCTTTACACAACAATTAAGAAAAAACCAACGAGCCAATGATATTTTCATTAAATGAAAACATTTTTTTAAAAAAGCTGCGTCAATTTTTTTTATTTGATTAAGTGTAAATGTTTTGGTAAGGTCTTTAAAAATTAGTCTTTAACTTAAAAAAAAATACAAAGAATGAAATTCTTTAATAAAACAAGTATGAAACTTTTAAAGCTGTCGCAACTTTTTTTAAAATTTAACAAAGCTTACAACATTAATAACATCAACATCTAGAAAAAAATGAAAAAGTGATGATTGTTTGTAGAGGAATTGTAAAACAGCTTTACAAGTTTCATCCTTGTTTTATTAAAGAGTTTCATTCTTTTGTATTTTTAAAGGTTAAAGACTAATTTTTTTGAAACCTTACCATAACATTTACTTTTTAATTTAAAAAAAAAAAAAAAAAAAAAAAAAAGTTGCCACAGGTTCTTTTTTAAATGTTTTCATCTAATGAAAATATTGTTGGTTCATTGGTTTTCTTTTTATAGTCACGTAAAGACTACCTTTTGTATTATTAATGTTAGACTTTGTTACATTAAAAAAAAATTGTCGCGGCTTTCCGTTTCTAATGTTTTAATTTAGTAAAAAATATTGTTGCATCAAGTCTTAAATTATGAGATAAAAAAAAAAGGAACGAATCTCTTAGTAAAAGAGTTGCCTCTCTCTGCACAGTGAACTATTGTAAAACAGTACCTGCCATTCTTCTAGAGGTTGAATAGTCTATTCTTAGTACAGGTGATACAAAGAATACAATTATGAATTACTTAAAACTGCTAACCAAATATGGCTGATGGAACTAGAGAAATCTCTGGTTGTGGATTAAACAAGTCAAGTATGCGAAGTCCCTTTCCATGAGTGAAAAATTTACTTTCACCATGACTAATGTTTGTGTAAAATTTAAAAAAATTCAAGGCGTGGTTATTAAGTGCAAATAAGTGAATGCACAAACGATTTAGGGGCAATTTTACCTCTAGAATTCTATGATGGCTCCTGGGGGATTGGGTGGGGGGGGGGGACACAACCAGAATTATTCCAGAAAATCAATTCTGGCAAAAATTTACTCTCACCATGACTAATGTTTGTGCAAATTTTTTTAAAAATCCAAGGTGTGACTATTGAGAAACATGCGAACAGATGAACAGGAGTGAATTACTAGATCCAATCCTTCCTTTGTTGGTGAACCAATAAAGGATTCCATTAAAATTCTGTACAGATTCCTGAATTCGACACGATGCATCTGAAGAAGGTTGGAGATTACATCAGACAAAACATTGAGAGAATAAAATGCAGAATTAAAACAATTGTCCGAATAATCCAAACTATAAATCCTCGTCTAAAAAATTCTGAAGCATTCCAAATAGTCCATTTGGTATTCCAGTCAAATTGGTGAACATAAGTTACGTGAGTTTCTTGTTCTTATGTTTGAAACTTATATACACAAATTTGACTGGAATACCAAATGAACTATTTGGAAAGTTGAAAAAATAAAAAAAGCATTACAAAATAAAATAAATCTGTTATTTAATAACATTTGCTATAATAAAGTCATACTGCTTATATATATAGTGTAGCATAAGTAATGCCCTTTTTTATTCTAATTTTAATAAGGATTTGTAGTAAATATTTTAATTACTTTAATACATCATATTATTTACTTTATTAATCTACAGTCATACATTTTTGTTCAGTAAAATTTGAAAAAATTAAATAGTGTTACTCACCTTGCACTATATAAATTTAGACAATGGAAAAATAGAAAATAATGGGAGGTATTACTTATGCTGTGTGTATATGTAATAACTATAAATAAATAAATGTTGTCATGGATGTTATTTATTGTTTACCTGTTATATAGGTTTCATGTCTCATGAAATCTTACGATAGAAATAAAACATTTCTGGCAACGTTTGTTAATTTTTTTCGCCATTGATGTTATTTAGTTAAGGAGATAAAATTGTGCTTATTTAGAATTACACTTAAGAAAAATAGACAAATCTTTATGATGTACGCAACAGTCACGGAATGAAGTTGTCATATTCGAAAAATCACATAAATTGATGAAGTAGTTTTTTTTAAAAAAGAAAATCAAATTTATGACCAATGAGATCATAGAGCTGACATTCTTTTTTAAATTCAAGGGCAGACAATTCAATATGATTACCGAGATTTACAGATCATACTATGGATGTCAAAAATTATTAATTGCTAAAAATTTTTAAATTTAATTTTTTTATTAAAAAAAAAAAAAAAAAAAAAAACTTGATCAATTTATGGGATTTTTGAGATATAACACCTTTGTTTTGTGATGAGTACATACATCATAAAGATTATTCTGTATTTTTGTTTTTTAATAAAGTGTAAGCACATTGAACTAGTGTCAAAATGAAAATGTTATTAAAATTATTGATCAAAGATCCCATGTACAGACACTGATCCAATCAGAACATTGAAAAATTATTTTAATAACCAACGGATTTTAAGTTTTATTCCTGTTAAAAGATTGCAAGGGATGTGAAACATACGTAACGATGAAACAATAAACATGACAATATTAATACATTTGTTGTAATTTATTATTCTATTTTAGAAATTAAAATTTAAAAATATGCAGCTGTTTTTGTGTGGGTATATATTTCTGAGGAAATATACTTTATTTCCTTATAATATATACCAATCCTTATTTAAGAAGCTCAATGTAATTACAGAGCAATATAATGAATGAATGACAAAAGTCTATATTTTAAAGTTCATGATGTTGACCATCTTACAATTTATTCCTTTAATTCAGTTGACATTTACAATTTTTTTTTTACATAGGCATCACCACTTATCAAGGCCAAGAGGCCACTCGAGGATAAGGTTTAAAGAATGTACAGTAGAAATTGGACAATATAGTAATCGTTAGTAATGGAAATTCGGTAAATTTGTTAACAAGTGGAACGGCTCATCAGAAACTTGTTCACGTTAGATTTGAAGACAACCATATTGTAGTCAGCTGGAAAGCAGGAAAACAGAAGATAATTCCACAGCATGCAGTTCTAAGAAAGAAGCTTTGTTCATGGAATCTACATTTAGGTTTAAGCACAGATAAAGAGTGGGGGGAATTATTGATAGTGTTTTCTGCTAGACGAGTGTTTCTTGTGAAAGTTTGGCGGGGGGGGACCATAAACTGAAGCTCAGTCGAACACTTTCCATGAAAATAATGATACAGTAGAGACAAACTCGCAACATCTCTTCTGTGAGATAGAGGTTGCAAGGAAGAGAAAAGGATATCTCCTACGAGGCTACGAAGTCTATATTTAAGTCTATCAAGGCAGGACAAGTCCTTTCTAGCAGCTCCTGCCCAGATGTGGCAACAGTATTCCATCATTGGACGTACCTGGCTCTTATATAGATAGAGAATTGCGTCAGCAGTGAGATATCTACTGGATCGATAGAAGGATCCCACCATTTTTCTAGCGGCCTTGGCAACAGATTTGATGTACCTGTTCCATTTAAGATCAGGAGTAAAGGTCAAACCCAGAAGCTTGTCAAAACTTGAGGCCTCCTCAAGACGAGAGCCATTCATTTCAACTAATGCCAGATGGAGACCAGAACGTTGATGATGTAAAGAGAAAAGCTTGGTTTTAGGTGCATTAAAAGTAACCAGCCACTCCTTTCCCCATTGTACCACGTGCTCAAGAACAAAGGAAAGAGAATCCGAGAGAACTTGGTCGTTTACTGACTTAGATGTGCTACCATAGATGGTAGTGTCATCAGCATAAATGTCTACGAATGATGTAAGGATGTGATTTGGAAAATCATTGATGTAGATCAGGAAAAGAGTAAGCCCAGGATGGACCCCTGAGGGACTCCAGCATTAATACTATGAGCTTCTGATTTTTACCCAACTACTACTCTTATGAACCTATCAGAAAGAAATGATTTAATAATTGAGAAGACATTTCCAGCTATACCATAGCTAGAGATCTTGTGAAGTAAACCTTTATGCCATAATACCCTATCAAAGGCCTTAGATATGTCAAGAGCAATTGCCCTAGAAAGGTTGCCTCCATCGAGAGATTCGCTAATCCTATGGGATATAACTGTAAGCACATCTGCTGTAGATCTAGCAGAACGGAAACCATATTTTTGACAGTATCGGTTTTGTAGCACAAAATCAATCAGTCAATCTATTTTGTTCCTAACTCATCAGAAGAAATAGCAACAATCAATCCATCGAAAGGAGATAAACTGCGTTTTGACATGATTAAAAATCTGTAAATTAGAAGAGAAGCTATGGCATAATGTAAACATATAAGGTATTTGCAGCTTCTCTTCCAATTTTTGGATTTTTAATCATGTCAAAACACAGTTTATTTGCTTTTGATGGATTGATTGTTGCTATTTCTTCTGATGAGTTAAGGGCAAAATAGATTCACTGATTAATATAATAATTAAGTGATTGATTTTGTGCTATGAAACAGATACTGTCAAAAATTGGTAATGTCAACTGAATTGAAGGAATAAATTGTAAGATGGTTAACATCATGAATTTTGAAATATAAACTTTTGTCATTCATTCATTATATATTAGTAATCCAGATAAAGTTTAAATCCACAGGATCCTTACTGTATTTAAGTAAGAGTTTTCAATAACAGAACATTTTAAACAATATAGACATTTTTATTTATGAAACCTCAAATTCGAATTCCATCAAACGAAGTTGTTAGGAAAAGACATCGGTCTTCAAGTTAAGCTGCCCTTTTGGTGTAATTGAAACATGTTTGGAAAATGTGTAAGCAAATAATGTTTATATAAATAAAAATCTTTATACTTTTTAAAATGTTCTATTATTGAAAACTCTTATATAAAGGACAGTAATGATTCTCTGGATTTTTACCCTGTGGATTTAAACTATATCTGGATTAATATATATGTGTTATAATTCAAAGACCTGCTATAAATTATTAGTAGTAAAGCTTATATATGATTTTCTTCAGAAAGTTAGCTCTGAAGAAACCAAAGAGTTGAAACATTAGTACTGTCAATGCATGCCAAAGAACTTATGTACATGTATATAAATATATATCAGTTTTGTTAGTATGGCAGTCATATCCAGCCATGTTAATTGCAAGGACAAAAAAATAAAATAAAAACTTAGAAGATACAAATGGCACAAAGTATCTAAATTTTAACTTGATCCACATACTTAATATGATCGGTTGAGTTTATTAAGTACTCATTTTGTAAAAAATAAATAAATAAATAAGAAAAAAAAAAAGGAATACACAAATAGCAGACAGCAACAAAATGATTCATAATTCTATAGAATAATAATATTAATAATAATGTAGCAAATAACAAAACTCATATCGAAATATGAAAAATTACTTAAAAGGTTATCAGTCTAAGAAAAGTATCAACATCAGGTCCAAATTATAATTCAAGACCTAGTTTTAATTCACCTTCCTTCTCCTAATGAAAATACTTCTTTTACAATGTTAGCATATATCTTCTAAAAAAAGAAAAAAAGAAACAAAAATATTTAAATGAAAATAGTTCAGTTATTTTATATACATTTATTTGTTAATATAAATCTTTTCATCTAATATTTTCCTTGGTTAAAATTTTACTTTTGCTAAAGGATTTGAAATAGAGTTTATTTTCACATTTTTTTTTCAATTAACATCTACAATACTTTCTGTTTCATAACAGATTTCTTAAATTTGCAGTTGAAATTCAGAGAAACAAAACATGGTTGAAATTTTGTGTTTTCTCCTTTTACCAGTGTTTTTTTTTTTTCACTCTTTCAGAAATTGATAAAAGTATAGAAACGTTAACTCAAGAATTCATAAACTCCCAAAAGCAACACTGTACATAAAATCCATTAGAATGAAATTCTCTACCAAACCTGTTTAGCTTTAATGTGTGAAAACAAATAATTTATAAGATATGTTAAAAGTAAAAAATAATTAACACTCAAGCACTCTGAAATCAAACAAAATGGTAGAACCTGTGTAATTTTAATGTTTGTAAATGATTTGTATGAATTTTTTAAATGGTATAATTTGGTTTGGTTGTTTTGTTTCACAGCATATCAACCATTTTCAGGTTATTTAATGCCGAATCCAATAATTTTGAAAAAAGTTTTTTTTATATCTTCAAATATTTATTCATGGTGTTTTGTAGAGAAAAATTGTTTTTGTTTTTGCAGGACATGATTGAGTTTTGCAAAAAGGGAAAAAATTAATGTTTAGTGCATCTTAGGTCAGACAGTCTGATCTGGTAGCACCAGATAAATGGTATATAATTTTCACATGTAAAAGCTATAGGTTCAATAGAAAATCTCATTCTAACATGTGTTGTTTTATTTACACGTTTTTAAGTGTTAACTATTCTGTACTTTTGCCCAGATATTTCCTGAATTTTTTTTTTATATTTGTTTAAATACTCCATAAATTGTTTTATAAAGATAATTAAAAAAGATAATTTCATTGCTAACAGGTTACATTTGATAACATTAAAAAAAATTAAAAATTAAGAAATTTAAAAACGTTCTACATGGCATCATTTATTAAATCTTAAGAATGCAAGATAAAAATAGTAAGATTTAATCTTAAGAATTTTGTTTCTAAATGTTAGAAAATTTTATTAATTTTAACATTAGAGATTGTCATGCTTATATTGTGCAGAGTAAATAGGCATATATTTACAGAAATGACCATAACTGGTCGTTCAGTTTAATAGTCAAATTTTTTACATTCTGAATTATACAAAGATTTTTAATTTGTTTGAATTTTGATAATGAAAACAAATCAATAAAAACAAAATTCTGTTAATATATATTATAGTAAATATGGTGACCATCTCCTCCTCTCCCCAAAAATTGCTAACAAAATTTGTACCCTCTCTATTGTAGAAAGGACTGAATTTTATTAACAATTTTAAATCATATTCACTATAAATAAACTTCAGTTTATGCCTGACTTGTTTACCAAGTTCCAATCATAAATGCTCAACAGTTTTTGTTTTGTTGTCATTCAATGATATGCAGGGACACTTTCATGATCGTCTCATCAATAAGAGAGTTTGATCTTGAATGGAATCCACATTCACTGATTTCTATCTGTGTGATTTTCTTAAAGATAATGAACTGAGGAGGTCCATGACAGCCCAAATCGAAGAAAATACTAAGAGAGGAGTGTGTCAGAGTTATTGACAATTACACACATTATATCTAGGTGAGCTTATCATTGAATAGTGATAAAACAAAAACTGTTGGATGTTCATCACTGAAACTTGGACAAGTGAGGCATAAACCAAAGTTTATTTGGATTAAATATGATTGAATTGGAGAAAGGATTGTGAATTTTATAATTATTAATGAGTGGCATCTTTGGAAGGAGAGGAGAGGTCACCCTGTGCATGTAATGTGTGTGTGTGTGTGTGTGTGTGTGTGTGTGTGTGAAAATATAAAGAACAAGCCTTTTATATAGTTTAAATTGATTTTTATTGGAATCAATGTCCCAAGTAAAATAAAGCTCAATATTCAAACCTTAAAAGTTTTTCAATAGTTACAATAGGGGTATAAATAAATGGCATATCAGAATTATAACTTTGTAATATCAATTTCGAAACAAGAAAACTTAAATGCAACAAACCCTAAAGATGGGATTTTTATGTTGCGAATTGAACTTGTTTAAGTATGCTCTGAATTTTATCCAGAATAAGTATAAGTTTTCTTTGTTCCAAAATTTACATAAAACCACAGTATGATATAATCCTGATCAGTCATATATATATATATATATGTGTGTGTGTGGGTGTGTGTCTATTTAGGCAGCATTCTTTCATTTAAGGAAACATTGTTAGACATAACAGAATTTATTATGCTTAATTATACATATATTTTTTTTCAATTTCTATAATCTTTTTTGTGTCAAAAAAAAATTAATGCATGTTCACTAAGTATCACTAGCACTTTCAATTCTTTGCTGAATCATCTACAGGCAAAAAAAAATGTATGCAATAAGTAACAACATTTTTAAATATTTAACGTAAATACAATTTATTCTGTGATGTTAATTCTGGCGTTCTGGAATTTAAATTGTAAATATTCTTCTGGAACTGCACCGGTTTGTTGTTTTGAAGTCTAATGACTTTACATGTCGCATTCTCGGCTGTTTTTGGAAATTCTTTTCTCTAGCATTTTGTTCATTTGTTACCCAATGAAATAGTTCACGATGAATCAAAAATGCTACCGATTCTTATGGAACATTCATTTTTTTTTTATTTTGACACAAAAATGATTAGAAAATTTGAACAAATAAAAAAGGTATAATAAAACATTGAGATTTTCTTAACAAAATTTAGTGATGAATAGAAAAAACTGATGGACCAAACAATACAAACAAATAAACTTATATATAAGGATTTTAGATTTCACAAGAAGGAAGACCCGACATTGCCCAAGATTGAAATGAGGAATCCAATACTCTCCTGCCTTCAGCCCATACTATCATATTGCCTTTTTTCTTATTTCTGGTTCAATTTTTTAAGTAGGCCTAACTATGGATGTACTCAGCTTGAGTACATAGATTGGGTGGGAGGAGTGCAGGCAAGGTGATATTAATTGAAATAAATTTTTATAACTTTATAGTATTTAATCCCCTTGAGACATCTAATATTTCCTGGGGCCCCTGCACATTTCTGTTCCTTATTAACATTTATATTATTTTTTTTTATGTTTATAATTTTCTAGTAATAAAATAAAAAATATTTGCTTTTTATGGATGCCAAGCACAATCTCAGATCCCATAATAATATTGTACTTCACTTGATCAAAAAGAAATATACTTATCCAAGTTCCCTGAGTAGAGTAGTTTCAGAATATACATGGTTATGGGATCTATCCTCCAAATCCAAGGAGGAGGTTATAAACGAACAGGAACTACATTTTCATGTATAGATCTGTATTAGAAATGGGTGGGGGCTAAAAAAAAAAAAGGGTTATTTGCAGGTTTATAAAAAAGCTGCTCATTATAGAGGAGAGGGGTGTAGTATTTTTAAATTTACAAAAGTAACCACCTCCACTCTCTATCTTATCTTTCTTGTTTATTTTCTTGAATGTGAAAATGTTTTTTCACTCATTTTCTGATTATTTTGAAAGTAGATATGAAATATAAAATCTCCTGTGATTTGATTGCATTTTTTTGTTTAGCTGGTTTTTCCATTTATCACTAGATGTATGAGAAGACAGAGAGAGCGAGAAGAGAGACAGAGAGAGAGGAGAGACAGAGAAAAAGACAGAGAGAGAGAGAGAAAGAGAGAGAGAGAAAGAAAGAGAGAGAGAAAGAAAGAGAGAGAGAAAGAAAGAGAGAGAGAAAGAGAGAGAGAAAGAAAGAAAGAGAGAGAGAAAGAGAAAAGAGAGAGAGAGAAAGAGAAAAGAGAGAGAGAGAAAGAGAAAAGAGAGAGAGAGAAAGAGAGAGAGAGAAAGAGAGAGAGAAAGACACAGAGAGAGACAGAGAGAGAAAGACACAGAGAGAGACAGAGAGAGAAAGGCACAGAGACAGAGAGAGAAAGGCACAGAGAGAGACAGAGAGAGAAAGACACAGAGAGAGACAGAGAGAGAAAGACACAGAGAGAGACAGAGAGAGAAAGACACAGAGAGAGAAAGACACAGAGAGAGAAAGACACAGAGAGAGACAGAGAGAGAAAGACACAGAGAGAGACAGAGAGAGAAAGACACAGAGAGAGACAGAGAGAGAAAGACACAGAGAGAGACAGAGAGAGAAAGACACAGAGAGAGACAGAGAGAGAAAGACACAGAGAGAGACAGAGAGAGAAAGACACAGAGAGAGACAGAGAGAGAAAGACACAGAGAGAGACAGAGAGAGAAAGACACAGAGAGAGACAGAGAGAGAAAGACACAGAGAGAGAGACAGAGAGAGAGACAGAGAGAGAGAGAGACAGAGAGAGAGAGAGAAAGAGAGAGAGAGACAGAGAGAGAGAGACAGAGAGAGAAAGACAGAGAGAGAAAGACACAGAGAGAAAGACACAGAGAGAAAGACACAGAGAGAGAGAGAGAGTGATGGACAGAGAGAGGACTAATAAATAAGATCCCATCTTGCAAAACATTCTGTAATATTTAAGAAAACAATATTCAAACAAAACTGAATAATTTATTTGGCAAAAGTAGATATGCTGATGGTTTACTTTGAATGTAAAATGATTTCTTTGGGTAAATAAAATTAATTACAATAAAATGGATAAACTAATGATGTTTAAATGCAGTTTTTATGAAATTTCATCTTTAATTTATGTCACCTTATAAAATTTACAAAGAAATTAAAATTTAAAGAACTATTTAAACTAAATAGAATAAACAAGTTAAAAATCTATATAAAACTCATTTTTATATAGTCCTGTTATATAACGACATCTATTGAATAAAATCTAAGCTATAAAAAACTTAAGTTTTTTTTTTTTGTGGAAAAAAAATGAGATTTTTAAAAGACGTTTTTTTACCTCTCCAATTTGTTAATATATTATCATAATAAAAAAAGGTTAAAAACTGATAACCAGTTAAGCTAAAAGAAACATTATCTTTACTTTAAGCACCATATGTTAAACATTTTCAAAAGGCTAGGCAAAATAAAACAATGTGACATACTGTAGAAAAAAAAATGTCACACTAAAGTCCCAACATTTAGTTCTGCTTGTATTCTTCATTTCTGATTGCACAAGAATCAGATAGAAATGTCATATGTAGATTGTCTTGGAGAGAGAGAGAGAGAGCGAGCGAGAGTATAAAATGGATGTTGGATATGTTTTTCTGTGTCAGCAGTAAGATTACAAAATGCATGTTTATTCCAAAATTGGCAAGTTTAATGATACTGAAACTCACAGCATTCAGCTTTGGTTTCAGACATGATGGCGACAATGGCGGCGGTGATGATGATGGAGATGATGATAATGATAAGGAGGAAGAGGAGGAGGTTTGCATGCAACTGATTTTTTTCAAATATAACGGCCAAGAGCTGTATAAAAGTCTTGAAGACAAACTAGAAGTTGTGAAAATTTTGGACGTTCCTCATAAGACATAGCCCAGCAACAGGCCATCACAGAAAATCTGGAAAAAAACAAAAATTTATTAAGTTGTATTTGTAAAGTACATCTTTATATGAATAAAAAATAAATAAAATCATAAGAATAATCAGTCATAATTGTTCACATAAATGTAAAACAAATTAAAAACTCATAAAATATGAGATTTAATTGTATCCAAGTAATACATAAAAACATGTAAATCTTTTCTCTCTTTTTTTTTTCTTTTTGTAATAAATATTAGGTTATAGTCAGCTAATGCACTTCCTAATTTTCGAAAGCGGTGACAAGGCAAATCAGTTCCTTTGCTTTTTTCTCTCATGCCTGTATTTCCCCTGTGCATGTACTTTTTTGTATGTTTTTCTGATCTTTCTTTTTTTGGTCTTTTTTTTGATTAAGAATTATTGAAATTAGATTTTTTTAAGAATTATTGAAAATACTTTTTGAAATCTTTTAAAAATATTTTAAGAATATTATGTATTAGACAATTTCTTTTTGTCTGAAATTTTTTATTTTGATTTCAATAATTTTATTTTTATACTTTCATGAAAATATATTTATTATATAAATTCAAATAAAAAAAAAAAAGCTTATTTTTATAATTTCATAAATATATATTACTCATAAAATTTCAAATGAAATAAAAACTTATTTTTGTAATTTTGTTATTAAAAGTCCAAATAAAGACTAGTTGTGTTATTTTTTTATCTGTACATAATTTTGTAAATTTTAATTGTATATTTTTCAATAATGGCTTTTCCTTATATTTTATTTCAATAAATCGTTTCATAACAGAAATACTGAATAACAAAAAAGTAAAGGAACTAATTTGTCTCATCACCACTTCAGGTAGTGCTATGCCAGAAGTTAGGAAGTATGTTCGCTGACTAAAACCAAATTTTCTTTTATTTTTGTTGTTCTGGACGTTAGAGAATCTTACCGGATGGTAGATATTTACCCGCTATTTCAGAAATTCAAATGCAGAAATCTTTTTTAGGATTCTAACCATCTCTTTAAGCGTAATTGTTTGGCTATCTCTCTTGCACTATGTTCACTGGGTATATTTGCCGAATAGTCTTTTAAAGTTCTTTTTCATGAGCCCAGTAGCTTTCATGATTAGTAGAATGATTGAAATCTCCCTAAAATTCCAGTTTCTTTTTATGTCATACATAAAACCTTGGTATTTAGTTCTCTCCTCCTCCTCAGCTGTTTAGTCCAGCCTAATTAGAGATACTAACTTCAACTAGGGTTCCTATTCTCTCACTATTGTCTGATATTACAATTCCAGGTTTAACAGCTGATTTTCTATGTAGTTATAGAGATCACATCATCATAGTGGATAGTGTATGACATTTCCCTAAGTTTTTCTGATGTATATTCCCAGGATTTGCTTCTACATTGTACGTTCAAGTTTTGGTGGTTTTACAACTTATATACACCAACTCAAGTCATGACTACTGCTGCTGATGATTATTCAAGCAATCTAGGCTAGTCATTTGAGCAACTTGATTTCTATCATATTCAGGCAATCTGAACTTATCTGCTCAAAGTATCTGAAATGTTGTTGTGATATTATTTGAAGTAAAATAAAAAAAATACAAATTTAGTCTCAACTTTCAGTCAAAGATTATATGAAATTTGAATATGGACCTAAAAAGATATTTGCAAAAATTAATTTTTGATTTTTAAAGATATTCCCCTTTATGTCTGAAATTAAAAAACAAGAAAAATTCTACAGAAAATATGTTAATGTTATAACTTTTAAAAAAATTGTTTTATTCTTTATTTCAAATACCACAAGACTGGTGGTAGGAATCAGTAGTTGCTCAAATGATAGGTTTAGATTGAAACAGTAGTAGTCATACCTGGTTGAGCGGGAATACATAAATAGTAAACCCATTTTTTGCAGATGGTTCAGTGAAAATATTTACACAATTGTGTCACATTGTGTTGCAGCCATTCCTCAGCAAAACTTCCTAATACATGAAGATATGAAAAGGCAAACTTATCGATATATGTAGAGGTATATTAAAAATAAATAGTATGAACATGGTAATGACTAAATAGCACAATGTCTCTAAAGCACCTTGACAGAAACGGTATGGTGATGAGGAAACAACTCCACATCTCAGAAAGAGTCTGGTCAAAATATAAGAATATTTTTTTTTCTTTTTTTTTTTACATGGAGGTCACCATTTATCAAGGCCCAGAAGCTACTCGGGGATAAGGGTTATTGTGTGTACAGTAATCAATGGGATAGTGTTGTAGCATTCGTTAGTTTTGGAGATTTGATAAAGTGTCATTACTTAGGGGGGGGGGGCGGTTCATCAGGAATTTGTTTACGTTGGACTTGAAGACATCCAAGTTGTAGTCAGGTGGGAAACAGGCAAGTGGTAGAGAGTTCCACAGGCGTACAGTTCTAAGAAAGAAGCTTTGTTCATGGAATCTACGTTTTGATTTAGGCACAGATAAAGAGTGGGGAAAATTATTGATAGTGGTTTCAGCTAGATGGGTGTTTATCGTGAAAGATTGGCAAGAGGGGACTAGAGATTGGAGCTCAGATGAACACTTGCCATGGAAATAACAATAAAACAAAGATAGGCTCGCAACGCAATACTATCAATCCTCATTCTCCAAATTTTATAAATGTTGTAATCTTCGACATTCTTTAAGGGCATCTTTTTAAACTCTTGAATCTTTATGTCACATTCAAGAAGGAATGTGATATCCCTAACTAAATCTTCTCTTTAATTGACAGGAGTATATTGTTCTCATTCAGTCAGCCATAATCAGGTAGAAGTGTTAAGTCATTTTATTATATTTTATTTTTTTGCGGACCACCATCCTCATCCTTACAGCTGCTGCTTCACGACGTAAACCAAAAAGGAGAATCATGTTACCACTTTGATATCAGTCTATTAAGAATAGGAAAGGAATGGATAGCGAGGTTAAACAATGGTTGACCACACTGTGGTCATGTGAATAGAATTTAATGCATTAGGAAAAACCATACCCAACAACTATACATTAGCCTTGGGTGTATAAATTATTTTTTTGGTGTACATTTTCAATTCAAATAGAATTTCTGTTTTGGAGTTGCATTGAATATTTTTGAATTCACAAAATGTTCAAATTAATACATGATGCAGTGTTTACAAGAGAAATAATTCATAAAAGTTTCCCAAATTTGAAGGTTCACAACCTCAATCTACCTATTTTTTCAAAAGCATGAGTAGTTCCTATCATTCCTGTAATTATACGAGTTACCAGATTCATGGGAAAGAATATACCCAGTAAATCAAATGCAGGAGAGATCCAAAACATTTTGCTTAAAAGAGCAGTTATAATTCTAAAACGGATCTTTCGACTGAAATAGTGGAGGAATGTCTGGTATCTAATAGGATGTTCCATACCCAGAAAAAAGAAAAGAAACTTTCAGATTTCCAGAGAAAAGTTTTTTTTTTTCCCAAAATAAAAATATTTCTCATGTCAGTAAAAATGATAGATGTTTTTTTTTAATTTTTAACTAAGAAAAGAATCTATCAAACATGTGTAGACAGTGTGATTATGTATTCAAGTGAAAACTAGCCAGTGATTGTTGAGGATGCATTGCATGGAGAAAAATGATACAATCTCTTATGTATATGCCTGTTATGCAATGAATTTTTCATCATTTAATTTGATCAAATAGTTTTTTGTTTTCTTTTTAACAGTTATCTCCTTTGTGCCCCCCTCCTACTCATAGCTCAAATTTCCAAGATGTCTTCATCACGAGGTGTCTGAATAAAATTTGATTTTCCTCTGTAAAAAAATGTAAAAAAAAACAAAATAACTACTTGATCAAATTAAACGATTTTATTTTTATGAGAACTTCAATCCATAACAGGCATGTACACAAGAGATTTTTCTTCATCTTCATTTTTATTAATGTCTTTGCTAAACTGCATAAACACTGCTTTTAAAAATTCTTTTAAACTGTTATTCAATATCAATGTTTCCAGTGAGATTTTCTTCATTATTACATGACGCCAGCATTTAAAATTTTTTAAATTCAATCCTTGAAACAAACATCAAAACAGATTCCTATCATAGCAGTGATAATGTCTCGTTCAGAAAGATTTAAAAGAAAAAAGGAAATAAATGTTAAAATAAAATTATTTGATGCATAAAAGTATTGTTTCCACTTACAGTTCATCTGGACAATTCATTGGTTGAGCAATTCGATAACCTTCTTGTAGGTAAGCTGCCATTTCAAAGGGATCAATATCTGTGTAAGGTTGTTGACCCAAGGTCATCAGTTCCCAAAGTGTGACACCAAATGCCCACTAAAAGAAAAAGGGGCCAAAAAGATACCATTTAACAAAAAAGAAAAACAACATGAAGTTTTAAACTTTAAATATTAGTTTCAACTAAAAATTTATAATCAATATCAATAAAAAATTTAATTATCGATTTTAAAATCTTAAAACAATTAAAAAAGGCACATCTATGAATGAATAAAATATTGAATTTTAAGTAAAACAAATGGTACCTACGTAAATGTCATGTCACAAACAGTAACATATCCAAAAATTATGGAAAACAATAATGTAGAAAAATAATTATTAATGAAAAACTGTTTTCGAAAGTTTATATGGTGAGTAAATTTTGTCCGACATTTTGAATTATGTCTGTCATATGACATGACACCGAATTTAATTATCTCCCCTGTCAACTTATCTTTTTCTTTTAGTAAGCATACTATAGTGATTTCGCTTCCTTTCACAATATTTTATTCATTAATTTTTCTACCTTATCGTTTTTCGTAATTGTTGGATATATTTGAGACCTGAAAATTACGTAGGTCCCATTTGTTTTACTTGAAATTCAATATCTTTTTCGTTTATATAATATAGAAGCACCAATTAAAACACTGATAAATTCATCTGAATTCAAGAGCATTGATTATAAATATATAAGCGTCAAAAGAATAGTTCTTTCTGTAATGAAATAAACCATGGGGAGACAGAGGAAGTAATGCTGTGGCACTTTTGGGGGAGCTGGGGGCTTCTACATTAATGAACCTTGTGCCTAATTTGTTTGTACTTGTGAGGTGCAGATGTGTTATACAGGTGCTTTGTGATTTTGAAAATGTTAGAATATATCAATCTGGGATGACTCGACTAATAATACATTAAGGTAATAACTAATACTAAGCTATAGTGATGAGAGTTCAGTTTGTAATGAAAGTGTGCCATTCAAATATAGGTTAAAGATTAGAATAAGAATTCTTGGTCATTTTTAGAATTCAAGGGAGTTTTTTAACAGGTTGTGAGTTATGAAACTCTGCAGCTGAATTGTAAAATAAACATTTGTGCTTTGTTGTTTGAAGAAACAATGCATTAAAGCAAGAATGCTTTTTGATAAATATGATAAGCCAATAAAAAAAAAGGGGAAGCTAAAAGACTGGTACAAATATGCAAGGAGATTCTGTTCTTTGAATACGGTGGGGAACGTAGGGTATAAAAAGAAATAAGTGTGGCAGTAATTAAGTAAAATAATATCAACATACATCAGCAATGTAAAAATAAGCAATATAAAATCATTGTGTTTAGTCTTTATTTGTGATCAAACCTTTAAATGTTAAATGAATTTGCCAGCCGAAGAAAACTAGTGCTAAATTTCAGTAGAATAACTGTATTTTATAAACTGTTAAAAAGCAACAAAACATTTTTCCTTTGTCATCCATATTTGATGTTTAATTTTTTGTGTGCTAATATATGTAAACTGGAAAATATACAAAAAATGATTTCTATAAATATGTAAATAATCTTTTCAAAAATAATTATATTTTCTTACTTTTTGTTTTGGAGATATGAATACACCAATAAATACAGAAATATTTAATTTCAACTTTTAATTCTGATTTTTTTTATTCATGACACCTCTAAATCTGTTTCTATCTATTGCACTATATCTATTGTATTTTACAAATACTAGCAGGACCAGTGGAAATTCCACAGCAGACTCTTTTATAAGTAATATATTACATATGTTACTTGATGTTGGCATTCTTTGGATTTTCAGCGTAAATGGAGAAATCCTGATATTATTGTAGTTCTTTTGTTAAAACTGCAAAAGTCTTTATCTAAGCTAGCAGGGATGCCTGGCTTAGCCCAATCATAAAATACACTTGCATATATTTTGATTTATAGAGTTAATTTTCTATAGATTCTTATATTATAAAGTTGTGATTTAAAAAATAAAAAAATATATTTATATGATTTGGGTGCATGAGGTTGAATCTAAACTGAAACCAAAACTTATGAATTCTTAGTAAAATTATTAATTACAAGAAATGGAAGGTTATAACAATTAAACAACAGTCACTTAGAAGAAAATAGATGTAAGCATGACACAGAAAATAACACACATACTATCATATTAATATATAAATAATATTAAAAAAAAAAAAAAAATGTTTAGCTGAACTCAATTTAAGTATTGCATCAATGATAATTTAAGCAATTGAGACCATTATTTTAAAGAAATTTACCTTTTTATTTTAACATAAGTTTTATAATTCATCAGTCATCAACTTTTTTTCCCCCAATAAATTGAAGATTTTTTTCCTTTCCTTAGTTAGGAAAGTAAGATTTTCACAAATGTAGGTTAATATCAAGCAAAAATTTGAAATCTCATTAGTGTTAATAGTTTATATTGTAACTAATTTATTGCATATCTGTCCATAGTGTAATCTGAAGTAGAAATGAAAAGAAAAAATATTTATTCATGAACAAAATGAATACATCTTACCACATCACTAGCTGGAGAGAATCTGTGATCTAGTAATGCTTCTATAGACAACCATTTCACTGGTCGATTTTCATTATCCCCTAAACAATTGTAATCATTTGGGAAAAGGTCTCGTGATAAAGAGTTATCAGTAATTTTCAAACTTAAGTCACTGTCAACTCTGAAAAACAGAAGAAAAAATTAAATCAATATCATATATATATATATATATATATATATATATATATATATATATATATATATATATATATATATATATATAGATAAATCATATTCATAACTCAAATAGTATTTCATCTGCTAAACCAATATTTCTGTTTGTTCACTGAATTGTAGAATTTTACATTTTGTGATATTCACATAATGAAAAAACAATTCCAATCTATTTTATCAATTACATACTACATCTGGCCAGATGTAGCCTCAAGGGAAAATTAATACTAAACAGTGCTACTTTTACAAAAATAATTATCTATGTAGGTTATGCAATCACATTGTTACATATGCAATAAATAAGAACAAACAAATTTCTTACAGAGAATGAAAAAGAATAATAGCACTTCAACATCTTTATTTTTTTTTAATATTCCTTTTTGTTAAACTATTTTCTTTTTAGATTTAAATCATTTATGCCATTAATTAACAATATTTTTGTAAACAATATCATATACTCCAGAGTCAGCCCAGTTAATTTTTTCATACTATGTTTTAAACTAGGCTTTAAGCATTGGCCAAATCAAAAACTAAAAATTCACAGCCATGACCAAATTTTTCATGGTCATATAAGATGCACAACTTTATTGGCTACAATATGGACCAAGTAATGAGTTTACAATGAGCAAAATTGAAGTTATCACCAAAAGTGTAACTTTCATGTTTTGTGAACTTACCATTGTCACAGATATCCCAAATTTAAATCAGTTCTAAGTTAGACCATACTTGATATTTTGACCAAGTTTGATGATTAGGCTGTACAGAAAGAAACTCTACCACAAACAACTTTCCTCGGCAGAGATCAGATTAGAATTTGATTTGACCGCAATTATTTTTTCAAATTAAATTTTCGTTCATTTTTATTTGCTTTAAATCACATCAATTATTCTTATCAATCTTATTTTTTAAAAGTTATCAAATATAGTTTATAATCAAAAACCTATTGGCATACTTACACACAATTTCTTGTTGCCAAATCTTTATGAACAATCTTTTTCCGATGTAAAAACTGAGTACCTCGGATTATTTGAATTGCCATGTACACCAATTGTTGTGTATTGAGAGTCTGAAAGATTTTAAAAAATATAAAAGTCAGAACTAAAAATGATGAGAAAAAAAAAAAAAAAAGAATATTTTCACACATTTTTTTTAAAAGATGGATGGAAATATAGTGTCATCTTTATTTTTCTAAATCAAGAAATTTACTATCATGAATATTTTATTGTTTAAACCTTTCTAATTTCTAATATTTCAGTGAAATGTTCAACCAATTTAAATTATACTTATTTTATTGAGAAACAGATTAAATTCAAGTGAGGAAAAATTGCATTCATAAAAAATATTAAACAAATATTGCAATTATCAAAATAAATAAATGTAAAAGATTTTTTATCACTACTATACAAAATGGGTTACTGTTATTTAAATAAATAATAAAACAATACTTTGAAATACGGTATGTTACTGAGAAAAAGACTAAGGCAGAAATTTTAATCCTAATTTGCATAACTATTTGTTAAATAATGTTAATGTTCGATGGAAAGAAAAAGTAGCAATGGATGCTCAAAATAATGTCCAGTGAATAAAAATTAGTTAAAATATTTTGTTTTTGCAATTTTCATCAGATACTCCTGCAAACCAATGCTTTTATATATAGATATATATAAAATTTGTGAGTTTACAAATTTGGGGAAGGTTGTAAAGTATTCTCATTTGGTTGGGCTAATTTAGAGGGTTTAGAGAAATCACATCATTGTTAAGCAATGATGAGTTGAATTTGTGATAGTTTCAATGATATTGCTCTTCTCAATTCAAATTGCTTATTCATTGTGTTGGACCCAAATAGTATGTGGTTGGTTTAGGGGAAGAAAAGTAGAAATAAAATCTGCAGAGAACTCATTCATTTACACAAGTTTAAGTTTCAGTAGAGAGTGAGTGAAAACTATAACTTGCATATCTTTCACGGACCATTTCTGTTCATATTTGAAGCTCTAGCATTGTGGCCCAAATGATAAGCGTCCTTTTTTGAAAGCTGGAGTTCTCCACATTTGGTAGGCCTTGTACTTGACTTTTATGGTTCTCATCAGGAGACACACACAAAAAAATTGTTATTTTTAAATTGAGGTGTTGTTGTGACATTCAAACATGGCCAAGATGGCAACCTTTTGCTCAATTAAAGTTGACATCCATCCATAGCCCCTGGAGGGGCATAGGCCATCTACAACTTTGTAGATGCTTTTGTAGCGACTGAGTTCTATTTACGGGGTGAGGGTGTTGGTCCCACATCTAATCTTCCCAGAAGGTACATACAGCGCCTAGACTTCCCAAATGGTCACCCATCTGGTACTGGCCAGGCTCAACATTGCTTAACTTCGGTGATCTGGCAAGAACCTGTGTGTCAATGTCATTGTGCCGTACTAAAGTTGACAGCTTAGTCACAAAAAGTGATGGTTGCCATGTCAAGAGTCAGATCAATGTTAGCTGACATCAGCTTTGCTAAAGGTTAAAAATCAGAACTACCAGTGAACTTAACAATATTTCTGCTGCTTTTTGACATGTATACTTGTTTGTCTCCTTTTCTTTCTCTCCCATTCTCTCATTTTTGTCACCACAGGAGAGAAAATTTTATGGTAGGAAATTCAATTTTGTTTGAATCAGTCAAACAAAGCCAGCTCAGCCAACTTTAGAGTTATGTTTTTTTATTTTTTCAGAAGCTGAAGTGTAAAATTAAATTAGATATTTTTTTTTATATATATATATAAAAAAAATGATTCTTTACTCCTTTTAAACAAGCATTGAATTTCAGCTGATTGTCCTAGCCAAAGATCCATCAACCTAGTATAACTCCATTATTGAAAGGGAACTGATAGTGCTTTCAGAAATGTCCCGACGGTGCAGACAAACCAAGTTAAACTACCTAAGCCATGGACTCCAGGATAATAGCTTTACAACCAAAGTAATTGAATATTTTACATTTATAAAATGAACATAACTTACATAATGGGATCCACATTCAGACATCCGGCATTTCTGTAAAAACTTTTTCAGATTGCCTTCACTTGTAGCTGGATATATCACAAGAGGGTGCTGATCAGCTGGTTCAAGGCAGGCTGCAAGTATTGGGTTAATGTTTTGATGCAAAAGTCCCTTCAACATACAGCTCTCCTTTAGGAATACTTGGACTTGATCAGTACGAGCTTGGTCTGAAATTTAAAGTACCCATTTATAAAGTATTTTTACAATTCAGATAGTTCTAGCAAATTTCAAATCAATTACAAAATGCAAGTACTTTCTCTGCTCATTTATGCATACATCATATTGCTAAAACCTGACTGGTGTGTGAAAATGATGAATACAGTAAACTTAAAATATTTAGTGTTTGGCAACAACTTATTTTCCATATTATAGAGAACTTTGCCATATGCTTGAAAACAAAATTCTGCCATTATCACGTTCTTGGGGCAGTCTTTTAGCTGACAGGTGTGGCATGCCAATTTCAACCTTTATCTGGTTGGTCCATTTCTTTGGTGATTGTCCTTTTGATTCCTTTTACATCTCTGAAGTCTAGTAGCTGAAAAATATGTCCAAACCAATGTTAATCTCTTTTCAGAATAACATTACTGTTAAAGATCTCACCAATATTTTTACGTTTAATTTATATTTGAAACTGATCTTGTTCTTTAAATTCTAAAATAATCTTTATTTTATTATTGACACCAAGTTTTTTATGGTGTTCACATGTCATCTAAAAAAAAAAAAAAAAAAAAAAAGAGAGTGGGTGTAGAGTGAGTTAACAGAGGATGTTAATCTACAATTATACCAAAATATGAATTTTATTTTTTTTTTTGTAAATGGGACAAATCATTTTTTCAAAACTTTTGTTTTTATTTGACAACGGGAAGAGTGAAAAGAGGTTTATAAATACTACTCTACTTTTAAACACCTCATAGTAGATGCAAGCATTTTTTTCCTCATATAATAAATACAACCTATATACAATGCTCCTTCTCTAATAATAAAGATTCTTTTTTCTGCTTTTATAAGCAGTGACATTTTTTGCTATAAGAGATGATGCAATACACAGGCTGTTTACTGAATAAATCTGTGCTACAAATCAAACTCTTATATTCTAATATTCTTTATTTTTCTGAGATATTAAGAACATTGAATTTTTTACCCCTCTTCACACAATACATGTTTATTAGTTTTGTACACAGCAAGTTTATCTTTTCGTTTTATTTTTCAGGCCTTCATTTTTCTCTTTTCAAATCTGATTGAAACCTCTGAAAGCGAATTCTTGGTTGTACTACAAGAGTAATTGGCTATTAAAAGAAGACAACCTAAACTCATTAAATTATTTTGTCATCAATATTATAGAAAAAAGTCTTAACATAAATTGTGATGCTAAAAATCAGTACAACAATGCAGGGACACAGGTCCATGTTAAATCCTATTTTAATAATCTAAATTACAGTGAAGTTGGTTCTTTTATTTTTATATGCTTGTATTGATTCTCTTTTAATCAATAAGTATTTTATATTTTCCCCAGGCAATGATGGGACATGGGTCCTGCTAGTATACAGGGCTCTACGGACAAACTTATCTTTAGTTAACCTTTGACAACTAAATATTTTCGTTTACTAGCCAAATAGAAAAGTTACTAGTCAAACCCATATGATTTTTAGAATATGACATGTTTGTTCTTTGACGAGTATGTACATCATAAAGATTTTTCTGTTTTTTTTTTTTTTTTGTTAACAAGTGTAATTCTAAATATACAACAAATTTTATGTCAATACTTGAAGGTATAAACATTCTAATTTCTTCAGATATTTTTTTAAACAGCCTTCGTTAAAAAAAGAGTATATTGTTCTATTAAACTTTTATTGCTGAAATAATTTAACTTTGTTCATTATATATAAAGATGAAAAGATATTTTTCACTCAGTAGAGAGCTTTGGAAGATTGTTAGTGAAAGAAATACAATCGCCAAAAGATATGTAACACTAAAGAGAGGCCACATCAGACCGGTAGGGTTGATGTGACGTTTATTTTAGTTAAAAGTAATTTTTTTGTTCCCGGACGATAATCGGGTTGAAGGAATAAAAATTATTATTAATTTTTATTTGTGAATAAATTCTGAGCTAAGTCTGTTGTTGAAATAGCGGCTGCAAGAGTACCTTTGTAGCGAAAAGTTGAATCAAATTCTAGACTTCAAAAGCGAAAAAGAATGCATAAAATATGTTAGCCAAAATACACAGGCGTTTGATCTCCAATGGCCGAAATCATAGTGTACAGTAGCCGGAGGGGTGGGGATTTCACACCCGCAATTGGCAAAACTATGAGCCAAAAGTTGACCTGGGAATTTGACAAGTTGAAAAGTCGGGTTGTTTTTGAAACACACGCAGTGACTCGGCATTGTGTTTAGAACAAAGAAGAGGAAAAAAAAATGAATTGTCCGAAATTTCAAAACAATAAAATAACGTATCGAGAATTGTCATTTGGTGAATCAGGTCGAACGAAAAAGGGAATTTATGAAATGTTTTTGCTCGGATGGGAAATGTCCGATAAGTTCAAAGCGACAAATGCATTCTTGGTCTTTTGACGTAAACAAAATGTCTGATATAATAAAATGGCCGACAACCAGAACTTAATTCAAAGATAAACTAAAATCCCTTTGAATTATCAAAGCGAAAAGTGAGATCAATAGATAATTTCAAAACAAATAAAATCACGTGATTTGCTTTAATTCAAAGGAAAAATAATTTTCCTGGATAGGGGGAAATTCCATTAGTAAGCCAGGGAGGAGTTAATTAATACAACGTGTAAGTGGGGCGTTAATTAAGGGAGGAGTCAAACCAATTTTGGAAATGGACCAATGAAAAAGGGCCCTGTCGAAGTATAATCAACCAATGAGAAAAGGCCCCGTCGAATTATAATCAAGCAATTTGATTGGTCAATGACAAACATGGGTGTCGTCATCATTCCATAATTGTATTATAAAAGAAATGAAAAATTAGAGATTAAGTCAGTAAGAAGAACCGAGTAGTAAGAGTAAGAGTCAGAGGAAAAGAGAGATAAGTCTCGGCAGAATCACCTCTCCCCCCCCCCCCCCCGCTTGTTGCCTGATAACTCAACGTGTATAACGTGTAGATTACTTAATGAGAATTACGCAAAGTCCGCAATACCGACCAGGTATTTCAACAACAGAAGCTCAGTTGTAAAACTAACTGCTTGCTTGAATTAATTGTCAACTCTATGTATATGCTGTAAATACTTCTTTTATGAATTTCCGAAATATATATTATATTAACTAACCTCCGGAGTTTTGTTGCTGATGTGCGTTGATCCGTATATATGTACATTCTTTATTTGCCATTTGTGACACCGTATCCGTCAACGAACACCCAGGATAACTAGACGATCCACGGAGAACAGGCCTTGAGGACCAAGCATCCGAGAAGAATCCCCAACGCCTTAACGAAGAACTCACTGGGTGACGCGACGTACTAACGGTTGGCAGACCTGGTTGCTCAGTCGACATACTATAACTGTACCGACCAGGGTGCAGATCATAACTGGGCCGCGATCAGGGGTCAAGGGCGTGTAAGCACACGTCTAAAGGTCACAATAAGTGTTTTATTATTTCTAGTTGCCATTTTGAAAGATCACTCGCAAATGCGACTGTTTCACTTGCAATGTAGAGCCCTGGTATATAAACGATTAACATGAATGGTTACAAGTAGCTTTAGAAATAAATTTTAATATATCTTACCAGTTAGAGTTTTGATGAATATTTCTTGCTCAAAACCACTGTCCTTTTCATCCTCAGGTATAATTGTACCACAATAGATCTGCCCAAATGTTCCTGTAAATTGTATATATACAAACAAAATAGTTACATTTTAACAAATAAATCATGCCTTGAAAAGAAAATGTTTTTATAGTCAAGCAATTAACTACTTACATCATTACTCATGAAAATTAACTTTTATGTACAGCAATTTTTGGCTACTTTATGTTAAGGGACTAAAAGAAAAAAATCATCACTTTCAATATATATATATATATATATATAGTCTTGGATAAGTCCTTTGTTGGAATATTATTTTGTCAGTAAGTAAATTAATCTCTCGTATCACTAAAGAGTTTTACTTACATGAACAAACAATAGCACCAATGTTCTTATATGGATCATCAGTTGTTTAACAGGAAACATTGTTTTGGGGATTTAATAACAAAACAGCATATTAAATCATATTTACTAACAAAACAGTATATTAAATCAGCAGTGTTAATCAAACAACCTCTCTTAAAACACATGAAATTATTTTAACCATAGTTTAACAAGGTGGTGATAAATATAAAATACTTAAACAGTTAAAGACTTTGCTTGCTATTCTGATGCTTTTAAATCATATAAAATGAATCCAAGTAGATTAATAAAGGAAATCTAAAACTATATTAGTAATGTATTAAAAAATTTTTGTGTGTGTGTGTGTATACATATACAGGGTGTCCGTAAAGTTACTATACAGTCTTATTGTTTTATTGTATTATATTTGTATTAATAGTTAATATTTATTTTTTTTACAGGTTTATTTAATCAAGCATGCCACGCAAGCTAACTTTGGAAGAGTGCAAATTTATTTTGAAGCGATATTGGAAAACAGAAAACGCACAGGATGTAATTCGACTGTATAGTAACTTTACGGACACCCTGTATATATGTATTATCTATATATATAACAGTGAACGTGTCTGATACATATATATATATGTATTATCTATATATATGTAACAGTGAACGTGTGTGTGGGTACATTTTCCTACACAATAAATCTGTCAATTTTTAGTCTACAGACTCGAAATAAATATACAGGGTACTGAGATTTAGGAAAATCTTTGTAATCCGTTTTCGGCCAGACATTTGGCTGTTAAGGAGTCAAAGTTCAACGATTTGACCTTTGAGAACTCCTCCGAAAATTTTGGGTATAAACAATTGAAATTTTAGATATAGGTCCCTTGAAAATGGATCTAACTTATTAACTTGATTTGAGCCCAAAAAAATAAATGTTAAGGGGTCATAATAAGGATCGAAGCCTCTGCAGTCTCTACCAAATTACTCAGACAATTTCTGGTCTAAACATTTGAAATTTTACAATTTTGTGCAGTAAAAATAAAGAATTTTTAAACAAAAAAATTATTGTTTGAAACAAGGAATGCACAAAATTTAAAGTTATTTCCTTAATCCATGAGTTTTCAATGCATTTCCTCTAAAGAGATGAGCCATGCATTGAAAATCCATAGATGAAAGAAAGAACTTCAAATTTTGGGTATTCCTTGTTTCAAATAATACATTTTTTGTTTAAAAATTCTATATTTTTACTGCACAAAATTTAAATATGAATCCCAAAATTCTCTCTCTCTCTCTATATATATATATATATATATATATATTTCTTTTAAATTTTTATATATTTTTAAAAACTAATAAATATAAAGAGATTATTGAGTAAATAAAAATGTCAATATATAAATAAAATAATAACAAAGAAGGGGGGGGCGATGAGTAGTATAATAATGATAAAAGCTTGATTTTCATAAACAAATTCTTGGAGTGTTGGGGGGACAGAGTTTTATCACTGCCCCCATCTCCCATCCACCCCCTTTCACTAGGACCAATACTGACTGTAATATTCAATGTATGATTTACCTTCAAGTAAAATCTCTCCTAGTGTTATTCGACTTCTTTCTATTGGTATCTCATCTAATAATGCTCGCACCTCTGCGGCTCGAACATCTGCTGGTGGTAAAATTCCATGTCGGAAATTGGGCAAACCTGTTAATAATTAAATTTGAAAAATTAGTTAGAGAAAATGTATGACAACACATAAAAAAAAACTAAAAACAACTCACTAGAAAGACAGAGTGCGTGAATGTGGAGAGGGAGAAGAAAAGAATTATTTTTTTGGTGAAACAAGTGATTTAATTCTTCAACCTTATCTGCCTCTCATTATGTATCGCTTGAAGTCTTTCACTGCAAAATTTACAGTTTCAGAGAGAACTGTCATAAGAGAAAAAGAAAGCAAGACGGAAAGACGAAACAAGAAAAAAAAAACAGGAAAAGAGAAAGACAGAGAAAGGAAGAAAGATAAATAAAATATAGCCAAACTGCAGAAATCTGCTTTTTTTTTTCATCCAGAAAAGGCCTATTTTTGCTAACAAAGCAAAGAATGCATATCTCTGATTACTGTAAAATACTTGATGTTTTACTTTTGATCTTTGTTTTTAATCTGACAACGGTAGACTTAATGGCTTAAGCCTCTTGAGTAAATGTCTTCAAAGATTTTCACATTGAAACATAAATTGTTCAAGTATGGAAAGATGAAATCACACAAATCAACATTTTAAGTTTTTGAAATCAGAATCTGATTTATTAATAGAAGTTAAAACGAATAGAATTAACAAAAAAACAAAAACAATTATTTTATAACATGAAATAAATGTTTGTTTGCCTTTAATGCAAGAATTATTTTTGATAACTTTTTAAAAGCATTTTTACAAAATTGTTTGTCAAATAATTGCCATTAAAAATGTAATTAATCATTGATTATTGAAAGAAAACATTCTTTAAGTCATTAACTTAAGCATTTTTCTTTTTTAGGAAACACAAATTTGAGGTCTTATTTGTTTTGAAAACAAGAAATACTTGTAAGAGAACAGAATATGTTAATATTTTCTTTCTTTTTTTGTTTTTGAGGAAGGCTACATGTAAAGTTGTTTTATAATAAGCTCTCAAAAAAAAAAAAAAAAAAAAAAAAAACTTATTCTTATTGGTAATTATTCCAAAAATAACACTGAAACTAGGTCAGTCAATTGCTGGTGACTTTCTTGTTTTTTTTTTCTATTATACTAGCAGAACTACCCAGTATTGCCCAAAGTCATAAAGAATAACAAAACAAAAGAGGTTAAAAGTATGGATAACATATTTACATTGAAATTTCGATTTCTCTACTTCTCTCAGTTTTTCTTTCTCTCTCTAATTTTTACACATCCCTTCCCCCATTTCTTTCACCTCCATCCAGCTCATTCCTGCCTCTCATTTTCACACATTGAAAATAATGATTCACTAAATGGTTGAAAAACTGATAGCCCTCTTCCTGATGAAATCTAGTTCATTACTCCCAAAAATTACTATTTTTCATAAATTTTAAATATTATTCATACAAGACAATGAATATTAAAGATTTACCAACTTTGTGGTTGTTTGTATTGTATTTTTGATTTTGAGTTTCACACACACACAAAACTGTTTTTTTAATAAAATAGATAAACCCAATTGTCAAAAAGAGCGAGATAAGGTGTATTTAAAAAGTAACATGACTGACGTTATGTGTAGATAGATAAGTTTTTAAAAAGATATACACATTTTTTAACTCTTATTTTGTCATCTATGCCCTACTCCGAGGATAATACAGAGTACCTCTGAATGAAATATTCATATCAAATTAGATGACACGAATGAATTATTACCTGAACTGGTGGCATTATTTGGTGTGTCAGCTCGTAAAAATGTTTGGCTTTGTTGCGTTAAAGCTTGAGAACTACTGGTATCACTGTTAAAATAAAAACAAATTATTAAAAATAAGCAATGAAGATCTTGTTTAAAGTTTAGTTTATTTGTTAATCAAAATCACCAATTTGAAAAAAAAAAAAAAGTTTAAATGAGCTTACCTCATTTTATCAGCATATCTTTTGGCACTGTTTTTTTGTGATTTGAGGTAGTATACAGCAACCGAGAGAGCTATTAAAAGAATGATGGCACATGCGCATCCAACTGCAATGTAGAACAGGTGAGTGGACGTATTCACAGTCACTTTATTCGTGTCGGAAGGTGCTGAAAATGGTAACAATGTTTACATGTTAACATCAGCTTCATAACAAAGATTACGTAACTTTTTTTAATTTTACATTACTAAACTATTTAAATGTAAAAAAAAAAAAGAGAAAGAGGTAGACAAGAAAAGAAAAAAGAGAAAAATAAATGAGAATAAAAGATAAAGACAAACATGCAGAGTTCCCTTCCACAAGTAAAAAAAAATTTAGTTTTACCATGACTAACGTTTGTGCAAAAATTTTTTAAAATCCAAGGCATAGTTATCGAGAAAAGTGCAAACAAATGAACAGGTGAATAATTTAGAGGCAATTTTACCCCTATAATGCCACTAGGAGGCCAACCGGAGTTATCTTGAAAAATCCATTCTGGCAAAAATTTACTTTCACCATGAGTAATGTTTGTGCAAAATTTTTTTAAAATTCAAGGCGTGGTAAGAAAAAAGTGTGAACAAACGAACAGAAGAATGGAGAAACAGGAGTGAATTACTAAGTCCAATCCCTGCTTTGTCAGGGGACCAAAAAAGAAGAGAGAAAAAGAAGCCATGTGAGTGTGGTCCCCTTCTGGTGCTGCATGTGAGATGACACCATAAAAAATAGTGAAGAAATGATGAATGTGAGAAGTGTAAGCCAACCCAACACAATTATGCATGTATTTCATTTGCATACTTTCTTCATAAATCTTGGTATGAAAACTGTACTATATAGACATACATATAAAGTTTTTGAGAAATATGTAAAAAAATAAAAATAGCCCCAAAAGGGGTTGTCTTTTTTTTTTTTTAGCCTTAATTCCTGAGAGATGTGAAGCAGAATTTTTCTAGGGTCAGTGATACTGAATTTATATGAAAAACAATTGCCTTCACATTTTTGCCAAGTTTCAGAAAAATCTAATGGATGGGGCAAAAGTTATGAGGTAAAAAGTGTCATTTTTGCAATTTTGGGGCATTTGTGACCTCTTTTGAGCTCCTGTGAATGCCGAATCCCAGTGAAAATAGACAAACGGTGCAGTTTCATGCTTTAAGACATGTATATTTGAATTCAGCACCATGGAAAATCACTATATAGACATATGTTTTTGAGTAATATGAAAAAAGAGCTCCAAAAAGACATGTTTTTTTTAGCCCTAAAAGTCCCAAAGGGATGCAAACCAGAATTTTGCCAGGGTCACCTATACTGAATTTATAAGAACAATGGCCTCAACATTTAGGCCAAGTTTCAGGAAAATCTAATAGATGGATCAAACACTATGGGGCAAAAAGTATTATTTTTGGCCATTTTGGAGTATTTTTTACCTCTTTTGAGCCCCTGGAGATGCCGAATCCCAGAATAAATGGATAACAGTGCAGTTTCAAACACATGTATATTTGAGTTGACCACCATGAAAAACCACTATATAGTCAGACATATCAAGTTTTTGTTGAGAAATATGAAAAAAGAGCCACAAAAAGGGGCGTTTTTAGCACAAAGTCCCCGGGATGCGAACCAGAATTTTGCCAAGGTCACCCATACTGGATTTATATTAACAATGGGCTTCACATTTCTGGCCAAGTTTCAGAAAAATCTAATGGATGGATTAAAAGTTATGGGGCAAAACATGTCTCTTTTGGCTATTTTGGGTCATTTTTTACCTCTTTTGAGCCCCTAGGGATGCAACGAGAATTTTCGCAAAAAAAAAAAAAATCTTACTGTGCACATCTATTTAATGAGATACAATTTGTGGCAAAATTTCAGGAAAAACTAATGGATGGTTATCTGGCAGGCACATGGACGCCACTGAAAACAGGTCCCTCTCTGATAAATCGGGTGACCAAAAAAAGAATGACAAAAATCCTATTTGTAATTAATAAACTTAAATATTTTGTAAAATAATGAACCCTGTTTTATATAAGTAGGGCTGTGGAGTAATAGCTGGAGAGTCCAAGTCAGAATTAAAGCAAATTCATTACTTTAAGAGTTGGGTCAGAATCAGAATTTTAAAATTTCTATAGTTTTAATTGAATCAAGTTGGAACATTTAGGCACCCTATCCCACAGCCGTTTTCATTATGTATCACTTGTTAAAAAAACAGTTCTTTAGTTTATCCATTAAAAAATAAAATAAAAAATCATTTAGTTCAGAGTCTTGAAAGTAATGCACATTTTCTTTTTTAAAATAAAAATGATATAAATAACACTTAAAATGGATAATGTTGATTTTTTTTTTATCTTGGCGACATCAAATTAATCATTATTGCTGATCGAACAATCTAATTTTTAAAAAAATGTGTGAAAGGTGATAATGTACATATGAACATAAAATGTCTGAACATATTATACAGATACATATAAATGAAGGCAAATATAAAAGCAAGGATGTTGGTTTGTCAAAAGTAGAACATCATCTAACTCTTCTAACTCCAACATAAATAATTTAAAGTCTTAGTCTTTATAGGAAAATTAAAGTTTTCAAATGTTAGTGTTAGAAGAGAGAAAAGGAGGGCAAGGCAAAAATAGAGAAAGAAAGATGGAAAAATTGAATGAAAGATAAGGACAGAAAAAGGAGAAATAAAACCCAGCAAAATAGTAATGAAAAGAAAATAAAATGGAGTTATGGTGCTAACGATTTGTTAGAAATCAGCTTTTATTATTTAAAATAAAAAGTAGATTTTGACAGAAAAGTTAAAAACTCATTAATGAAAGGCGTTAGCAATTTATGTAGAAATCACTTTTTCTGAATTAAAAAATAGAGAGAATCCTCACACCCTATAAAACCTATACCAATTATAAATAATCATATCTTGAGAATCGTTTATAAAAAGAAATAAATGGCACTAACATGCTCACTGTTATAAAATTAGTTTATTTTCAAACTTAAAAGACATTCCCTGACTTTATAATTACTGAAATAAGGGAGATAATTCTCTAAACTATACACAATTTTTTTTCCTTTCTTTTAACAGACATTTAATTTATCCTTTCTTTCCAGTAGGAAGAATGTTATTAAATATCTTACGCATTTTGAATTAGTGTTTGATTCTAGCTCTATTATAGACATAGTTCAAGTACTTATTTTAAGTAGGTAGTCTTGCTAGTTAAAAAAAAATTGAGAATAACAAAGTTCAGTGTTTTCTGGTGTGTAAGAAGAGAAAATTTGGTTTTTATCCAGAATTCAACCTAATTAAAAAAAAGAAAAAAGATATACAGAAAAATCTTAGGTCTGTCATAGAACGAAAATGTCATTTTCCAAAAATCATGTAAATTGATGAAGCATTTTTTTATATAGAAAATTACTTTTTATAATTTTTTAGTAATAGTATATTATAACCATTACAAGATTGAGCTGAAAATTGGTAGTTCCGGTCGAATTGTCTCCTTTCGTTAAATATGGCAGATCACAACATCTCGCTTTGTCATAAAACTTGATTTTCTTAGTTATATATAAAAAAGAAAAAAAAAATACTTTATCAATTTACGTGATTTTTGAAATATGACATTTTTTTTTCTGAGACAGTTACCACACATCATAAATACTTTTCTGTAGTTTTGTTTTTTAATTAGGTTGACTTGTACCAAAAATTTGAAAGAAAGTTAACGGTAAAAAAAAAAATGGGGGAGGATCACATAATACACATGTACAAATTTTTAGAAATATTTACATAACTTTAAACCTCTTATTTCTAAAGAGAAATATGACTGCACTCACAGCAATAACAAAACAAAGTAGACAGGTGTTAACCATTGCATGCTTGTCCAGAAGTACACTTTTATTAAAAAGTAAAGATAAAAAGAAAAATCAATCTTATGTACATACCCATGACAGAAAGAAAATACTGTATTCCAAAAATCATAAATTGATCAAGTAGTTTTATTTTCATCAGAAAATAATTTTGAAGCAAATTTGAGTTTTTCCAATGTGAAGAATAGCTTGCAAATTTGAATTATCTGGAGTTCTCTCCCTTGCTTTCAGTCTCAATTATGAGTATGTACATATATAAATTTTTCTTTATTGTGTTCTTTGTTTTAGTATAGAAGGAATTCTGGACAAGCACCAACATTTGTTTACAAAAGATATTTGATTTATCAAATGATGTTTAGTTTAGTGTTAGGATGATTAATCAGAAACATAATTGGGAATTGTAAAAATTGAAACTTTTTGGTATATCACTTCCCTTATTTTGTCCTTTAGTTCTCACATTTCATGAGTGATGTTTCTGACAAAGATGGAATTATTGTTTTCTTAGACAAAATCTAACATTTATACTCAACTAGTTTTTGACTTTGAAGTAGTATTTTAATTTTTAGCCCCTTTTTAGCTTCATGCATTGTCTGAGGTGATTTTTATAAAAATAAAACAAATCTAGATTTACATTTGCGAAAATATATATACATATTACATGGGTTTTACAGTAATCAAAAATAGTAAACAACTCTATAGCTAAATATTTAGAGATAAAAAAAAAAAATCAGAATTGTTAATTGTATTGGAACCAGGAATTTAGAACAGAATCAGTAATTTTATTGGAATGGGGGGGGGAGGGGTATCAAAATTGCCCCATCACTAGTTTGGTTGCATTTTAATTTTCCTGTTTTGTTTTATAGTTTGCTTCCTTTACTGCTACAATATGCTAATCTCCAAATGCAGTAGCATAAATATATCTTATTCACTACATTCATTTTCAATCCTTGCATATATTTATCAGCATTCAATCATCAATCTATCCATTTCTTTATAACTTTTCCTAAAAAGTGACTTTCAGACGTGACAGTAAAATCAATTAAACAAAAAGGGAGGGGGGGGGTAACAACAAAATAAATTTCATACTTTGATATTTACCAGTAAAAAAAGAATGATGATCAGATGAAAAAGATGTGCTTCCGCCACGCATACCAATCGTTGGATCTGAAGATAAAAACAAGAGAGATTATCTTATGGGCATCTCTTATTTAATCGACGGTCACATTTCAGTATTTAAGGACAAAAAAGTATACACAAAACTCTAAATTCTCACTATCATTGGCAATATACAAATCAAATTCCCAAATCAGATAGACAAGCCAAAATGTCCGCATGTAAGTTCATTCTTTTACCATTATTTCTCAATTCATCCAGTTCATTTCTAAAATCTACACAATTTTTAACTTAGTTATTTCATTTCAAAAATATATTACAACTAGTAGAATACCTGTTCTAGGATGGGTAAAATGAATTTCTTCAAACAGATGTTGTGCATCACCTTTATGTACTCTTATGAAGATTAACATCAAAATATAATACTACTAAATGTTACATCGAGAATATTCATTCCAATTTTAATCAAATTCCATTACATAATTTTGATTCTAGAAAACGTGCCAAATTTAAGGCTTAAACTTAAGGAGCCTTAAGAAAAATCAGAAATTCTAAGAATCTTGCTTAATGGATATCAAATTTAATGCAAATTTGAATTTTCAAATAGCAGGTTGTATCCATATGCCTTGTAAAATCCTTCAAAATACTCCAAAAAAATCTGAAATTTGGATAACACTTATTAAATGATGTCTAATACGTATTGCTAAAATTTCACAAAATCGAAGGTATCTGAATTTTCTCAAAGGACTGCCATCCCCTATTTACCCTATTGGCATAAAACTACTCAAATTACCTAGCTTTATACCTAGCAACTGTGCTCCAAAATTCATGATTGGTTGGGTAGTTTATAAGTGAATCCTTCACATAGAAATATGTAAAAAAATGTGCATATACTTAGTATATATAGATATACAAAAAAATCTAATTGTATGGTAGATTTTCAAATCTGTTTTTGCCAATAAATTTTCAATGCAAAAATAGATATTAAGTGTGTTTCATATTTCAAAATCCTATTATTTTGAAGGTTTGAAATTTTTTCATCCTTTTTAGTAATTAAACTTCAGGAATATAAAATATTTTATAACAAATATATTTTATAACTTTTATTAATCTAATTATCTGGATATCGAAAGTGTTTTGTATATATACAAATCTGTGGTTCTATACCTTGCAACAGATTTTAGAAATTTTATTTCATAAATTTTATCACTAAGGTCAAGTGCATGAAGCTCATTCAAAATCACATTGATGATATATGATCACCAAATGATCCTCCTCCAACTCCCATATCATTGAATGGCAATAAAACAAAGACGGCTGGACATTCATAACTGAAACTTGGTGGACAAGTCAGGTATAGAGTGAAGTTTATTTGTACCAAATATGGTTAGATTGTAAAAATGATTGGATTTTATTAATGATTCCAAAGTTAGCATTTGAGGTGTGGTTGGATGGTGTTACTTTCGATTATTTGCATTAGACAATTGCAATCAGAGTAAAATATATGTAACCAGTTAATGATACATAATTTGATTACTGATTATAATTATTGAACACACACATTAATTATTCATTTTATTAAATAAAAACAATATATTTAAATACTAGGTATTTATCAATTAAGAAACTCAATTTAAATTTATTGTAACTAACAACTTACATAAATCAAGAAAGGAATTAAAGACCAACTTACCTTTACGACAAATTTTCCTTCTTTTGAAATTAAGAACTGTCCAATTTGAAGCGGAGAAAATGCTTATATTCATTTGAATGCTTACATCCACTTCTGCACTTAACAAATTAGTACAAGGAAGCTTTATCTTGAATGCTGAATTAAAAAATAAAGAAAATTGAAAAAAGAAAATTGACAGATTTACAAAAAATGTACAACTAAAAATTAAGGACCATCAATGTACGACTAATTGCCGCTGCTACTGATTAAAGCAACTTCGACACAGGCGATCAACTGGGTCCGTCAGCATAAAATATCAGAAAACAATCTTGTAATAAACAATAAAACGAATTTACTCAGAAGTTTTGAGGGTTTTTTTGGCAAATATATTTTTAAGTCCGTTCCTAGAAAGATATTCACTAAAAAAAACCTATCGATTTTTATTAAATATTCCCTCTTATACGAGTGGTCTACTGAGTCTATTAGTGCAAAAAATGTTATTAAAATAAACAAAAACAAAATTAGTCACAGTCACGATTATTTTGGGCAAATCCTTAAAGATTTTTTTTTTTAATCCAATGTGCCACTTTTTTATTTTTTAATCTTTGTAAAAAAATAAATAAGTTTATTTCTTTATTATTGAAATAAAAAACAAAACAAATTTAGTCACAGTCACAACTTTCAGCCAAGAGTTTTTTTTTTGGCAAATTAAATTTTACAAATGACCTTTTTCTTTAAAATTTGAATTTTGTAACTATAACAATGTACCACTAGGAAATTTTTGTAAAAAGTAAAATAAATCCTTATTATTATCAATTATTGTTTGTTTTTTTTTTAATTTTTTTTTTGTTTTTTTTTTAATTAAACTTTAAACTGTTAAAGTTGCTTTGACTAATTAAACTTATAACGACTGAGAATTAATTTTTTTCAACAAAGGGTCAAATAATTGTCTCAATCTTTTAGGATTTAATTAGACATACATAAAATTGTGTTTAATTTTAAGTTGTGCATAATTAGTAAAATCAAGGTACGACTAATCTAAAAAAAAAAAAAAAAAGAAAACTTGTTTAAATTAACTGATTAAAAAAATTTGTTTATTATTTTTTTTTACAAAGATTTTAATGAAAAAAAAATGAAAAAGTGGCACACAGAATTGGAAAAAAAAATAACTGTTTCAGTTTTTAAGGCATTCATTATGTAAATAAGTACTTATATATTTATTTACTTTTTTGCGTTAAGAGAGAATATTTTAAAATAATATATTTTTTGTAAATACTTTTTATATGAATCTAAAAATATATTTGTCAAAAAATAACCTCTCGGCTGAAACTTGTGAGTAAATTCATTTTATTGTTTATTTTTATAATATCACAACAGATTTTTGCAATATTTTGCTCTGACCAACCCAGTAGCTCGTGCTGAAGTTGCTTTAATAGCCAATCAGTAGCAGGGGCAAATAATCATACATTTATCGTACATTTTTAGTCAAGTGTCTTAACTAAAATTTGGCACAACTAAAATGTCAGATTTGACTCCTGCTGATTCAAGCAACTTTACACATTGTTTCTATATGACAAACAGCAGGAGCAGTCAGTTGTACATTGATTTGGCATGATTTTGGTTGTATATTTTCAGTAAAATCCGAAAATGAGAAGAGAAAAAATTGGTTGATTTTCAAAGTAAAGGCAATTTCTTGATGCAAATAAGGGAGATAATTCTCTCAAACTATACAAAAAAATCTTTTTTACTTCCATTTAACAGATACTGGATTTTTTTTTCTTATCCAGCAGAGAGAGCATGTTATTAAATATCTTTCATGGCTACCATGTATTTTAAATTAATGCTTAATTTTAGCTGACTTTACAAGAAGCAGAAAGAGTAATAGGTCTAATATATGAACTCCAAGAAAGATTTGAACAAGAAGATTACCTATGACAAAAGGCACCTGGAGAGTAAAATGTTCACTGTGAACATATCAAGATAAGTACAATATCATGAAGCATAAAAATAACATTCTCCTAGAAAAAAATAAATAAATGGAAAAATATATCTCAATAAAAGCATATTTAAACCCATTAGACTCGAGCTTCAAAGGAATATTGGCAGTATATAGTTAATCTTGTTGGAAATAGTTAGCACCTAAAATGCTGCACTGAAGACTTTACATGTGAAGTTTTTTTTTTTATTTATAAAGATGAAATTGCTGAACATTGTCAACAAACCTGAAAGTTGAGTTGGAACTACACCATCATCACTGATATTTGCTGTAGGTCTACTCATGGCTTGTGTGTTTGATACAAAAAATTGCATTTTGTATGGCATCTGAGAAAGAAAACAAATGTAGATATATTTTAATTAAAAAAAAGAAAATCTTTTTTTTTAAATAAACTAAAAATACTGAAAATGAAAGAATCATAAAAAAAATATAATAATGTTCCTATGATTTAAATATTTATAGAGTACACATCAAAATAGTTTTAGAAAATTAAGCAAATACATTTTGGAAAGTGACTTCAGCAATAAATTCTGTTTTTTGTCCAAAATTCCTCCATATTAAAACACAAAAATAAAGAAAAATTTGTATGATGTACACACTCGAGATGAGAATATCATATTCCAAAAATCACAAACTAATTTTATTTTTAGGTAAGAAAATCAAATTTTATGAGTAACAAAAAGAGTGTCTGTCTTGTTCGCCATTTTGAAAACAATCACAAATTTGCAAGATTTATGTTGTAATGCCTTTGAATTTCCATTAATCATTTAAAAACAATTATTTTTATAAAAATAAAACTACTTGATCAATTCACATCATTTTTGGAATATGATATTTTCGTTTTATCAGGAGTATGTACATCATACAGATTTTTCTTTATTTTTTTGATATAGAGAGAATCTGAATTTCTCTATAACTGTAGTTCTTGATTCCTAGTATAAATCAAGCATATACATAAAATCCAAATGAGAAATGATTTTAAAATAATGTCCAACAAATGGCTTCACTAAAAAACAAAAATAAAATAAAACAGAATTATTTTTTAAAATGTATATTTAATAAACTTAAAATAAATCTTTTTTTTAATGTATTTACCATACCAGAAAAATAACCTTAGATCAGGTAAAATTAAGTCCCTGCACCATTTTTATGCCCCCCCCCAAAGATTAAAGAACCGTAACATGTGTTACAGTTTAGAAGGATTTTTTTTGCAATAAAATTCATTTAAAATCTTCCTTCTTTTTTTTGGTTTATGTAGTTTTAAGGCATTACTCTTTCATACAATACATAAAAAATCCCCATACCTGTTAGTACTTTTTTTTTTTATAAATCTTGTTTGTTGTGTCACGTGGATAACGTTCAGACATGCACAACCATTTTGGAGTTATTTAATGCTGAATTCAGTAATTTTGGAAAATTTTCATTCTTCAAGTTCTTTGTATTCAAATATTTTATTCCTGAAGTTTGGATTGGTTGTTTTGTTCTACTTTTAGAGTTATTTAATGTCAAATCCAATAATTTTGAAAAAAGTTTTTATTCTTCCGGGGCTTTATATCTTCAAATATTTTTTATGGTGTTTAGTTTGATTGTTTTGTATAAGAAAACTTACTTTTGTTTCTGACTTTGTAGAACAAGACCGAATTTTACAAAGAGAAAAGAAAAATAAAACAATGTTTGGTGTATTTTTGACCAGGAAGTCTGTATCTTCAGTCAGCCTGACCTGGTGGAACCAGAGACGTATCAAAGAATGTAACAAGAAATCAAGATAGAATCTGTACCAGTTATAAGTCGCTTTAGTTTGAACTGTGGAGCATTGAAGTCACCATTGTTCTGTCTAGAGATGGAATAGGTTGGTTATAAAGAGTGTGCTGCTAGATTCATTCGTATATGCCTTCAGCAGTCTTTATGGTGTTGTAAGAAGATCTCAATATTAACAGAGACATATCTACCAATCTGTCACCCAGTCGATGTAAAACTTGGGCAATGAGAGGGGTTTATTAGTAGCAGATAGAATCTTTTGACAATATTTCTGCTACATCTTGCATTGCTGGCATGTCAACAGTGTCTTAAGTGTTGTTCTAATCTACCTCAAACTAAAATCTCTGCTGTCTGTCATGGTGCAGCAACATCTTCAATGGTTTGGGTATATAGTTTGTTGCCTAAAGAGAGAACTAATTTGCAATATAATCCTCCTACTGATATTAAAAAAAAAAAAAAAAAAAGTGTAGAAACGTCTTTTTTTTTTTTTTATATTTAAAAAATTAAATAGAAACATGCCATAAAAGTTATTGGGTATATACGACATATATAGTGAGCATCAAAAGACAACACCATCCCTATTTACTTGCCTTCCAATAAGAGTACAGTTAGACATAAGGTCATTTTTAATATAGCGAAATCCAGTTCCCCAAAAAGGGGCACTTTGAATTAGGACAAAACATTAAATTACCTCAGTCTATAAGGACTTAAGAAAAATGTAGTGCATCCACAATTTTTTTTACAAAAGATTTTTTCAAAATTTTGAAAAATTATTTTTGAATTGTTAAACTCAAAATAACAGACTAGTCTAATGAAATGAAAACACAAAAAATATTAGTTATTAACAGGATAGTGTCCTCTACTTTTGAGAGAGGAATGCAAATTCGGTATGTGACTTATTTTTTATTTATTTTTTTTTTATTAGATTTTCAAACAAGGCACATTGCCACTTTGATGTAGGGGGTTACTATCAGGGACATAAGCTACAAGGGTACTATGGTACTGTACAAGGCCAACAAGATGTCGATTCACGTTACACTTTAACTTCTGCATGTCAGTACAGTTGGGGAAGCAGGAACCCAGAAGGGAATTCCAAAGTCTAGCGGTTCTAGGGAAGAAACTACTGGAGTAGAAGGCTCTCTTACATCTAGGGATCTCTACTGTGAAGGAGTGGAATTTAGCTGCTTGTCGGGTTTGATGGGGGTATTTACGTCGAGGGGGTACAAGTGCTTGCAGTTCGTCGGATCATTCACCGTTAAAGTACTTGTAGAACAGGCAGAGGGATGCTACATTTCATTGATGGGGCAGAGACTGAAGCTTAGATGACAGTTCAGGACCTATCAGGTTGGCGACTCTCTTTTGAAACCCGTCTAGGAGCAAGAGACTAGTAGCAGATGCACCAGCCCAAATATGACAACAATACTCCATTCATGGGCGAATGGTGGCCTTATAGAGGTACAGATTACTTTCGAGCGTTAGTAGCTTTCTAGCATGGTAGAGAGAACCTACCTTTTTCACAGCGATCCTGGCAATGCTCTCAATGTAATTGTTCCAACTCATGTTTCCTATGAACATTAGACCAAGGAGTTTAAAAGATGTACTTTCAGATAAAGAGTCTTTGGCCATTACTATTGGTGGTAGAGAAGGTTTCTTGTAATTATTGAAGGAAACAAGTTTAGTCGTGGCAGCATTGAATGTGACCATCCATTTTTATCCCCATTACACTACAGATCAGAGGTCATCCTCTAGTGTTTCTGTAAGTTTAATCCTCTCCTAAAAGCTAACAATCTGTTCTACTCTCTAAGCTGCCACTAACACTCATACATTACACATGCCTTGTGTTTAAAATGAAATTAACATTTGCGATTTAGCTAGTGACTTGTTTAATACAATCAGTTTTACAGAAATTTGAACAGCTTTAAAAATCAAATATTTACATATACATAAAAAAAATTCTAAAACTATCATGTATAAGAAAATTGATGATGTACATCAATATAATTAATTTAGAAGTACTCTAACTCTTTTATTGGTCATATTTTCAGTTCTAGTGGTGATAAAAACCATGCCAGATGACACTATAATTAGTAATGTAGGTTTAAATAGCCTGTGAAATCTGAAAAATATCCAATCAAATCTAACTCTGCAAATTTTAATTTAAATGTAAGGTATAAAATATAAAAATGAAACAATAAACAGTTTCCTTTTTGGGTTTGTCAGTTTTCTACATTTTTTGGTCATTTTTAACTAGTAACGAGTATAAAAATATTTAATGAATAAGGGCACATTAAATTAACATAATGAAGTGCTATTTTATTCTCTTTCCATCCATAAAATTGTTTTTAAAATGGGCCCACAAATAAGAGAGAATGGTTTGTTTATGTAGATTAAGTATGAAATTTTGCTGATGTCCAACAAAAACACATTATTTGCTTTTGATGCTATGGGCTATCATCTGGAAGGTTTGCTGGGACCAGTGAAGTGGTCCTCATAGTGCTACAAATGGGCAGACAAAAAAAATTATTTCAATAAAAACAATATACTCACTTTTTCAGGTTTTGTGCTTTGCCAAGTAAAATGAATTTCACTGACTTCAGTTGCAATTGGAAGATTGAAAGAGAGTGCAAAATGATTGATAATACCATTACGCACATAATACAATTCTGCTCTTATTCCTATAAAAAAGTAAAAAATAAAATAATTAGGGCATGTGGCAGTTATCTTCATATCATTCAATATTTATTAATGTCTAATACTTATAGTTGATGAAAGATTTCTCAGGTTAGAAATTTAAATTTAGATGTAAAAATCATGTATTTTTTTTATTACAAACTCCAGCTTTTATAAAAGCAATGCAAGATTTAAATCCAATGGATAATTTATGGTCAATTTTCAAAAAGAAAATTGCCAAATAAAACAAAATGTATATAAAAAAAATTTGGTAAAATACACATAAAAATGCAATTGACTAAAAACTGCTGTGGAAAGTCCTTAAAGTGTTCGGATGGGAATTATCAAACAATTTCACGAAGGAACAAAAGGGAGAGTTGTAATAGGGAACCTAGAAAGCGAACTCTTGGAAGTAAACCACGCCACCAAACAAGGGTGCATACTGGCCCGAACACTGTTCACCCTATTTCTGACAACTGTCCTAATGCTGCATCATCAAAACATTGAAGAAGGTGTGTTCATCTGCACGCGTTCCGACAGGAAACTGTCAACCTTGCAAGACTGAAGGCCAAGATCAGAATCCAAAGCTTATGTGCCTCCTTTGTTAAGCTAGAAAAGTGGCTCTGGATAAGGACCGGTATTCGGCTGGACACAAAGTGCAGAGTCTACAAAGCTTATGTGCCTCCTTTGTTAAGCTAGAAAAGTGGCTCTGGATAAGGACTGGTATTCGGCTGGACACAAAGTGCAGAGTCTACAAAGCCGTCGTCCTGCCAGTCTTGCTGTACTCAGCAGAGACCTACACTCTGTATAGAGAACACACAAGAAGACTGAAAACCGTCCAGCAGAGACTCCTGAGAAGGATCATGAAGATCAAATGGAGTGACTACGTATCAAACGTGGAAGTTCTCAGGAGAGCAAACCTAGAGAGCATGGAAGTTACTCTTGCTACTATGCAACTACAATGGACCGGGCACATTGCTAGAATGGAAGACAACCAAATCCTAAAAATGATCTACGGGGAACTGGAAAATGGAACCAGTAAGGTAGGAGGTCAGAAGCTTCACTACAAAGATGTAACAAAGCGGCAGCTGAAGGCAATGAACTTCAATAATAAGAGTTGGGAAGAACAAGCCAAAGAAAGGAGAAGCTGGCGGAACAGTCTCCACAAAGGGAAGGAAGAAATAGAGAGAAAGATTAGAAAAGCCTTAGAGCTGAGACACTATCAACGACACAACCCAGGCACCCACATATGCGGTGCCTGTGACCGAACATTTCACACAGAAAGAGGACTATGCCAACACTAAAAGAGAAAGCACCAAGGTCCTGACTAGTCATCGTCAAAACTAAAGAACTACATGATGATGATGATGATGCTGATAGTTAATGAAAGATTTCTCAGGTTAAAAATTTAAATTTAGATGTAGGAATCAGGTATTTGGATTAAAAACTCCAGTTTTTATAAAAGCAATGCAAAATTTAAATCCAATGGACAATTTATGGTCAATTTTCAAAAAGAAAATAGCCAAATAAAACCAAATGTATATAAAAAAATTGTTGATAAAATGCACATAAAAAATCAATTGACTATTTCTTATAGATTCGAACAAAATGGAGGTTGAACAGATTAGCAGAAATTTTCTATTAAATTTCCATTAAAAAAGTTATTTTATCAAAATGGTTGTTTCAGAAGACCACATAACAAAAATGATGTTTGTTAAATTGTGTTGTTTATGCATTTTGTTAGATTTGGAAAAGCAAACTGGACATCACATTAAAAATGATCAGAGGTTGAAAATGAATACAGTTAGGGTCAATGTTTTGTAAGATTTATCTAATAAAATATTTTTCTAAAATAATTTTAAAAAGTGCTAAAATTTAATCAATATGATATAAACACTTAACATTTTCTCTTTAAAACAAAAATATCTGCGGATTACTATTGATTAAGCATCAAATATTCAGATTAGAGTTGGTTTTTTTTTATGATTTGTTCTCAATTTTTAACTAAGGTTGGGGAGTTCGATTTTCTATTAAAGAATAACATAAAATGCTGTGCCCCCACCCCACTCGTTTATATTTCCAGAGCTAAAATTTTAAATGTATGTGTAAAGGGTGCTAAAGTATTGTATACATTTGCTAAAAGTTGATTTTATGTCTCAATAAAACAAGGGAAAATTGATCAGTAGCAAGCTGCACATAAAGCAAATAAAATACACACAAGGTGGGAGGTGGGATACTCAGTGTAGTTTTACTTATTTTAAAGACAATAAAAATGCAAAGAAATCTAAACTTAAATTTGTTTCTATGTCTTTTCAAAAAATTGGCTTCAGAAACATAGTTAAATGTAAGAACCAGAGATAATAAAAGTTAAACATGTTGTTGGATTAGTGCAACTTCTGAAATATATATATATATATATATATGTAAATATATGTATAAAACTGTTGCCCTAGGAAAGATGACATAATTCCATTTCCGTTGAATGAAAACTGGTTTTCTTTTTTCGTTGCAGATCATGTACAAATCCCAAGAGCAATAGGAGCCTTCTATCGTGGCCTTCGTTTAAGACGGTCTTGCTTCTATCATGTCTGAAAGTGACATAACATTCAACGAGCAAGATTGGAGATGCACTCCTATACAACTCATGCTTTCTACCGATCCAAGTTATGACAACAGATCACCAGCATCCTCAAAATACATCACGGGATTGTCACAAATAACAAAGACATGCCCAGGGTGATGAAAACAAAGTTTCCAGTCATGGTTATGGTCTTTGGTGTGGTTTCAAGTGAGGGCCACATCATGCCACATCACATCTTCGAAGTCGGCTTGAAAGTCGACACCAAAGTGTGCATGGATGTGCTAAAGAATGCGGTGATCCCCTGGTGCAATCAGGTGGCCGATGGCAGACCTGGGGTGTGGCAGAAGAACTCAGCACCAGCCCACAAGTTCAAAGAGACCCAGGCTTGGCTTCAGAAGAAGTGTTACGACTTTGTACCCTTCTTTCACAGGCCCTGCATCCTCCCCAGACTTGAACCCACTGGACTACTTCGTTTGGTCATACGTCACGAACATCACCAATATGACTTCCATCAACACCAAAGCCAACCTGATCGCCACCATCTGCCGAGTCCTTGCTGAGCTCCCACCGGCACTAGTGGAAAAAGCATGCTCCTAGTTCCGGACCCGTATCAAGACAGCAATTGAGGCTGAAGGTGGCTACATTGAATAGATGCCAGCTCTACTGTATAATCAAGTTACCTGAATTAATTTTTTCAATAAAATTTTTTAAATAAAGCTGTAGGTTGTTTTTTGTTTTTTTTTAGAGTGACAATTTTATCATTCCACCTTGTAAAAGGAACTTTATGTATGTGTCATCGAGTTCGTTGGACTTGAAAACAGCTAGACCAATTTTTATGAAATTTCACATGAAGGTCCTTTATGTTCCTGGCAGTGTCCTTAGATAGTTTTTCTATTGTGATGTATTTGATAAGTATTGATAAGAGAAATAACTTGATAAAAGAGGGAACAGACGATTTTGGGAAAGTAAATACCTCACACAGCCTAATATCACAAGTGCATTTGAAAAATTTTATCACTACACAAGCTGAAAAGCCCAGCATATAAAATCAACAGTAGGTTCTTTGATATAACAGGGGCGCATTCAAGATTAATGTTTCTGTTTAGAGCACAATTGAAGCATGATACTTGACCATTCCATTTTAAACTTTAATTCAGGCCATTAAAAATAATTTTATAAAATCAAAATTGGCTTCTTTATAATGCAATGTAGACTAAACTGTATTGTAGACCAAGTTATTGCGAGAGGCATGTGAAGCTTCTTCCACATGTGCCGTGATGGGTCAATCAATCAATTAGATTGAAAAATTGGCGATTTCACAGATTTATATAGCAATAAAAATATGGGAGTGTGAAACATTTGTTGATCATTATTCAATCCCAGGCAACGTCAGGTCTCCCTGCTAGTCAATTAATAACTTTAAATAAAGGAAAATCATAATAGTAGGGGGTAGTGACCTTTGAATAACAAGACAGAATAATTTGCAATAGCCTTTCAATCACAATTAATTAAACAAAACTTTTAGGCAGAGAGCAATAGGATGATTCTAGCTATGACCTTAAACTATATCCGGTTGTGAAGCACCAATTTGAGAGCTTTGGCAGTCTGAAATCATCCCTCAGTTATCACTACTTTCAGGTTCACTGACCCACGGTACTAATATGTCAGGGTCCCATCTACGAGTTATATAGAATCTGTCCTGAGTATTACTTTAAACTGTACCCTTTAGGACCATTAATACCTGTTAGGGTTAAATAAAATCTGCTCTGGGTATAACATGAAATGGAATTCAGTGATATAGGCATAAATTTGCCTTGTAAATTTAGTAAACGCCATATTTGGAGACATTAAAATCTTTGTCTTATTTGATCTACTGTTCTCATCTTGGATATTGTTTTAATTGATGTAACTTGTAAGCTTACAAGTTACATCTTGTTGAACTCGAAAATCTTTTTCACTTTGAAATTCCATACATATTCCAGAGTTTGGCAAGAAACACCCAAAGAAGATTGGAGGTTACATTGACCAAAACACTAACAATAACATCAAAAATGAGAAAAATAGTCTGAATAATCCAAATAATCAATCCTCATCTCAAAAACTTTGAAACCTAATATTAAAAGTTTTTCCAAAATAACTAAAAGTATCAAATAACCCTCAAAAACTTGATATACTATAAAATAAAGCATCCAAACCAATGTAGCAAGAACATAACTGGTATCATTGCTTCTCTCAATAAACATCAACGCTTGGTGGTTAGGAAGTCATTTTCCTAGTTGACACAAAATTTTTTTATAAGCCACCACCCCAGTGAGGTAATTTAGAACCAGTGCTTTTATAGAGACACCATTTCTAGGTGATTACTAGGGCTGTGACAACAGCATATTCTTTTCATTGTTTTGACTTTCGAATATATATCCGACACAGTTAATCAACTGAGAACCACATCACTCTATATAAAAGTATATAAGATATCAATGGATCCACACTCGAGAGTCAAAACAATGAAAAGAATATGCTGTTGTCCTAGCCTTAGTGATTACCTATTGAATCCAATCTAGACAATAACAGCAACATACAGGAATTTATTACAGATTTAAAAACCACAAAATATCCACCCAAAATTAATGAATTAACAGAATTAGAAAATGAACTAATGATTAAGTTAGAATGGAGAAAAATAAACATTTTCAAAAACAAATTAAAAAATAGATAAAAATGATAAACTAAAAAATATTGGTAAGAACAGATAAATCTAGGAAGATTTACAAACTCAATATGTGTTATAAACTAATCAACAATGATGTTACAAAGTTTCATATCTATATAAATAAAACAGTAGATGTGTGTGTGTGAGAAAATATTTAACCAATAAACTGTTAAACAAAACACTGAAATTAACAGGATAAAGTAATTGTACATCAAGGATGCTTTATATCTTTGCGCATACAGAAATATGTCGGCAAGTTGAAATAAACATTTTGCATTTTAATTTGCCGACATATTTCTCTTACTTTTGCACATGCACAAATTCATTCATAGCTTGAAGTGGTTTCATTTTAAATCTTTCTTACCTATCTGTCGATAGCTCAAACAGTAGGAAACAGAGCTAAAGTGCTAAATGTTTTGGTTTCAATTCTAGCTGATGGTACACAAGTCATTTTTTTTTTAAACCTTTGAAATCAGTACTATATACATATAATATTCAATAGAGAATTGGGATAATAAATACTAAATCTGCATAAATTAAAATATATTTAAGCGTATTATACAACTGCCCCCCCCACGCTACTATATAAATAAAAACAAGTGATGGAACAAAATCAACAATAAGGAAGAAAAAATAACATTGAACAAAAATTAGATAACAGGATAAAGTATATAAGTAAAAAAATTATCAGATCAATGCAGTCTGTGCTGGTATAACCTTGTTCTGTTAGTCTGAGGTATGTTCTGTGCAATTCTAGAAGGTTCACCCCCCCCAGCTTTTACCTTCTAACTCTTTGAGAGAGTTTATTGCTAATCGAATGAGCGGACCCTACCGAGGAATACCAATAGGGCTGTCAAGGTAATTTTTGTTCAGCCAGGGTGCTTTTCTTATAGATCGCTGGTTTTTCAGATCTTAAATTTCCTGACTAAATAGATTGAACTTTAATCAATGCTACGATAAAATGTTTCAAAGAATATCCAAAATGACTGATTAAAATCCAAGAAGAAACGTCCGCTAATTAGATGACATACTTTCTGGTCTCTTCTCTTTAACATTGATCTCAGTTAAAGACTGCACAAACTTAATGACAAATTCCTGCCCTTATATCAAGTCAAATTTATTTGCAAGAAATAGTAAAATGCAACAAGGTATTTATCTCCCTCCCATTCCTGGAAGATTAGACAAGCGTCAAGAAGGTAGGATTAGAAAGCTGGGGCATCCGAGGAGGGGCACTCCAGCCTGTAAAAAGTGCCTGGGCAGCCCCGTCGGCATTCCCAAGTAGGAGCTCCTGAAACTAACTCCTTAAAGAATGAAGGCAAAGCCTGGGAGGGTGGATCTTCTCGAACTGCATAGGACCAGCTTCATACCACAACCAGAGAACTGGCCATTACAAGAAATGGTCTAGATTCTATTGATTTTGGTGCCGAGGTAAAAACACCACCAGCACGACTGCATCAATACCAAGGCATGTAAAAGACAGAAGATGTTTACATCTATATACTATTTGAATGTTTGTCCAAGTCAACTTTAAACCTGACTATAATAGGCATCAGTATCTCCTCGTATAGGTTGTTCCATGGAGCAAAAACACAAATAGAATGCTGCCTTTCTTTTATTGAGACAAAAGTGACTTTTTCTGCTTTCCACAAAGACATAGTGTTGGGATGACAAACTCCTCAAATTTCTGATGATATCTTATGCCAGAATTGTGTTCCTTGTATACTCACTTATATACACCACCAATTCTAATTTTTAAGTATGTAAAGCAAAGCAGCCAATGCATGTATCTTTTTCAGATTTTAAATGACAAACAAAAAAACATGCAAAACAGTGTAGCTTTTGCACTTTGAACATTACATGATTTGAGTATTTGTCACTAGCAGAATCATGAAATTAGTATCTGAAATTTAATCTTAAATGTCCAACTCGGATCTAAAAACAATTTTCAACTTCTAATAATTTATGTATACTTTTTAGTGATGTGATAGCAACCTTCCATCTTGCATCTAGTCTGGTAGCACTACAGCGTCTACTGTGACTATAGTCTTGGCGCAACCTCTCCAGGTGCAGGCCTGAGCAAGTTATAGGGAAACTTAAGTTTGTCTAGTTACCAATGTTCTCCTCTCTACATTGCAGACAGAGTCGAACAGAAAGGCAAGCCAACACAGTTGGTCCCAGCAAGGAGTTGCCAGAAAGTGTTGCTGGTAGATAGGTTATATACTGGCAGAGCGAGCCTGACTCATTTTGTTTCATTTTATGTATACCAGGATTCATACAGATTTTCAAGGTCTCTTTTCAAGATTTGCTCCAGACAAAATTCAAGTTTTAAAAACAAAATTTGATATATAAAGAATGATACGATTAATAATATTTTAATATTTAAAAAATATTTTATTAGTATTTATTTTGATTTTGAATTTCACGTCTGCTACATTTGCAAAATATATAACACCAGGTAGTTTTGTGATAAAAGGTTGTAATTCTTGTATTGACAATACCGAAAACAATATGACACAATTTTAGAAGAATGTATTTCGATTTTATTTCCAATATTTTAAATAACATTTTCATTTTATATTTAATGTTATGACACAAATTTTTACTGGATATAAAGAATATCATTTTCAAGTCATTTCACATATTTTCAAGGCAATAATAGAAATAAGCCTTTTCAAGCTTGTGCAACCCCTGTATACTATATATTAGAAATTTTATTTCAAAGAGTATGCTGCATGTTTTTCAAGGCTCTGAGAATTTTAACGAATAAAATTTAAAGAA